>NC_140367.1:2627500-2740000 GCF_054491055.1 Hypomesus nipponensis
CACAGCAGAGAGAGAGAGAGAGAGGGAGGGTGGATGAGACACAGCAGAGTCTTTCTGAAGGGAAATGAAGGTGAACGGCGGGCCTAGTTATCTCCACGGCGACACACTTCAAAGAGCCATTGTGCCTGGCAGTGCAGAGAGACGCTAGCTCTGTAACTGCTGCTCATTTAAGGTCTGCTTTGAGGGAGAACACTCACAGGGAGAGAACAGCCACAGGGGGGAGGGGTGTGGGGGGAGGAGGGAGCGGGGGGGGGGGGTGTTAGCAATTTTACCTAGATTAGATCCCATCTCTCTTGGCACAGAGTGTAATGTAAACCTGTGATTGGGGGGGACGCGGCGACACACGCTGAGACTGTGTGCTGAGTGTGTGTCCTGTCAGGTAGCAACGTCACATCAGCACCTCTGAGATCAGGGGCTTTACCACCCTCTACTCCACAGTACTGACGATGTGACCGTCCAATAGGATAGTCTCAATAAAAAGGGAGGGGTGGGGGGGGGGGGGTCATGATTTGCCGTTTTCCAAAAGGTTGTGGAACATGCATGTCCATATACAGTATGTAATATATAATGAAACCTACACCGCTTACTCACCACACCAACCCATCCCCCTCTTCATCCTCCCCCTCTTCCTCCTCCCCCTCTTCCTCCTCCCCCTCTTCCTCCTCCCCCTCTTCCTCCCCCCCCCCAGACATGTGAGGTCCTGAGCCCCACCAGCATGCTGTGCCAGGCCCCGCCCCTTCCTGTCCACCTGGGCCGTCAGCGCGAGGTCCCAGAGCGCCCGGATGAGTTTGGCTTCATCCTGGACGACGTGGAGGCGGTGCTGGCCCTCAACACCAGCAGCTTCATCTACTATCCCAACCCTGAGTTTGAGGCCCTCAGCGTATCCGGAGTGCTGGAGCTCAAGCCTGGCTCTCCCATCATCCTCAAGGTGAGAGGACACACACACACACACACACACATACAGTGGTACAGTCTCCGGAAGTCTGATTATACACACAAACACGGTTAAACACTTTTCAGAACTTTGCTTACACACACACACACAATTACACACGGTCAGGAACTCTGCTTACACACACACACATGCAGTGACACACTATCCTTACACACACACACACGGACGTATACTACTAGTGGAATCTCCTATCTCCCGTGATTAGCGTTCTCATTCATCACTAAGTATTGATCTGTGTGCATTAGGAGTGGATTGTGTGTAATGCTTTGTTAATGTCTGTATTGGATTGATATTTATGAGACGGAAGCCTGAGGTCAGAGGGCACTGGCAATACGCATATCAGATTACTAGCTCATACGAACTGCAGGTATTGATTGTTATTTAAAACTACTGACCAAGACAAGTGTTTTAGAAAAGCTTTGTTTACCAGTTTTAGATTACTTCTTTTGGGTCAATACGATTCTCTGGCATTTGAGGAAGTGTTCTGACAGTGTCTTTGTTGTTCCAGGGGCGGAACTTCCTGCCGTCCACCAATAGCGGTAACGGCAAGCTGAACTACACGGTGCTGATTGGAGAGAAGCCCTGTATGTTAACGGTGTCCGACACACAGCTGCTGTGTGAGGTCCCCAACCTGACCGGGCGCAGGAAGGTCCTGGTACGTGTCACACACACACACACATCTTTACTGAATGTCTTCCCCTCTCTCATCCTGCCTTTCCTGTCACGAGCCACTTGCAAAACTGTCCAACAAAGTACGAAATGCCCCAAAATCTACCTTTAAAACCAGAGGAAAAACTACAGCACACGTGAGACTGGACGAAGGCGTGACCCCGCCCCCTCCTGACGTCTCGTGGAGCAGACTGAGCCTGAGACCTAATCACATCAGGACCAGCGGTCTCTTGCTGCCCACTCCTGATGGCAAACAGGAGAAAAACAACAAATAAGATTTCCATAAGAGGGATTAGGCTGCCGACAAACTCAATAACTGTTCCATTTGTGGTTCTGAGAGGGACCAATTTGAGGGACGGGCTGCTTCCTGCCCTGCCGGCCACCTGGACCAATGAGTGACAAGCACCAGACAGAGAAGGCCACCAGACACATTACCATAGAAGAAGACAAACCCAGACGGCTGCTAGGCACTACGTCTGTGCCGGCTCTCTGGGATTTCATAAAAGCCTTTTATAAGACATACAGGAGGAAAACCATTTCCTGAATTGTTGGTTCAGAATTGGGTTTCGGCTCATAAAAGCACTTGAGTTCGCTCTCCCATCACAGTGTGTTTGGTGTTGGTTTGCTTTTATTGCAGCTATCTGGCCGCATCATTCGATCAAACTGTTGTTGATCGACCTATACGGTTTTGGGACACATGATATGACGTTGGGTATCGTGAATGAGATCATAACCCCCTCTTCTCTCCTATTCTCTCTCTCTTATCCCCCTCCTCGCTCCCCTCTTCCTCTCCCACCCACCCTCCTGTCTCCACTCCTCGCTCCCCTCTTCCTCTCGCACCCACCCACCCTCCTGTCTCCACTCCTCGCTCCCCTCTTCCTCTCCCACCCACCCACCCTCCTGTCTCCACTCCTCGCTCCCCTCTTCCTCTCCCACCCACCCACCCTCCTGTCTCCACTCCTCGCTCCCCTCTTCCTCTCCCACCCACCCACCCTCCTGTCTCCACTCCTCGCTCCCCTCTTCCTCTCGCAACCACCCACCCTCCTGTCTCCACTCCTCGCTCCCCTCTTCCTCTCCCACCCACCCACCCTCCTGTCTCCACTCCTCGCTCCCCTCTTCCTCTCGCACCCACCCACCCTCCTTTCCCCACTCCTCGCTCCCCTCTTCCTCTCGCACCCACCCACCCTCCTTTCCCCACTCCTCGCTCCCCCCTCTCCCCCCAGGCCCGTGTGGGGGGTATAGAGTACTCCCCTGGCGTGGTCCACATCACGTCTGACAGCCCTCTGAGCAGCACGGCCATCATCGGCATCGCCGCGGCCGGCGCCCTCCTCATCCTCTTCATCGTGGTGGTGCTCATCGCCTACAAGCGCAAGTCTCGCGAGAGCGACCTGACCCTGAAGCGCCTGCAGATGCAGATGGACAACCTGGAGTCGCGGGTGGCGCTCGAGTGCAAGGAGGGTGAGGAGCTCCCGTCATGACGCCCACCTGACTTGATTTGCCATTTTCTTAAAGTGTGGGTGGGGCATGTCCCACCCGTGTATGATGACATCCCCGGGTTCGAATCCCACCCCGTCCCTCATCACGCATGTCTTCCCCCTCGCTCAGCATTCGCAGAGCTCCAGACCGACATCCACGAGCTGACCAGTGACCTGGACGGAGCAGGTATCCCCTTCCTGGACTACCGCACCTACACCATGAGGGTCCTGTTCCCCGGCATCGAGGAGCACCCTGTCCTCCGAGACCTGGAGGTAGGCTGCCCTGTCAGAGACCAGGAGGTAGACTGCCCTGTCCTCATAGACCTGGAGGTAGACTGCCCTGTCCTTAGAGACCTGGAGGTAGACTGCCCTGTCCTCAGAGACCTGGAGGTAGACTTCCCTGTCCTCAGAGACCTGGAGGTAGACTGCCCTGTCCTCAGAGACCTGGAGGTAGACTGCCCTGTCCTCAGAGACCTGGAGGTAGACTGCCCTGTCCTCAGAGACCTGGAGATAGACTTCCCTGTCCTCAGAGACCTGGAGGTAGACTGCCCTGTCCTCAGAGACCTGGAGGTAGACTGCCCTGTCCTCAGAGACCTGGAGGTAGACTACCCCTCGCCCTACCTGACAGGAAAACTATCCGCGTCGCTGTTGTTTGCCGTCACACGGTCTAATATGAGTACGGGCTCTCTATTATCAGTCTCCATCTAATTTGTTTTGGGGAAAAAAAGATAAGCTAAAAAGCTGATTAGCATCGCAGTGGGTTACAGGTGAAATTGATGCAGCTGTCTTTAATGTTTGTTTGGTTGGCGCTCGGTAAACACAAGGTGAGATTTTCTCATTAGTCTCACCGAGACATCGATATAAACACTACCCAGCGATCAGAAGTGTTCCTTTGTTAATAATCCTGAAGAGTCGTGACACAGTCGTGTTATTTTGTTGTAAGCGAGGACAAATTAGAAAAAGAAATATGGAAGAGAAGCGACAAGTTATTTCTCCCTAACCGACGGTGATGGACAGTGATAATTGAATCAGCCGTCGTTTTCCATCAAGCTGCGAGGCCCCCTTTCACAGCCCCTGGGCCGGCCAGACTCCTGCCTGATGAGAATTCCCCAGTAATAAGCTATATTAATGAGGTTTTAATTGGTATAAATGTCTGGCTATATGAGAAGTTTAATGTGATATCAAAGCATAATGAAAGTAGCATCGAGCTTGTCTCTGAATCCTGATGGCTAGTTAATTGTTATTGATGTCAGAGATGGTACAGTAAAATGGTGCCAATATCTCTCTGCCTCTACTCTTGTTACCTCTCTCTGTCTCTGTCTGTTTCTCTCTCTGTGTCTTTTTCCCTGTCTCTGTCTCTCTCTCTGTCTCTGTTTGTCTCTCTCTCTGTCTCTCTGTCTCTCTCTCTGTCTCTCTCTCTGTCTCTCTCCCTGTCTCTCTCTCTCTCTCTCTCTGTCTCTCTCTCTGTCTCTCTCTCTGTCTCTCTCTGTCTCTCTCTCTGTCTCTCTCCCTGTCTCTCTCCCTGTCTCTCTGTCACTTGAAACGCGTTTTTCATTAAAGTGCTGGCGTGAATGCACTGTATCTGTCAAGACACTGAAAGGTAAAGGCGTGTGTATTTTCTGTTATGACTGCAGCCTGGCTGTGTTTCCAGACTGAGCTAACAGCTTGAGGCATGCTAACTGGGCTAGCTGACCAGCTCCAGCAGTGAGGCCACGGAGTCAGTGACTGTCTGCTTATAGGTAGAGATAGTAGAAGTGGAACACAAATTACACATTCTTTCTCTCGCTATCAGTGTCGGGTGTTATAAAAAAGTGTTTTAACGGTTTTTCTGAGCTGATTGTGGCCTGTTACTGAACACCTTGTGATGAAGGTGTTTGTAGAAGCAGGAACAGGCGTTCCATGACAGGCGGGTGTTGAGGTTCCTCCCTACGAGCGCTCGTGACAGATCCCAACAGAACAACATCAGTGGCTGCTGTTTTTTTATTAAAACCACTGAGGGAAGCACAGCTGACGGCTGTAAACGACTCGGGGAGGACGGAAGCGTCGATCGAGGGGAATACACGTCGTTTCCACGTAGCGTTAGCTTGGCAGGAGCGTTTGATGAGCGCCGTCGAGGACATACAAAGTAGTAGGCCTCCACCTCCTTTAAGACTGCAGAGACAAGTAGTGCTGTCGTCTGCTCCTGACTCACCCCTCCTCACCCTCCTCAACCCTCCTCTCTCCTCTCTGAGCCAGAGTCATTACCACACTCGTTAAAGGGAATTAGAGCCCTTAATTGATCTGGTGGGATTATCATGACTCCGGGTGCTGTTGGAGTGTGTTGCAGGTGTGTGCGTGTGTGTGTGTGTGTGTGTGTGAGGGGTTGTGTGTTGAGCTGGGTCATATTAGGCCGTGTCCTGATTCATCTTAATTGTATCAGTTATTACTCTTTCCTATTTTGACCGTGTAAAACTATGTAACCATTGCATCTTTTAGCTCTGGGTTAGCTCAGGGTTAGCTCTGGGTTAGCTCAGGGTTAGCTCTGGGTTAGCTCAGGGTTAGCTCAGGGTTAGCTCTGGGTTAGCTCTGGGTTAGCTCCGAGTTAGCCTTAACACCTGGTCCTAATCTTGACGCCGTGTCCCTCCCAGGTCCCGGGCTACAGGCAGGATCAGGTGGAGAAGGGGCTGAAGTTGTTCGGCCAGCTCATCAACAACAAGGTGTTCCTGCTGTCCTTCATCCGCACTCTGGAGGCCCAGCGAGGCTTCTCCATGCGCGACCGTGGCAACGTGGCCTCGCTCATCATGACCGTGCTGCAGAGCAAGCTGGAGTACGCCACTGACGTCCTCAAGCACCTCCTCTCAGACCTGATTGACCGCAACCTGGAGAGCAAGAATCACCCCAAGCTGCTGCTGCGCAGGTGTGTGTGTGTGTGCCTCTCGTGTCTCTAGCTTGCCCTCTTTCACCTCATTAGTAGAGAACCTCTCTCTCTCTCTCTCTCTCTCTCTCTCTCTCTCTCTCTCTCTCTCTCTCTCTTCTCTCTCTCTCTCTCTCTCTCTCTCTCTCTCTCTCTCTCTCTCTCTCTCTCTCTCTCTCTCTCTCTCTCTCTCTCTCTCTCTCTCTCTCTCTCTCTCTCTCTCTCTCTCTCTCTCTCTCTCTCTCTCTCTCTCTCTCTCTCTCTCTCTCTCTCTCTCTCTCTCTCTCTCTCTCTCTCTCTCTCTCTCTCTCTCTCTCTCTCTCTCTCTCTCTCTCTCTCTCTCTCTCTCTCTCTCTCTCTCTCTCTCTCTCTCTCTCTCTCTCTCTCTCTCTCTCTCTCTCTCTCTCTGTCTGTCTGTCTGTCTGTCTGTCTGTCTGTCTGTCTGTCTGTCTGTCTGTCTGTCTGTCTGTCTGTCTAGGGGGGAAGGACACCACATCACCCCTGAATCTGTCTCCCTCTCTCTGTCTTTCTCTTCCTCCCTGTCTCTCTGTCTATCGCTGTCTCTCTTCCTCTGTCTGTCTGTCCCTCTCTCTCAATCTTTATCTCTATCTTCTTCCCTTCCTTTGTGAGTGTGAATCACAGTCACTATGGTGCTCCTAATCATTTAAGCTTTTGAACAGCTGCCTAATGCTACAGCTGCTTAAAGTCTGTGCTGCATTGGACCCAGCCCAACAACAAACAACAACAAACACAGTCCTCATCAGCAATTGTTTACTGTTAGTGTTTTGCAGCCGAAGCGTGCCCTCCACACACGCTCTGCGTGAGAGGTCGCAGAGCGGCAGGCTTGCTGTCGTCTGAGACGGAACGATGAGTTTCACCACCCAGAGCAGCTCCCTTGCCGTGACATGTCGGATTAACTTCCATGACATTGAAAGGCTCGCTTTGTCTCTGAAAACACACAGTGCTTTGACATGCACATCATTAGAATATAATTATGATTAATTAGCGGAGAATCCAATTAAAGAAGCCGTAAAACCCCCTTTTGTGTAAAAATAAATAAAATAATAATGAATGAAAGAAAGAAAATCTAAATAAGCGAAATAAAGAAATGAGTTTCTTAAAAGCTCTCGCTCCCTTAGCAATCAACTCCTTGTTCCATTCTGTGCTTATATCCACAAGGCCCACTTCAGTCAAACAGCTATATATGGTCAAACTGCCAAGAGGGTGTTGCTGTAATTCTGGTTACTCTGAGAGAGAAAAAGAAAGATGACAGAAGCGAATCTTCCTTGTGGCTACTGTTGCCGTGGCTTGCCTTAGCTCAAGGCGCATTGAATAATCCTCCACGCTCCTTCACGATTTGACAGGCGTCGCAAATACATCTTTCGTCTCCTCGTTTCGATGATTCCTCTATGACTCCCCCTCCTCCAGGGCTAACTGACACACTGCCTTCATTGTCTGGGCCCATTAGAACCTGTACCTGTTCACGGCTGTGTGTCGCAGCCCTCTGGGTTCAGGCCAGGTGAACCAGAACACCTGACATGCACCGCACAGGTAACAATGGGCTTATTCACCTAAGGTGTATGCAGACGTGTCGACAGATGTGTCATCCATGCAGAGAACGATTAATGCCGTCTGAGGAAGGCATGATTAATGGCACCCAGAGTGGACCGCCCCAGGGCAGCGTGGGAAACAGCAGGAGAGCTCCTCAGGCCGTTTCCAGACACTCTGAGAGAGGGTCTTGTCGCTGGCGCTCTCCCGCCTCACAATTGCTTTCCTCCGATTCCTCCTCCGACTTTTGTTGTTCTTCTCTCGGTCTGTAACTCTGTCTCTCCCATACATCCCTCCCTCTCTCTGTCCTGTTTTCTTGATCACTAAATCGATGGTTAAAGTGGGTAAGCATGGGTGTATTTGGCTCCACTCTCCAGTACTACACTCTCTCTCCCTCTCCCTCTCTTTCTCACCATTTTCAAGAACCTCTCCTTCCATCGCCACCTCCTTCCCCTTCTCTCTGTCTGTCTCTCTGTCTCTCTCTCTCTCTCTCTCTCTCTCTCTCTCTCTCTGTGTCTCTCTGTGTCTCTCTGTGTCTCTCTGTGTCTCTCTCTGTCTCTCTCTCTCTCTTTCTCTGTCTCGCTCTGTCTCCCTCTCTGTCTCTGTCTCTCTCTTTGTCTCTCTCTCTGTCTCCCTCCCTCTCTCTCTCTCTGTCTCCCTCTCTCTCTCTGTCTCCCTCTCTCTCTCTGTCTCCCTCTCTCTCTCTGTCTCTGTCTCTCGCTCTCTCTCTAGCGCCTCACCACATCCCATATGTCTCGTCTCACCCTGAACTGCAGCACCACCAGGCAACTCAACTAACAACAGTCCTTCTCGGCCATCTGTCGCATTCCTCCATCCCCGCTCTCCTCCGCCCTCGCTTGCTCGCTCCTTCCTCCCTCCATCCAGCCCTCCACGCATGCAGAAATAACTAGCATTTTTCCTGCCCAGTTCCAACTGCACGGTGTGAGACACGTGAACAAATGTTTCGGTAGACTCCCAGAAACACGACTGAAGTGGATCTGAAGTTTAGTGAGTGTAATGTGAGGTGGAGCTTAGAGAGAGACGTAGAGGCCAGGTTAGCTGTGGGAGTCCGAGCAGCAAAATCTAAGTTATTTGATTTCGCTCTGGATAAGAGTGTCTGCTGAATGACTAAATATTTTAAAAAAATAAAGAATCTTTAAAATGATTTCAAACTGTGTCACCTCAGAACATGTGATGGAAGCAGACGATTCAAGCAGAGAGACCGCTGCCCGTTCTGTTAACACCCCCCCCCCCCCCCCCGCACAGGACGTGTTCTGTTCCCGGAGTCTCAGAGACAACCATCAACCTGAGCTGCTGGGGCATACCACTATAGAAGAAAGCGGGGGGTGGACCACAACCCCACAGGACTCTAGGCATACAGGATTTACAGTACTCAGTCACTGTCTTTGTACCTAAACACAGAAACTCTGTGTGAACTGGATAGAAATGGGAAGAAATTTATGTTATAACAGTATCTTCAATAACTCTGCGTTCTAACCAGAGGAGTCTCTATATGGCAGTTCTTAGGTATTTAGGTTCACTTTATAGTCCTTAGCCAGATGCTAGCACAGCTAAAGAAAATTGAATCGGCTACGTCAAAGAGATGTGCAAAGCTCCATAAAGTAGAGCTAAACCTCTTTATTTATGAAGTGCAGCTCTGTGCCACACGCTAATGCTTCCCCCTGCACCTGCTGTCCAAGAATTCATTGGTTCCCGCCTCTGTGACAGAGCGGCAGGGTAATCAGGGGGAACTAAGCGCCAGCGCGCTCGCCGTCGCTCCGCACGCTCGCTGGGTGTCTGACTGTCTGCCAGGCGGGCACACCTCGCCAAGCCAGCTCCCCTACGCAGCCTTACTTTACATTGCCTCACGTTAACTCGCAGTTACGTTGACCCCCAAACGTTGCTGATATGTTCCTGCTGTGGCTTTGTGGCAGCCAGGTGACGTTGTGGGAACGTTGCGGCGGAGCTGAGGGGATGTTTTTATATCCTCTCTTTGTAGAGGAGCTTTGATTGAAGACAAGCATGAGCGCGCTGCCGGGGCCAGTGCCAAAACACATCATTACTGCGGGGGGGGTTCACTCCCTCTGCCAAAAACACACACAGGCGCACACACACACACACTCTCATAAACACTTGAACTCAAATCCCTCTCACTGACAAACACTAAAACATACACTCATAAACACGATGTGTGGTGCGAGATGGAAAAGCAGGAAGTGGAGAGGGGAAGTTTCGACTCGGCCAATGCCCATTCTCACATTCTTCTCCTTCCTCTTGAGAACTCCTTCACTACTCACTCCCTCCCTCCCTTTTTGAACACTCTTTTCATCCCTTTTCTAGCTGTTCCACATTTGTGGACATTGGGAGCATTTGGAATTGTTTGATGAGGGTCCAGGGTGGGGAAGAAGGGAGGAGCAGAGAGGAGGAGAGAAGGACACATGAAAGATGAGACATGACCCTGTTGACCTCTCAGATCTGCCGGCCGGGATGGGGGAGAGGGGAGGGGTCGTTGCCGTGGCAAAACGAAAAGTGCCCGCACAGCAGAGGCAGTAAGCTAATCCCCTGCAGGTGCTGTGCCAAGTCCGACAGGGGGGGGTGCCAGGTCTGCCCATTGGCACAGCGGCATATCCCCCCTTTAGAGCTCCTCCAACCCCCTTTCTCACCGCTGAGGGTGTTTGAGGGCTGGAGCGGAGGGCCGCAGGTGGCAGGAGGAGGAGGGGGGCACGCGGTCACATGCGCACACACATACAGACATACACACACACACAAACTTCCTACACACGTATACACACACTATACAAACACGCACATACACAAACACTCCCTACACACACAAAAGCACACAATGGCCCCTAATCCTGAAATATTGATGCCCGCGGCCATGCCTCAATGAAAGCGAGTAGGGGAGAAGGTTGTGCAGGGGCAGGAGGTGTGTGGGGAGGGGATCATGGCAGATTACCCACACTCCCCTGCTGGCTGCAAGAGGGTCGTTGTGTTAAAGGACATCCGATATCCCCGCCTCTCTCCTTTCAATGCCCCCCCCCCCCCCTGGCTGTTGTTGCTCCATGTGTATTAAGCATTCACACCAGACCGTGAGCTCCCATTCCTCTGCCCCGGTAGACGGCAGCCCTGGTTAGTCCCGGCAGCCCGAGCGCAGACTGGCAGACACGCAGAGAGGGGGACGCCATGTCGGCCTATTCATTCACTTTCTATAGTAACTAGATCTAGGTGGCTGAGGTGAATAGCTGGGGACAAGTTCATAATGAGGGCAGTGTTATTACAGCAGCCCAGTCCCTCTCTAATGACATCAATCCGCCGGGATCAAATAAAGGTTTTAATTGGTTTCCCTTGTATTAGGGCTCTGCATAGATTAGGAGCCTTCGGCGTGCCTGGGTACAAAAACCAGAGCTGAACACTGAGGAGGGGGAGGGGGGGGGGTTTGTAGACGTGCCAGCCAATTTATGTTTTCGCAATTATGTTTGTGTAACAAAACCCTATTCATTAGCGCAGTCATCGTTTTTTTGTGTGTAATATTTGATGGCTGTGCCGGCTATCGCCTGGAATATTTATGTTAGTAATAGAGCGTAAGGATCATATTTTAATTCTCGTCTCTCTCTCTCTCTGTCTCTCTCTGTCTCTGTCTCTATCTCTCTCTCTATCTGTCTATCTCTCTATCTATCTCTCTCTCTCTCTATCTCTCTATCTCTCTCTATCTATCTCTCTATCTCTATCTATCTCTCTATCTCTCTATGTCTCTCTCTATCTCTCTATGTCTCTCTCTCTATGTCTCTCTCTCTCTCTCTCTCTCTATCTCTCTATGTCTCTCTCTATCTCTCTATGTCTCTCTCTCTATGTCTCTCTCTCTCTCTCTCTCTCTCTCTCTCTCTCTCCCCCTCTCTATCTCGCCCTCTCTCTCTCCCCCACTCTCTCTCTCTTTCTCTCTCTCTCTCTCTCTCTCTCCAGGACGGAGTCTGTAGCAGAGAAAATGCTGACCAACTGGTTCACTTTCCTGCTGTATAAGTTCCTTAAGGTAAACATACTTACTTACATACGTTACGTACCTGTAAATCATATGTGTAGATCAGCTCTGGACAGTTAGTAAATCATATCTGCGCTTCCTAGCAAATATCCTCTACCAGAAGTTATTTGAGTGTAGTTCTGCAACGGATTAAAATGATTAGTAAGTTAACATCATCAAGGTCTTTGCTGATAAGTTAAATCTGCAATCTGTGTGGTATTAAAAACCAAGGACGGTGTAGAATACCCCAAAGTGAGAGATTGCTACCCTCCGCCCTTCTTCTCCTCCTATCAACTCCTCCTTTTCCATCAGACTGGAAGGAAGGGGAGACACTGACAGATAGCATGTCTCCTACAGGTGATGAACGACAGAGTTTGGAGAGGGGTTTGGTCGGGGTAGTCTGTCTTGCAAACATCACTCACCGTATAGCTATAAAAACTTCCCCAAACTTCACTTGCAAGTTCAACGAAGGTTATTTGCCAGTTGAAGTAGACTATGAAAATGGTATTCGTCTTCACCACTTTGGCCCAGACTGACTGTTGACCAATTTTAAACTTCAACACTCTCTCTGTCTCTCTCGTCCTCCCTCTCTCGTCTTCCCTCGCTCGCTGCAGGAGTGCGCTGGAGAGCCTCTGTTCTCTCTCTTCTGTGCCATCAAGCAGCAGATGGAGAAGGGTCCTATCGACTCCATCACGGGAGAGGCCCGCTACTCCCTCAGTGAGGACAAGCTCATCAGACAGCAGATCGACTACAAGACTCTGGTGAGACGGGTCGCCGGGCTGGGGCGGAGACGGGGGCTGGGGCGGCAGGGCCTCACGGCGGAGCAGACAGACAGGATGTTGAGGGGCCGTGAGGCACAACCGCCGCCGTCGCTCCGCTCTCCGTGTCTGACAGGAAGAGGGCACGGAGAGCTGACCTCACTTCCTGGTGGTGACCTAGAGCTGTCAGTGAGGGAGGGAGGGGAAGATGCTGAGTGCAGCGATGACATGCATGAACTCTCTGTTCCTCAAACTGTTGTTTACCAGTTTCCTTCCAGTCTGTTCCGCTCCACTCTGCATTCCTGTCCTCCTCCTCGGTGACCTGTACAGTCAGCAGGGAAAGGCCAGACACGGAGAACACTGTTTCCTTTCTCCCTACCTACCTCTCTCTCCTCCCTCCCTCCCTCCCTGCCTACCTCTCTCTCCTCCCTCCCTACCTACCTCTCTCTCCTCCCTCCCTACCTACCTACCTCTCTCTCCTCCCTCCCTACCTACCTCTCTCTCCTCCCTCCCTACCTACCTCTCTCTCCTCCCTCCCTACCTACCTGTCTCTCCTCCCTCCCTACCTACCTACCTCTCTCTCCTCCCTCCCTACCTACCTACCTCTCTCTCCTCCCTCCCTACCTACCTACCTCTCTCTCCTCCCTCCCTACCTACCTCTCTCTCCTCCCTCCCTACCTACCTCTCTCTCCTCCCTCCCTACCTACCTGTCTCTCCTCCCTACCTACCTACCTCTCTCTCCTCCCTCCCTACCTACCTCTCTCTCCTCCCTCCCTCCCTACCTACCTCTCTCTCCTCCCTCCCTACCTACCTCTCTCTCCTCCCTCCCTACCTACCTCTCTCTCCTCCCTCCCTACCTACCTGTCTCTCCTCCCTCCCTACCTACCTACCTCTCTCTCCTCCCTCCCTACCTACCTCTCTCTCCTCCCTCCCTACCTACCTACCTACCTCTCTCTCCTCCCTACCTACCTACCTACCTACCTCTCTCTCCTCCCTCCCTACCTACCTCTCTCTCCTCCCTCCCTACCTACCTCTCTCTCCTCCCTCCCAACCTACCTCTCTCTCCTCCCTACCTACCTACCTACCTACCTCTCTCTCCTCCCTACCTACCTACCTACCTACCTCTCTCTCCTCCCTACCTACCTACCTACCTCTCTCTCCTCCCTCCCTCCCTACCTACCTACCTACCTACCTACCTACCTCTCTCTCCTCCCTCCCTACCTACCTCTCTCTCCTCCCTACCTACCTACCTACCTCTCTCTCCTCCCTCCCTACCTACCCCTCTCTCCTCCCTACCTACCTACCTACCTCTCTCTCCTCCCTACCTACCTACCTACCTACCTCTCTCTCCTCCCTCCCTCCCTACCTACCTACCTACCTACCTACCTACCTACCTCTCTCTCTCTCCTCCCTCCCTACCTACCTCTCTCTCCTCCCTACCTACCTACCTACCTCTCTCTCCTCCCTACCTACCTACCTACCTACCTCTCTCTCCTCCCTACCTACCTACCTCTCTCTCCTCCCTACCTACCTACCTACCTACCTCTCTCTCCTCCCTCCCTACCTACCTACCTACCTACCTCTCTCTCCTCCCTACCTACCTACCTCTCTCTCCTCCCTCCCTACATACCTCTCTCTCCTCCCTACCTACCTACCTACCTACCTCTCTCTCCTCCCTCCCTACCTACCTACCTACCTACCTCTCTCTCCTCCCTACCTACCTACCTCTCTCTCCTCCCTACCTACCTACCTACCTTCCTCTCTCTCCTCCCTACCTACCTCTCTCTTCTCCCTCCCTACCTACCTACCTACCTACCTCTCTCCTCCATCCCTACCTACCTCTCTCTTCTCCCTCCCTACCTACCTCTCTCTCCTCCCTCCCTACCTACCTACCTCTCTCTCCTCCCTCCCTACCTACCTCTCTCTCCTCCCTCCCTACCTACCTACCTCTCTCTCCTCCCTCCCTACCTACCTACCTCTCTCTCCTCCCTCCCTACCTACCTACCTCTCTCTCCTCCCTCCCTACCTACCTCTCTCTCCTCCCTCCCTACCTACCTACCTCTCTCTCCTCCCTACCTACCTTCCCTCCCTCTCTCCATCCTCTCCACTTCCACCTTCTCCCTCCTCCCTCCCTCTCCCTCCTCCATGCTTGCACCAGAAATGAAGACTTAAGCCCCAGGCTGGTTTGTGGGGACGGAGACAGAGTTATTCCTGCGGTCTGCCAGACACCCTCCCCTCCATCAATCTGCCCCTCTCCCTCTCAAAGGATTGATGACTCAGGCTTTTTTACAACACCTACTTATTTGCCAACGGTTGGGTATATAAAATTAGAGTAGTCCAGCATGGGTCTATAAATGGTTTAATCGTTGGCTCTGTATAAATCTCTTTCTTCTAGACCCCATAATGACAATATGTCAGAAGAAAGTGAAAGTGAGCAGGTTGGAGATGATGATGATGATGGTGATGATGATGATGGTGATGATGGTGGTGATGATGATGATGATGGTGGCAGCTACATCATACAGATGACCTCACACAGTGATGAGGATAATTAACCACCACTTAACAGCCGTCTCCTTTCCCTCAGTTACACACACAGCTGGGGAAAGACACAACATGGCCGACCATCAATCAGTTGCTCAGGATTCCCACCATGCAGAAGTTCAATCACCATCGTTACACGTCACACCTCACATGTCCCAGTTTGAACCTTTGTTCACAACGTTTTAACAAGGTTTAATGATGTTTGTAGTGTAACAGGAGCAGCTTCACCCTACCTACTTACCGTGTCCTTTATTAGAATTTTCCCTGTTGTTCATGTTTCTGTCACCTCTACTGCTGGTGACCCCCTTATGTCCACGCCTGGCAGTTGATAAGGTGTCGTCTTGTGCGTCTCCAGGTGGTGAACTGCATCCACCCCGAGAACGAGAAGAGCCCGGAGATCCAGGTGAAGGTGCTGAACTGCGACACCATCAGCCAGGTGAAGGAGAAGATCCTGGACGCCATCTACAAGAACGTCCCCCACTCCCACCGGCAGAAGGCCTCCGACATGGACCTGGGTAAGACTCTCCGTCCTCATTGGTGGAGCCTTCGGGTTCTACATCACATGACCAGGAAGTACCGACGCGTGTGAGCCTGTTTGCCTTCCTGAAGCACAGCCCTTAAACTGAAACGAGGGGAATTCATCCAACTATCTTGTGTTCTTTGGCTGTCCTAACAGTGACCCTTAGTGAGACGAGACAGTGGGGTCTTCTCCAGCCCACCAGGAACCTCCTGCACACTTTCTCCAAGGACTCAATGTTCTTTCAGGACCTAACTTTAGACCAATCAAAGCTCTGCCACTGATGGTGTGGGTCGAGCGATTGATCAAGTAATCGATTCAGGCGCCCTGGGATCACAAACTCAAGGTTCTCTTTTGTTTGAGGCGACAGTCTGAAAAAGGATTAGCCTGTCTTTCACTCTCTGCTGTTCAGGAAGTGTACAGCACCATTTGTCAATTGGTTGTACAGCAGGAAGCTGTATTTCCAGACATTTAATTGGCCGGTAAGCACTTTTTGGTGTATTGAGGAATAACATGCTGATACACACCCTCGGAGTCCAATTCCACAACAATAACAAGGAAAAGGTCTCCAGATGAACCTCCCTCATAAACTACATTTAACTCCCCCTCCATCTCCCCCCCCTCCCACACACACACACCAGAAACCCTGATGCTGTAGCCCCGGTCTGCCAGTGTTGCCAAAAGACAGCAATAGTCTTTATGGTTTAATATATCAAAATTGATTATTTTTTTCCGGGGCCCTGGTGTGTTTTAGTAATAGCATATTTATAACTGAGCCCAGAGCTGATTGGAAGGTGGAGGAGAGGGGGGAGGGGCTCCGCTGGGAATTTCCATCTCTGATAAGTGAGGAGATTGGTTTTGGTCGTTTTGACAAGCGGCCTGGTGTGAAATTGTTTTGCAACCTTAGCCTTGCCTAGCTTTATCTGTGTTATTTTATTATTGTTTTATTATTACAGAGGATTTGAAATAGTCCTTAGGAGACCCCCCTCAGTGTGTGCACAGTAACATGTTTCTGTGAGATGTGCCCTTAAGGGCTGCGTTAAAAAGAAATAGGGTGTCTTTTATATGAAATAATAGACAGAATAAAAAGAACTAGAAAAGAACAACACTTTGATATGAAGGGAGGCACCGCTGCAGTCAAACAGCCCCAATCTCCAGGGTACACACACACACACACACACACCACCAGCGATCTGTGGGCCTGATAGAGGTAATGGGATTGTGCCAGCTTCCATCTTGCTGCCTCTCCCTGAAACAAATTGGAGTGGAGTGTTTCTGAAGCAGTCAGGTATTGTTTTTAATTCCCTCTGCTGCATCCTGCTCCCCAGGGGCCTGGGGTGGGGGGGTGCAGGGGGGGGGGCAAGGGGGCGTGCAGGGCATGAGAAAGCAGCGTGCAAGCCCATTATGTGGGTGTGTGTACTGTAAATGCGAGTGCCGTACATATTGGTCTGTGTGTGCGCGTTTATTTGAGCTAGTGTGTTTACATGTTCTCCTGGTGCCTCTGTAGTCTGCCTCCCCTCTCGGATAGATCTCTCCCAGAGCCCCGCTCTCTCCCAGCCTTCCCAGAAACCCTCATCTGCTCCCCACTGTGGAGCCACAGCGAGGGAAACCAGGAGGGATTTGGGAAATCGGGGCAATCTGGGCTTGTTCCCTTTTCTCTTCTCTGAGTTATTTTCTTCTTCACCTTTCTTCTCTCCCTCTCTTTCCCCTTCTCCTCTTGTCTTTGTTTGTCGCTCCTCCACTGGAGACTCTCTTCATTTGCATGTTTATAGAAAAACATACTGTACCAAATAGTCTGTTCCTGGAGATCTGGGGATGGACAAGTTATTCTGGTGATGCTCCCAAGACCTGTCCCATCATCGTCTGGGTGATTGCAGCTTTGTTAGGTGTCGTTTGTGACTGGAAGAGAAGAGAGGGCGACTCTCAGACAGCGTTGCACATAGCGGATTGGTGCAGCTGATAGAAAGTAAACAATGGGAAAATCACCTCCTTGTTTGGTCCTTCATGGAGGCTGTTTTGTCATGGAAATTGCCAGAATGTGCTTTTATCTCACAAGGACGAGGGCTGTTGTGTTGATGCCGCTGTGGAGGGGCTGGATGGAGACGGCTGGGTGTGTTCCTCCGGGTGGTGCAGAGAGAGAGGGATTATGCTTTACTATGTAGCACAGTACGTAGTAAACAACCACACTGTGTTGAGGGCAGCAGTGTAGTTGAGGAAGTGAGGGCTGTGCTGAGGGCTGTGTTGAGGGCGGCAGTGAGGTTGAGGAAGAAAGGGCTGTGTTGAGGGCAGCGGTGAAGTTCAAGGAAGTGAGGGCTGTGTTGAGGGCAGCGGTAAGGTTGAGGAAGTGAGGGTAGCGGTGAGGTTGAGGAAGTGAGGGCTGTGTTGAGGGCAGTGGTGGTGGCTGGCTCTGAGCTTTTGTGGGTCTTCAGGTTCTCTCTGATGCCCCCAGCAATAACAATAAGAGTGGGCTCAGCAGGAGGCTTAGCACGGTCGATGAGGTTGTGAGGAGAGGAGGTTGGGGGGGGGGGGGGGGTCTGATGAAAAAGGAAGTGCTGGCCCCTCAGTTAGTGGCTGTAATCACGGCCATCGATCGGGCTCTCCTAGAGAGGGGCCCCCGCTACCTCCGACAAAGCAGTGAGAGAGTGATTAATTTTCCTTTGCTTTTCTCTCCCATTATCTGGAGCTGCATCCTTTCTTTGATTTCTGTATCCCTCTTTCTCCCCTCTCTCCGTCTACTTATCCCCTTTCTTACTTTGTTTCCCATGGCCAGATAGCGATAGTTTGTCTCAGAATGATAAGCTTACATAAAGATTGCAGAGTCAATCCTCTCATAACCTCTCTCTTTTACACTCTCTCTCTCTCTCTCTGTCTCTCTTTTACAAGACTAACCTGACTCAAGTCATCCGGCAAAAAGGGAAAAAGAACACAGCATTCTGTTACAGATAGTGACAGCAGCTTTTGTTCTTTTGACATGACTCGGTAAAGGGTTTAAACCCAGGAGGGCTAGATGCTGCATAAGGTACATGAATGTTCATCAAAGCTCTATACTTCTCTGAACACTACTCACCTCTAGTCCTCCTTGATATTTTACTGGATCTCAGACAGCTCTTGGCAGATGCACAGCTGGTATGGAGCTCTGGTTAACCGTTAGAGTAGAGCGTAGTGTTCGCTACAGGTTTAAACTGTCGAGGTGTTGGTGCAGCTCACAGTGACCTTGTCCCAAACTTCCAGAGTGGCGTCAAGAGCGAGGCCAGAGGATGATCCTGCAGGACGAGGACGTCACCACCAAGATTGAGAGCGACTGGAAGAGACTCAACATGCTGGCTCACTACCAGGTAAACGCATCTCGCTTTCCACAACAGCTGATTGTCTATAACACACTCACATCAGGAGACCGTATGTATGACACACACGTGTTGGCTTGTCTGCGGTGAGGATGGTTCGTGTGGTGGTTTTGATTGTCCAGGGTGGGTGGGATGTCATCATAAACTAGTAATCACAAGATCCGATGTATTTTGTGGTCAGATAAATCTACAGAATAGAAACATGGCTGAGGTGATTTCTTCCGGAGTGTTCTGTTGATATGGATGGTGGCCTTCCTATGAAATTCATATTTCATGAAGTCTGGACTAAACCCTGAAAGCTCATTCCTGCTCCAGGTTCCCTCTGGCTCTAATCAGACAGGAGCTACCTGGGGCCAGGCTCATACATGTTTCATTAAATAGATTACCTCGCAAAGGTCTCCTTCTGAGAAAACACACACACATTCATACTTTCATACTCTCGCACTGACTGCATAGACAAACAACACACACATTCTGACACACGCACACACACACACACACACACACACATGTGGTGTGTACACAGAGTACATTTTCTCTCTTAAACACACACACACACACACGGCACATGAACATGTTCTGTATTTCCCTCACATGCACTGTTCTCATCAGACAACCAGAAGGTCTTTTTCGTTTGTTTATTCTCTTAACTGCTTCCCTGCTCCATACCTCCACCCCTACACTCGATTCACTCAGCCACGACCTCTCACCCTCTTGCTCAGATCACACACGCACACCATCTTTGCCAACATTGAGTTTATTTCCGTGATGCGCTGAAAGAAGCGTGTTAAAACGCTGACTTGTTATGATGACATCACGGAGTGCAAAGCTGGCTGTGATTATGACAACACGGTGTGCAAAGCTGGCTGTGATTATGACATCACGGTGTGCAAAGCTGGCTGTGTTTATGACATCACGGTGTGTAAAGCTGGCTGTGATTATGACATCACGGTGTGTAAAGCTGGCTGTGATTATGACATCACGGTGTGCAAAGCTGGTTGGAGGGAGGGGAGCTATAGAGTATTAAAAGGAGCCATGTGGTCTCTGTGTTGTTCTGTTTAGATGGGGTTCCCAGCATGCCGCTGTGTAAACACACGCGTTTTCAGTCATGGAGCGCGCGTCATGTAGATCTACTTATGCCGTTTGATCATTAACACCGGGTGCTATTGGGAGTCGTGTAACTGTCTGTTTTCATGCTATCCGACATTTATGATGATGGGCGAAATCAAAGGAATATGGGATTAATCTAAGCAGTCGTAAAGGCGTGTGCGCACGAGTGCATATTGAACCCCCAGCCAATGGAGGAAGAGTTTCTGAAAGTGTGCGTTGATATGATGATGGCACACATCGTGGTAAGAACGGTGTTTTAGATCTGAAAATAAGGATCTGGGTAGAACAGACCAAAAGCAGATGGACTTTGAGATATTGTCAAGACGCACAATGAAACGAGTAGATTATCTTCAGCGCGGCAGCATCCTTTCGTGTCGAAGCCCTCTTAATAGTATTAATGCGTTTGATTTCAACCTTTCCGTGAAGTATCTCAAACCGCTCTATCAGGGAGCACTAGCTATCCGTAGCGTTGCCATAGTTACGCCAGGGTACACAAAGGAAAAAAATGGCGGTGTTGGAAAATTGTCAACCGTTCAGAATCTTTCAGAAACTCCAATAATTACAGATTTCTGTCTTGGCAATTACATGTGTTAGGAGAAACCATCAATAGAGGCTATCACCTTTATATTCATGATTTCCTCTGCTCTCTCCAGGGGGGATGTTAGTATGTGATTTTTCAGTGACCCCCCCCAAGCCTCCGTAATGGACTCCTGTCAGAAGACTTCCTGGTCATTTAGAAGACGCAGGGTTTGATTGACAGGACCCCCCACCAGTCAGCAGCAGGGAGAGGCAGAGATAAGGGCAGGAGAGAGAGCAGCCAGGGCCAGGGTCAGAGATGGGGGTAATCCCTGTGTCTGAGGAGAGGAGATACCATCTGAGGACTGTCTCACACTATCAACCAACGCTCAAAAGAGAGACGGACATTCAGAGCGTCGTCAAACGCTCCTCAACGGGGTCACGCACAAATTCAGAAAGTTGACGTACATCAATAAGGGGAGAAAACGTTTACATTCGGATGCACACACACACACAGGTACAGCCCTCCATGTCCTGGGGGGTGAAAATCCAATATGGCTGCCAGACTCCTGGTCAGAGGAGCGCTGGTCCTCCAGACTGCTGGTCAGAGGAGCCCTGGTCCTCCGGAGCCCTGGTCCTCCAGACTGCTGGTCAGAGGAGCCCTGGTCCTCCAGACTGCTGGTCAGAGGACTGGTACTGGTCCTCCAGACTGCTGGTCAGAGGACTGGTGCTGGTCCTCCAGACTGCTGGAAAGAGGACTGGTGCTGGTCCTCCAGACTGCTGGAAAGAGGACTGGTGCTGGTCCTCCAGACTGCTGGAAAGAGGACTGGTGCTGGTCCTCCAGACTGCTGGAAAGAGGACTGGTGCTGGTCCTCCAGACTCCTGGTCAGAGGAGCGCTGGTCCTCCAGACTGCTGGAAAGAGGACTGGTGCTGGTCCTCCAGAGTGCTGGAAAGAGGACTGGTGCTGGTCCTCCAGACTGCTGGAAAGAGGACTGGTGCTGGTCCTCCAGACTGCTGGAAAGAGGACTGGTGCTGGTCCTCCAGACAGAAGGACTGATGGAGCCGCCCACACTGCTCATTAGAGGAAACAGGAAATGGTTTGAGTGGACTAAGCAGTCCGGCTGCCATCCCAAATAGTGTTTTCCCTCTTTTGGAAAGAGAGAGGGGGTGGGGGGGGCTGGTCCTGCCGCTGTCTACATTAAAGGTCACAGGCGGGTAGCGTGGGCAGAGGCACGATGGATTAGGTGCTGATTGGAATCGGAGATGAGATAATGAACACAGAAGTTAATTCTTTTTTTTTTTCTTTTTCAGCCGTGTGTGGGAGTGAAGGAAGGAAGGGGAGGGAGGGAGGGAGGGCACCTTATCCTTGACACACACATGCCAAAAACGACATCAATAAATGGTTCCTCCAAGCTTGTTAGCGAGTCAGGGTGAGGACGGGAGAGGTGGGGGGGCTGGGGGGGGGGCTGGGGGGGGTGGGCTGCAGTCGTCCGCCTCGTTGTCAGGGAGGCCTGCTGTGGAATTAAAACTCAATATATCCTCATTAGATTACACGTTAGTTATAATCCTGGTCATGGTGAAGGGTTAATCCCAGACTGCAGGCTGGTGACGGCTCACCAGCACAGCTCCATTGATGCGCTCCGTTGACTAACGTCAAGTTCCCTCGGCCGTGTTTGTCCTTCTGATGTCCTCCACATCCCCCCCCACGCCTGTCTCGTCGTGACGCTCTCCAGACACAGACCTTGCGCTCTCAATAGAGTCAGCCCTGATTCTGTCATCTTCATTCGTTTTTTATCACAGCAGCCCCGATGGACACATTGATTCCGATTCTGTCAGAGGAAGAAGGGGTTGAAAAATACAAGTTTGATTTCCTGTTTGGAAACATGAGCGTCGTAGCTTCGAGCACAGCTCTGATATTCTGCTCGTCTGCTCCTTCCATCCCAGCATTCCTCCTCTCTCCTCCTCTGTCCTCCTCCTCTCTCCCTCTCAGAGACCACTCCAGTCCAGCTCTCTCTCCCCTCGCCCGGACACCCTCTCTCCTCTCTTCCTTAATCCTCTCTTCCCAATGTGATTTCCCCCGAACACACACACACACTCTCCCTCCTTCCTCATTTCATTATGCCGGTAGACAACAAGCAGGATTAGTGATGAGGGACGCAGGAACCACTGGGTACCAGTCTTCAGGGCCTTCTGGCTCCTCTTCTGATATCAACACATTATGCACAAGGAGCAGGGCAGGAAAAGATGGGGAAATAATGTCATAATCAAATGAAGCCCCCCTCCTCTCTCTCTCTCACACACACACACACACACACACCAGGACCCTCCTCATCCCTTTTCCCCATCCAGCCCTCCCACTCTATCGTAAAGATCACTTCAATTAACCCTGTCTCAGCCAGAGGGGATGTGGGTGGGCTTATGCAGACTAGGGGAGGGGCGAGGGGTTATGGTGTGCAGAGAGGGGAGGAGGGAGGGAGGGAGTGATGGGTGGTGGGGGAGGGGTCAAAGCACCATCCCAGTTGTTGTAATTGATTCCGTTCCTTGTTGATTGGGGGTTTGGGCTCTCTCTCTCTCCCCCCCCTCCCTCCCTCCCTCGTTCTCTCTCTCTCTCCCCCCTCTCTCTCCCTCTCCCCCTCCCTCCCTGAGTAATGGTATTATTGAAAAGGGAGCCTGGGATGTCCCAGCCCAAGGCTGGCCTAACATTAACACACACTTACACACACACCCTGTCACTCAACGTGTGTGTGTGTGGGGGGGGGGGGGCTGAACTGCAAGCTAATTAAACCTCCTCCCCCCCTTAGCCTCCACACTGTAATGGATGATGTGAAACATGCATGCTGCTGCTTCTCGTGCCGGCGTCATGATCCATGTCTCGTATTACTGTCCCAGCTCTCAGGAGAGCTGCTATTCACAAGGCCTGGAGTCGAACGAGAACAGACGCTGCTGTTGGTTGTTGTTCGGGTGCTGAAGCTAATGGGAGTGTGCTGTGTTTTGTCTGGTGTGCAGGTGCCTGAGAACTCTGTGGTGGCCCTGGTCCCCAAGCAGGTGACAGCCTACAATTCTGTCAACAACTCTACTGTGTCCAGAACCTCCGCCAGCAAATACGGTATGACTCACACACACTCACGCATGCACACACACACTCACACACACGCTCACACACACTCAGGTAGACACAAAGTGAATTCCCTGTCGCACTCTCTCCTGCGCCAGGTTTTTAATTATGTTTACAGCCATTGCAAAAACACTGTCTAAACTCCCTGTCAGTGTCCCCCTCCAGACACATGCAGGGGACACTAGCCATCCCTCAAACATGGCTCCTCCTCTGACACTACCACAACGACGATTAGCGAGACCGCACCCAGCATTTAGCTAGCATTAGCCAAGGTATCACCCTTAGTAACAGGTAGGAACTAGGCCCCGAGTCGTGCTAAACTGAACCAAACCGACAGGGCGACAAGATTAGAGGAGGGAGGGAGGGAGGGAGGGAGGGAGGGAGGGAGGGAGGGAGGGAGGGAGGGAGGGAGGGAGGGAGGGAGGGAGGGAGGGAGGGAGGGAGGGAGGGAGGGAGGGAGGGAGGGAGGGAGGGAGGGAGGGAGGGAGGGAGGGAGGGAGGGAGGGAGGGAGAAGACATTGCACTCCACTCGTCTCACCAGGATTCCAGACAACCCCCCCCCCCATCTGTCACATCTCTGTCCTTGTTCTGAACCTGTGAAAAGCCATCCAATCCAAACCCTGATCAAAGGCGTCCAGTGCGCCCGCCACAAACACTTGAGACACATCAAAAACGCCAGCTAGCTCTATTAGCATTGCTTCATCTCCATACCATCTCACCTCACTCTCTGCCTCCCCAATCAGAACACAGCAGCAGAGAAGGGTGTGAAAGAAAGAGAGGGAGGGAGGGAGAGGGAGATGGAAGGAGACAGAATGCCACACATCTCTTCACTTTCTTTGGGAATTGACTTCAAAAGAGAGAGAAGCACTTGAGCACGGGCCAGTAGAGACAGAAAAGAGAGACTTTGAACTCCCCGGAACACAATGGACCCTGGCTGGACTGACGACACCCCAAACCTGCTGCTGCTGTTGGGAAGGAGAGGGGGGAGGGGAGCAGGGGAGAGGGAAGGGTGGGAGAATATGTATGACACAATCAAGGCGGGATGGAGATCAGAAGGAGAAAGGAAAGATGCAGAGGAAGGTAAAGAGAGGCACAGTGAAGCGTGGCCTTAGAGGATGGTGATGGGGGGGAGAAAGAAGAAACCCCTGTAAGGACTATGTAGAGAGAAGGCCAGTGCTGGATGACTAGTTAAAGGGGAGAAAGGGTGGAACTGAGGATGACTGATGGAGAAAGGGGGTTTTACAAACCTTCTTTCTCAATCAAGCAGTGTCTGGCAAGTAGTGTTTCAGAGAAGATGCTATGTGTGTAGAAAGCTCTGGTTCACGTTGCAGAATGTCAGCCTCTATTACCTGAGAGCAGGTCAGCACTTCCTGCATCACACAGACACACCCACACACACACACTCACGCTTCAATTGCAGACTATTAAGTTCAAGGAGTCGTTGTTCACACACGCCCTTCATACCTACATGCTCTTCCTGTGGCTCTCGTACTCCGTCACTCCTCCGATTCATCCCTCGTTCATCCTTCTCTTTTCTCTGGGCAGGCTGATGTCTGCAGCATCAGCCCTGGTGCAGACACCCTCCTCTCTGTCTCTCTCTGTCTGTCTCTTGTTTCTCTCTCTGTCTGTCTGTCTGTCTGTCTCTCTCTTTGTCTCTTGTTTCTCTGTCTGTCTGTCTCTCTCTTTGTCTCTTGTTTCTCTGTCTGTCTGTCTCTCTCTTTGTCTCTTGTTTCTCTGTCTGTCTGTCTGTCTGTCTCTCTCTTTGTCTCTTGTTTCTCTATCTGTCTCTCTCTTTGTCTCTTGTTTCTCTCTCTGTCTGTCTGTCTCTCTCTTTGTCTCTTGTTTCTCTCTCTGTCTCTCTCTCTCTCTTTGTCTCTTGTTTCTCTCTCTGGCTGTCTTTCTCTCTTTGTCTCTTTGTCTGTCTCTCTCTTTGTCTCTTGTCTTTCTCTTTCAGGGGTGGTCCATGCATATTTCATCTGTTCAACACCTGTTCGATTTTGTGTCCACCACCACCGCATTGTTCCCCGAAGAAGCAATTAAATATTCACCAGACTCGCTGTGTGAAAGTTTCATGTCCAATCTCAAGGCTCAGTAAAAGCCCAAACCTTGCTGGTACTGGGAGCACTGTTGTGTTCAGAGAGCAGCTCTCTGCCTTCAGGGGCTGGCGCCCTGCAAAAACTGTCCATCTAACAGAGTCATCGTCTTGTTTTCACATGTAAAGGCTAGTTGGGCTTGTTTCTAGTATAAATGGTTTGTCTAGCGAACTACATTTAAGTAAACAAAATGTAAAAGGTTCCAACTTCACAGCCAGCCACATGTTGTTGTTTTGAAAGCATTAGCGAGCTCGTTGTGAGTGATGTTGTTGTGGCTGTGCTGTGGTGTGCTGTGGCAATGACTGTGTCTCCCTTGCTGCGTCTGAACAGAGAACATGATCAAGTACACAGGGAGCCCGGACAGCCTGCGCTCTCGCACGCCCATGATCACCCCCGACCTGGAGAGCGGGGTGAAGGTGTGGCACCTGGTGAAGAACCATGAACACGGCGACCAGAAGGAGGGAGACCGCGGCAGCAAGATGGTGTCTGAGATCTACCTGACCCGCCTGTTAGCCACCAAGGTAAGGAGCTTGGGTCACCTCAGGGTCACCTCAGGGTCACCTCAGGGTCACCACAGGGTCACCACAGGGTCACCACAGGGTCACTTGCAAGCCTGAAGCTTTGTCACGCACATAAAAGTCATGACTCGACTCTCTATCCTCTTTCTCTCTGTCTTCATTCACTGGTTCGTTCCACATGACAGAATAAAGTCATTTCAAAACTATTCTTTAAACCCCTGTAGGCTTTGAGGGCAAAGTGAAAATATGCAAATGTCTGTATTTTCTCTTTGATTCCTGTTGGTGTTGACACTGCAGCACGTCTAATGACGGAGGGGGGGTGAGCCCAGTGCCTCTTACAGAGGTGCTCCACACAGAGATATCATCTGGGGGGAAATAAAATGGCAGAAAATGAGTCTTTGAGCGAAACCCGGCAGCGACGGCCGCTCACAAAGAAAGAAATCAAAAAAGAAAAAACTGGTTAATTTGGTTTTGGAGTGAATCGTGACTTTGATCCCACCTCCAAAATCAAATGATCAATCCCACTCCTAATGACCTGCTGCCCTTTCCTCTGTTACAACAGAAGTGCTGCTTTTACCCCAAACACTGCAAATACACGGAATACAGCAAGAGGAGGAGAGGGAGGGAGGGAGGGGGCGAAGGATCTTGAAGTGTGGGGTTGTAATTTGTGATTAGTGAACATTTCACGCTCTAGGTTTGATCGGCGGTCTCTCTTTGTTTAGCGGTTCAGACGGGAAACACATCGCCTGTTTCTGTTTCTGTGGTTCTATAATTGGAACACTAAGTGGCAGGATTCACACACACACACACACACACACACAGAGGCTTGTTGGCAGGGCTGGCGAAGGAGGAGACAGAGAAAAGAAAAGAGCGAGAGAGGGAGAGTGTCATCTGTCATTTCTCCGGGTTCTCGTGTTGGAAGCCAGCCTCCACTGTGGAGCTGTGTAATGAGCATGGCAGGCCTGTGTAGGGAACCACAGGTAGAACCACACAGCAGTCCACACTTAGACTCACAACACTGCTGTTGAATCTACACCGGCGTAGCGCCATCAATCCCTCTGTCTCCACATCTCTCAGCCTCTGACACCGTCAAGTAGCAGTCAACATCCACACACACAACACTTGCAGATGCCGTTTAAACACACACACACACACACACACACAAACTGGCTTGCACTCTCAGAAAATGCTCTATTTCCCAGTGATTACCCGGGCCAGGAATGCAGACGGTGTGTCATATTTTCAGATGGATTGTTTTTGTGAAATAACCAGTTTATCTTGGGGGACCATCTCTCTTGGTGAAAAATGATTGGGCCGACAGCACTGTAATTGACTGCGTTTGGCTTTCACCTCGCCAATAAATACCCCAGGTCGACCGAGAGCTGACGTCTACCATATTAGCTCCATCAGTGTCACTGAGAGAGGAGAGAGGGGGGGGAGGGAAGAGGGGGGGGGAGGGAAGAGGGGGGGGGAGGGAAGAGGGGGGGGAGGGAAGAGGGGGGGGGGGGAAGAGGGGGGGGAGGGAAGAGAGGGGGGGGGAGGGAAGGGGGGGGGGAGGGAAGAGAGGGGGGGGGAGGGAGAGGGGGGGGGAGGGAAGAGAGGGGGGGAGGGAAGAGGGGGGGGCTACAGAGAGAGAGATGAGTGGGAGAAGAGAAGGAAAGCAGGAAATCAAAGCAGAGGGCTTGATTGCACTCTTGTCCTTCCATCTTCTCTCCATCTCCCCCCTCCTCTCATCCTCTCTTCCTCTCCCAGTCTCCGGCTTTCCTTCCTGGGTTTCCTCTCCTTGACTAAGTGATGAGGTTGTGATAGCTAGCTGTGTGTTTATCTGTATTCCACAGGGTCTGGTCAGGTGCATCTGATGCTAGAGCACTAAAGCACTAGAGCTGTTGCTGTCCAGCCGGACCACAGGAACATGAGGATGACGACATCACCATGTGACACCTGGCATTGGCTTAGTGTCATGTAGACTAGTATATCCAGGACAGCTTCACACAGTGTGAACACACACACACACACACACACACACGCACACATTCTTACACACATTACCTCCAGCCCCTGTTTGCTTCTTGTCGCCAGGACGACAGGGGTTTTTGATACAGAAATATGTTTTCATCTTCATAGCCAAACGCTTAGCTGTCAGGGATGTGGGACACAGTATTATAGCTGTGATTGTCAGCTAACAGGATCCTGCTCCTCCTCCTCCTCTCCTCTCATCCTCTCTGCCTCTGTCACTGTACCAAACCCAAACAACAACAACAAATCTTTTTTTTTTTTGCTGAGCTTGTGCACACCTCATCCAACACAGCCAGTGGCTCTCTAGACAGCTGTCTTGTCTTTGCTCTCCTCCTCCCTCTCTCTTTCTCTCTCCCACTCTCTTTCTCTCTCTTTCTCTCTCCCTCCCTCTCTCCCTCTCTCTCTCTCCCTCTCTCTTTCTCTCTCCCTCTCTCTTTCTCTGTCCCTCTCTCTCCCTCCCTCTCTTTCTCTCTCCCTCCCTCTCTTTCTCTCTCTTTCTCTCTCCCACTCTCTTTCTCTCTCGCTCTCCCTCTCTCTCTCCCTCTCTCTCTCTTCATCTGTGCTCTTTCTATCAGCATGTTTGTTACAAGTGGATTACCCCCCCCTCCTCCCTATCTCTTCTCTCTTTCTCTTTCCCTCTCTTTTTCACTCCTCCTTTAAGTCAACAACATTAAATCAAATGAGGGTCACTGTGTTGCAGTGGGCAATTAATCCGTTTGCTACAAAGAGGCTTAGGAGATGTCCCTCCTGTTCTCAGATATTATTAGAAGTGAACTGTGAAATAACAATTTCCCATCAGAGGCCCCTGACTGAGAGATAGGGAGGCTGGGGGGAGGGTGCAGAGCCAGGGAGGAGGAGAGAGAGGCTGGGGGGAGGGTGCAGAGCCTCGGAGGAGGAGAGAGAGGCTGGGGGGAGGGTGCAGCGCCAGGGAGGAGGAGAGAGAGGCTGGGAGGAGGGTGCAGCGCCAGGGAGGAGGAGAGAGAGGCTGGGAGGAGGGTGCAGCGCCAGGGAGGAGTAGAGAGAGAGGCTACAGGAGAGGACACATTATCTGGGAGGCTGCTAGGATGTTGGGAATGCAGATTTCAGCCAGCCAGTGTTCTTCCACTGGGCATCTCAGAAGGGTTGAGTGTGTTGAGATCTGGTTAGTTATCTGGGATACATTTCCCAGTGTATGCTTGTGTTGTCACTCGCCCATTTACACTTTGTCTCCTTCCTCTCTCTCTTTCCCTCCCCTCTCCCTCTCCTTTCTCTCTATTTTGCGTCCTCTCTCTCTCCCTCGCCCTCTCCTCTATAGGGCACGTTGCAGAAGTTTGTGGACGACCTGTTTGAGACCATCTTCAGCACGGCCCACCGGGGCAGCGCCCTCCCGCTCGCCATCAAGTACATGTTCGACTTCCTGGATGAGCAGGCGGACAAACACAGCATCCACGACCCTCACGTGAGGCACACCTGGAAGAGCAACTGGTGAGAGTTGCTGCCCTCCACCTGCCTCCATCTGTACACCACAGAGGGGAGGGGGGAGACATAGTCATTAAAAGCCACTATTAGCTGCCAGATCTGATATTGCCACGTTTACTGGTGCCAAGGCGCCCCGTCGCCACGGAAATCGCCGTGGCGATGAACGGGGAGAGGGTTAGAGGAAGGAGGGGAGGAGAGGGGGCAAGGTGAAGGAAGTGGGGACTAAATTAATATCGTTGGGTTAATTAAGATGGTGTGCCCCCCCCCCCCTTCCCTGGAAAGCTGTGGGGGTTAACTAGGCAGGAGCGGATCAGGAGGGGGAGAGAAGGGGGAGATTAAAAGAGGGGGGGAAGGGCACTCGGTGGGAGTTAAACGCACACTAATATCTCATTAGCCTCCCAGCCTTCGCCAAGCTCCCACCATGCATCACTCCGTCCAGGCCCAATGGGCTGTGGGGGCTGCGGTCCTGAAATTGATGTCTGGCTGGGGAATGGGAGGGAAGGAGGGAGGGAGGGAGGGAGGGAGGGAGGGAGGGAGGGAGGGAGGGAGGGAGGGAGGGAGGGAGGGAGGGAGGGAGGGAGGGAGGGAGGGAGGGAGGGAGGGAGGGAGGGAGGGAGGGAGGGGTAAGAATATTTACTTTGTGTGTAGTTCTGAGGCTGATCCCGTTTTCGCCGGCGTTATTGCGCCCGTTTGCGAGAGCTTGTTAAGTGTTTCAGAAGAGCTCAGTGGGTCACTCCTACATTAGACTTTAATGGAATTGCTTGCAAGAGGGGGACGTTAAAAAGCAATTTATCACAACACACACACTCACATCAGCCAGTCAACCGCTTAGTACTGGAGCTACTATGCCTATGAGGTCCACTCTGCACGGGACTGTGTGTGTGTGTGTGTGTGGCGCTATCACCCCCCCGTGGTTTTAGAACAAGACAATCCCACAACACGGGCTCCAGCCCCTGGCCTGTGACGGGTGCAGCGTGACCCCCCCTCCTCCCATCATGTCACGTCCTGGTCAGGCCTCCCAGTCCTCATCCACGGCCCCTTCTCCGGGCCAGATTCAATCTGAGCAGGAGCTGGTCTCCGGGAGATTGACGTCCGGTAATCCACGATAACCTGAGATCCAGGGCTGAGAACACACAGCTGGGAAGATTATCTAGGAACCAATCATCAACGTCATGGAAAGGTTCTCTAAGAACCCGTCATGGAAAGGTTCTCTAAGAACCAGTCATGGAAAGGTTCTCTAAGAACCCGTCATGGAAAGGTTCTCTAAGAACCAGTCATGGAAAGGTTCTCTAAGAACCCGTCATGGAAAGGTTCTCTAAGAACCCGTCATGGAAAGGTTCTCTAAGAACCCGTCAGGTTCCATCCCTGAGGGTGCGTCGTCAGGTCTCCGCAGGGTAGGATGGTGGTGTGGTGTTCTCCTGTCCAGGAGGGTCATCCAGGGCCCTGCGGCACGGTCAGGTGACCAGGACGTGTGTGGCTCTACGCGCTGCAAGGCCGGCCAGAACACGTGTCTCCCCTGTTGTCACTCTGTTGTTGCTCAGTGGAGGGCCAGTCCTGGGTCATGTGACCCCTCGCGGCGAACAGGACAGCATCCCTCTGCTCATGCCCTTCACTTCCCCTCTACAGCGCCGTGTGTGGTGGGGGTCCCATCTGCACCATGTGTGCCTGCATTGTGTGTGTGTGTGTGTCGTGTGTGTGTCGTGTGTGGGTGTTGTATGGGGAGCTGTGTCTGTCACAGACTCCTACAGCATCTCCAGATGGTATCTTTTGGATTAGCCGCCGTTTGTTGACTTCTTCCTCTCATCCTCTTTCTTCTGTCTGTGTGTGTGTCTCTGTGTGTGTGTGTTGTGTGTGTGCGCACACTTGTTTGTTTGTCCTGCTCCACCAGGCAGCATTTTAATTACCACCGTCTCAAGCAGACTGCTACACACACACACACATGCCCACACACACCACTCATCTGTGAAACTTAATCGCATAAAACCATCACTCTCCCAGTGTAGATGACACCACGCTCGCTTGGAATATTGTAGAATATTGTAGACTGGTGGGATTCGACATACAGTATTGTCTATTTTCCTACATTTAAATCTGTCTGATCACGTGTAGCACTGCAGAGCATTGTTGTCGATAGTCATTGTAGATTTTCCACAATATGTTTAAGCTTGATTTGATTAAACAGTTGTGGGTATTTATACGTAATCCCTAGAGCGAGCAGGTGGGCTTTATCTGTGTCAAGGGCACACTGATGAGCACAGGCCACAGGTGTGTGTGTGTGTGTGCTCGTGGCCCTAACGCTGAATGTCACCCTAACCCCTGGCCCTACCTCACCCTAACCCCTGGCCCTACCTCACCCTAACCCCTGGCCCTACCTCACCTTAACCCCTGGCCCTACCTCACCCTAACCCCTGGCCCTACCTCACCCTAACCCCTGGCCCTACCTCACCTTAACCCCTGGCCCTACCTCACCCTAACCCCTGGCCCTACCTCACCCTAGCCCCTGGCCCTACCTCACTCTAACCCCTGGCCCTACCTCACCCTAACCCCTGGCCCTACCTCACCCTAACCCCTGGCCCTACCTCACCCTAACCCCTGGCCCTACCTCACCCTAGCCCCTGGCCCTACCTCACTCTAACCCCTGGCCCTACCTCACCCTAACCCCTGGCCCTACCTCACCCTAACCCCTGGCCCTACCTCACCCTAACCCCTGGCCCTACCTCACCCTAGCCCCTGGCCCTACCTCACCCTAACCCCTGGCTGTATCCCTCACCCTAACCCCTGGCCCTACCTCACCCTAACCCCTGGCCCTACCTCACCCTAACCCCTGGCTGTATCCCTCACCCTAACCCCTGGCCCTACCTCACCCTAACCCCTGGCCCTACCTCACCCTAACCCCTGGCCCTACCTCACCCTAACCCCTGGCCCTACCTCACCCTAACCCCTGGCCCTACCTCACCCTAGCCCCTGGCCCTACCTCACTCTAACCCCTGGCCCTACCTCACCCTAACCCCTGGCCCTACCTCACCCTAACCCCTAGCCCTACCTCACCCTAACCCCTGGCTGTATCCCTCACCCTAACCCCTAGCTGTATCCCTCACCCTAACCCCTGGCTGTATCCCTCACCCTAGCCCCTAGCTGTATCCCTCACCCTAACCCCTGGCCCTACCTCACCCTAACCCCTGGCCCTACCTCACCCTAACCCCTGGCCCTACCTCACCCTAGCCCCTGGCCCTACCTCACTCTAACCCCTGGCCCTACCTCACCCTAACCCCTGGCCCTACCTCACCCTAACCCCTGGCCCTACCTCACCCTAACCCCTGGCTGTATCCCTCACCCTAACCCCTAGCTGTATCCCTCACCCTAACCCCTGGCTGTATCCCTCACCCTAGCCCCTAGCTGTATCCCTCACCCTAACCCCTGGCCCTACCTCACCCTAACCCCTGGCCCTACCTCACCCTACCTGTTCACACTCTTTGTCCTGGTGGATGTGGAGTAATACCCCTGGTGGCCCCTAGGTGGGCCGTGTCGTGGGCCCGCTCCCCTGTGCTTGCGTAGCGGAGACCAGCTGGACCAACCAGGCCCTGTCGCCCTGGTGTTAACATCCTTTTGATCCTTTCGCTTAATCCCCAAAAGATTCTCCTCCAGATTAATTTGAAGTCATAATGCCCCAAATCCTCTTTTGTTAGGGCTCCACAGCTGAATGACTTTCAGGGGGGGGTCGGGGAGGGGGAGGGGGAGGGGGCAGGGAGGCTGGTCTGGACAATTGCTCTGAGGGGAGGGGGTGATGAAATGATTGCATTTATAGGTTTTCCCTCTTGTCCTTTGATGTTGCGGCACGATCACGGCTGGTCGTGTCTGCTAGACTGCAGAGTCTGGCCTGGGCTGGGTTTTGCTGCATCAGCCAAGAGAGAGAGGGAGAGAGAGAGGGAGTCCAAAGCCAAACACAGTATCTCCTCAATACCACCTGAGTCCTATTGCCTGACATTCTCTCACACACATACACACACAGCATAGCATGGCCCCATTTGTTTTCAGCATAAACAAACCGGCAAATAAACAGACTTGTACATTTTTATTATTCTAGACAGGCACAAAATGAGCCGCCCGGACAAACAAGCCAATATGAACAGTGTCTGTGGGAGGCCTCTAGCAAGGAGAAACAATGAGAGCCAGACTCTGGCTGCTTTTAAGATTAGCTCCTTTATTGAATGGACTACACACATCTACACACCAACAGGATGAGGCAGGCTGAGCTCCACAAAGTGAAAGAGTCCTCGTGCCCCTTCTGGTCCTGAATATATGAGCTCTCAGGCCGTCGGCACGGTGATGAGGAGCAGGGATGCTACTGGGAGTCATCTGCTGGGCTTGGTCTGAACAAGCCTGCTTGTCTAACTCTAATATACAGTAGATTCACAAGCTAAATATACACTGGAAAGCTGGATGTCTTTCTGAGTACTGGGCAGCTCAGTCTTTATAACACGCACTCAGTCGCTCGCAAATGAAAATACAGTATTTCCCAACTTTCAATCAGGATAGGTACACGCATGATTGAGGAAGTGACTTGTTTGGATGGCGTGTAACTTCCTGGCGTGTAACTTCCTGGCGTGTAACTTTCTGGCGTGTAACTTCCTGGCGTGCTGCCTTGTGTTTCCTGTCTCCTCCAGTCTTCCTCTGAGGTTCTGGGTGAACGTGATCAAGAACCCCCAGTTTGTGTTTGACATCCACAAGAGCAGCATCACGGACGCCTGCCTGTCTGTAGTGGCCCAGACCTTCATGGACTCCTGCTCCACCTCGGAGCACCGCCTGGGGAAGGACTCACCATCCAACAAGCTGCTCTACGCCAAGGACATCCCCAGCTACAAGAGCTGGGTGGAGAGGTGAGGGCAGACGCATCTAACACACCCTCGTAGGTCTGCAGACAACCCCAGCTCACAAGGGCTACCGTGTGTGTGTGTGGGTGTGGTGGTGTGTGTACAGAGTGGTGTGTGTGTGTGTATGTGTGTGTACAGAGTGGTGTGTGTGTGTGTGTGTGTTAATGGCTGCAAAATGGAACCCTAAGGGCCACCACTAGTTAGATTAGCTATGAAACATCAGTATCTCAATAGAAGTATGACCATGCCTGTCCTGCACGCACACGCACACACACACACACACACACACTCACTCATTCTGGGGCTGGGCTCCAGTGTTGCAATGTCCAAGCCCTGTCTGTGTATACCTCACTGGCGGCCCTGTTATTATAACATTTAACCTATTTAACCAGGATAGACCCATTGAGATTAAGAATCTCTTTTTCAAGGGAGACCTGGCCAAGATAGCCAGCAGCATACATACAAATATAGTTACACAAATATAGGAGTTAGTGTCGTAGCCAGGTACATTAAAAACATTTACATTTTAAGGAATCTGTCTCTAGCTCTTTCATTTTTAATTTATAAGCATTAAGCGAGATTAATTCCTTTAGTTTCAAGACATTTTGCAACATATTCCATACCGAGAGTGCGGAGTACAGAAAAGCCCTCTTTCCAATTTTCGTACGGGCATAAGATACAGATAGCATGAGGCAGTCCTGCGAACGCAGAGTGTATTTCCCGTCACTCTTCTGCTTTATAAGGACAAACAAATAGTATGGGAGCAGACCAAGAATGGCCTTATATATAAAGGCATACCAATGACAGAGCCCACGGGTGGTGGTCCTGTGTGGAGTTGCCCTGTGTGTAGGGTGTGGGGCTGCCCTGTGTGGAGGGGTGTGGGGCTGCCCTGTGTGGAGGGTGTGGGGCTGCCCTGTGTGGAGGGTGTGGGGCTGCCCTGTGTGGAGGGTGTGGGGCTGCCCTGTGTGGAGGGTGTGGGGCTGCCCTGTGTGGAGGGTGTGGGGCTGCCCTGTGTGGAGGGTGTGGGGCTGCCCTGTGTGGAGGGTGTGGGGCTGCCCTGTGTGGAGGGTGTGGGGCTGCCCTGTGTGGAGGGTGTGGGGCTGCCCTGTGTGGAGGGTGTGGGGCTGCCCTGTGTGGAAGGTGTGGGGCTTCCCTGTGTGGAGGGTGTGGGGCTGCCCTGTGTGGAGGGTGTGGGGCTGCCCTGTGTGGAGGGTGTGGGGCTGCCCTGTGTGGAGGGGTGTGGGGCTGCCCTGTGTGGAGGGGTGTGGGGCTGCCCTGTGTGGAGGGGTGTGGGGCTGCCCTGTGTGGAGGGGTGTGGGGCTGCCCTGTGTGGAGGGTGTGGGGCTGCCCTGTGTGGAGGGGTGTGGGGCTGCCCTGTGTGGAGGGTGTGGGGCTGCCCTGTGTGGGGCTGCCCTGTGTGGAGGGTGTGGGGCTGCCCTGGGTGGAGGGGTGTGGGGCTGCCCTGGGTGGAGGGGTGTGGGGCTGCCCTGTGTGGAGGGTGTGGGGCTGCCCTGTGTGGGGCTGCCCTGTGTGGAGGGTGTGGGGCTGCCCTGGGTGGAGGGTGTGGGGCAACTAGCAGGGAGCCGGCAGAGAGAGAGAACATGCATTTTGGGAAAACAGGAAGAGTCAAGCGCAGCTCTCCAGAACCGGGCTGCGCCGTAGTGGAAGTAATTTGTTAAAAAGGTTGTTTTATTAAACGTATTTGGTAGGGAGAGAAAATGCTGAATAAAATATGTGGGGGGGGGGGGCTTGTAAAAGCAGTTAAAAATATTGATGTGTCAGCCTTTGCTGCAGCGCTGGGACAAGATAGATGGGATGCTCAAACACGTGGAACCAAATTTCAGATTTCAGACCAGGCCAGACTTCATCAGTGTGATGAATCCTCTGCGTGTGTGTGTGTAAGAGAAATACAGCCAGTACTGTGTGTGTCTATGTATATATGTGTATGTGTGTGTGTGTGTGTGTGAGAGAGATACAGCCTGTGTGTTTGTCTGCGGGGGGATTTGACATTAGCAGTAGCATTAGCATATGTTTGTCAGGTGGTATAGTGCTGTGAGAGTTTATGCAAGTGTTTCCGTGAGCGTGTGAGAGCGCGTTTTTAAATATGGATGAGGGTGTGTTTACTGTAAGTCTGGCAGGGCACAGGAGGTGTGAGGGCCTGCAAGCACAGACACTAATGCTTCCTAACGACCAGCCTATCAGCAGCTGGCACTAGGTCACATGGGGATGTTACCATGGCGTAATATTGATGTGTTCCGTTTAGCCTGGGCCTGCTGGTGGGCGGGGGGCGTGAGGTTATAGCTGAAGCTGTCTGGTGGGTTGGCGGGCTGGCCTGAGGCTGGAGAGGTAACTGTTGTGTCCGGTGGCGTTAGGAGAGGGGGGTGGGAACTGGGGCTGGCAGCCAGGGGAGTTACGGAGATGGAAAACATGCTAATCACACACACACACTCTCACACACACACACACACACGTCATCAGATCATCGGGGCAATGATTGTTTCAATTCAGCTGTGGTTTTCATGTTAGACAATGGTTAGTTAAAGTGTAGGATATATGGATGCTCGTAATTAACCGACAATACAAATATTTACCAGTTAATACTATTGGTTAAACAGTGTTGCCAATTTAGCGACAAGAGTAGGAAAGCAAGCTCTGTTATATAGTGTGATGGATACATGATGGGATTGTGAGGTCATTAGTCTCATTGCCAAGTCAGACTAAAACTGCAAACACACACACACACACACACAGTGTGAAACATGAACAGGAAGTGGCTGCGAGGCTGAGGACTGAGCGATGTGGTTGAAGTGACTCTCTCTGCCTCCAGCCTACTGTGCTGTCCCTCTCCCCAGCCTCTCTCTTCCTCCAGCCTACTGTGCTGTCCCTCTCCCCAGCCTCTCTCTCTGCCTCCAGCCTACTGTGCTGTCCCTCTCCCCAGCCTCTCTCTCTGCCTCCAGCCTACTGTGCTGTCCCTCTCCCCAGCCTCTCTCTTCCTCCAGCCTACTGTGCTGTCCCTCTCCCCAGCCTCTCTCTTCCTCCAGCCTACTGTGCTGTCCCTCTCCCCAGCCCCTCTCTCTCCCTCCAGCCTACTGTGCTGTCCCTCTCCCCAGCCCCTCTCTCTCTTCCTCCAGCCTACTGTGCTGTCCCTCTCCCCAGCCCCTCTCTCTCTTCCTCCAGCCTACTGTGCTGTCCCTCTCCCCAGCCCCTCTCTCTCCCTCCAGCCTACTGTGCTGTCCCTCTCCCCAGCCTCTCTCTTCCTCCAGCCTACTGTGCTGTCCCTCTCCCCAGCCCCTCTCTCTCCTTCCAGCCTACTGTGCTGTCCCTCTCCCCAGCCTCTCTCTTCCTCCAGCCTACTGTGCTGTCCCTCTCCCCAGCCTCTCTCTCCCTCCAGCCTACTGTGCTGTCCCTCTCCCCAGCCTCTCTCTCCCTCCAGGCTGCTGGCACACACTCGCAAATTAAACTGTCACACACACACACACACACATCCACAAGTCCTCCACACTCCTTGCCATCCGTACACACACACACACACTCACTCACACACAGACAAACCATGATACCTACCTGTCACTCCCTGTTTGGACAGCCAGGGAGAGAGGAGAGACAAGACATGTGATCGGTCTAACATACGGCTGCCAATCAAAACACAGACCATTGTTCAGCTCGTTCTGCCTTTCAGCCCTTCCCTGTCGCCTCGCTGCTGCCCGGCTAAAGAATACCTGAACAAGCTCACCATCCCAAACTGAGCAGGGGTCCTAGTCAGTTCTGGTCTACGCTACGTCTCCGTGGGAACAATCTGGCAGTGCACAGAATCTAGTCCAGACTGAAACATGGTTCCTGCTCTCAGCAGTGGTACCTGTGAAACTGTGATGTGGAGAGGGAACCCCCTGAAAGGGATGATGGTGATGGTGATTAAACTTAGGAGCTGCACCAAGCCTCCTGTACCTGACACACACACACACACACACTCACCACACTGCACACACACACATACCCATCGCACGAAGCTTTATTCATGAAATCTGTCCAGCGACTGTTGAATGTTTCAGACTTCAATCTGGAGAATATCTGTATTTTGGACCTGCTGTTTTGGCCAAACGCAGCTGTTTTCCTGAGTAACATTCTCCAACTGCCACTCCCCAGCCCTTCCCCGTGCTCTCACAGGTGTGTGTGGGGTTGGGGCTGTTTCATAGGTAGAGCCCCCCCCCCCGGTTACACACACACAATCAAACACACACCGTCACACCCCCAGACATTAACAGGGAATGTGGGGTGTCCAGGAGTGGTTTAGTGGTGCAGGAATAAAAAATGGAAATGACTGGCCTTAATTAAAGAATTGACGGGGGCACTGCAGCTGCTGTTGACAGTGACTGATTACCTCTCCTCCTCCAGCTCTCCTCCTAACACAGCTGAGAGCCTCCTGCAGGCGTGCGTGTGTGCGTGCACGTGTGTGTGCGTGCACATGTGTGTGTGTGTGGGGAGGGAGGGAGGGTTTCACACACCCTGCTAAGTGTCCTTTAGACTCTGCGGATCCATTTAGGAAGGCCAGGTGCCGGAGGAGGCTCTCCCAGAGAAAGACCTGCCCCAGGGAGGACGCTAGACCTGCCCCAGGAAGGAGGCTAGACCTGCCTCAGGGAGGAGGCTAGACCTGCCCCAGGAATGAGGCTAGACCTGCCCCAGGGAGGAGGCTAGACCTGCCCCAGGGAGGAGACTAGACCTGCCTCAGGGAGGAGACTAGACCTGCCCCAGGGAGGACGCTAGACCTGCCTCAGGGAGGAGACTAGACCTGCCCCAGAGAGGAGGCTAGACCTGCCCCAGGAATGAGGCTAGACCTGCCTCAGGGAGGAGGCTAGACCTGCCCCAGGAATGAGGCTAGACCTGCCTCAGGGAGGAGACTAGACCTGCCCCAGGGAGGAGACTAGACCTGCCCCAGGGAGGAGGCTAGACCTGCCCCAGGGAGGAGACTAGACCTGCCTCAGGGAGGAGGCTAGACCTGCCTCAGGGAGGAGGCTAGACCTGCCCCAGGGAGGAGACTAGACCTGCCCCAGGGAGGAGACTAGACCTGCCCCAGGGAGGACGCTAGACCTGCCTCAGGGAGGAGACTAGACCTGCCCCAGAGAGGAGGCTAGACCTGCCCCAGGGAGGAGACTAGACCTGCCCCAGGGAGGAGACTAGACCTGCCTCAGGGAGGAGGCTAGACCTGCCCCAGGGAGGACGCTAGACCTGCCCCAGGGAGGAGACTAGACCTGCCTCAGGGAGGAGACTAGACCTGCCTCAGGGAGGAGGCTAGACCTGCCTCAGGGAGGAGACTAGACCTGCCTCAGGGAGGAGGCTACACCTGCCCCAGGAATGAGGCTAGACCTGCCTCTGGGAGGAGACTAGACCTGCCCCAGAGAGGAGGCTAGACCTGCCCCAGGAATGAGGCTAGACCTGCCCCAGGGAGGAGGCTAGACCTGCCCCAGGGAGGAGACTAGACCTGCCTCAGGGAGGAGGCTAGACCTGCCCCAGGGAGGAGGCTAGACCTGCCCCAGGAATGAGGCTAGACCTGCCCCAGGGAGGAGACTAGACCTGCCCCAGGGAGGACGCTAGACCTGCCCCAGGGAGGAGACTAGACCTGCCTCAGGGAGGAGGCTAGACCTGCCTCAGGGAGGAGACTAGACCTGCCTCAGGGAGGAGGCTAGACCTGCCTCAGGGAGGAGGCTAGACCTGCCTCAGGGAGGAGACTAGACCTGCCCCAGGGAGGAGACTAGACCTGCCTCAGGGAGGAGGCTAGACCTGCCCCAGGGAGGACGCTAGACCTGCCCCAGGGAGGAGACTAGACCTGCCTCAGGGAGGAGACTAGACCTGCCTCAGGGAGGAGGCTAGACCTGCCCCAGGGAGGAGACTAGACCTGCCTCAGGGAGGAGACTAGACCTGCCTCAGGGAGGAGACTAGACCTGCCTCAGGGAGGAGGCTACACCTGCCCCAGGAATGAGGCTAGACCTGCCTCTGGGAGGAGACTAGACCTGCCCCAGAGAGGAGGCTAGACCTGCCCCAGGAATGAGGCTAGACCTGCCCCAGGGAGGAGGCTAGACCTGCCCCAGGGAGGAGACTAGACCTGCCTCAGGGAGGAGGCTAGACCTGCCTCAGGGAGGAGGCTAGACCTGCCCCAGAGAGGAGGCTAGACCTGCCCCAGGAATGAGGCTAGACCTGCCCCAGGGAGGAGACTAGACCTGCCCCAGGGAGGAGGCTAGACCTGCCTCAGAGGGGAGGCTCTCCTCTGAAACGTGATGTTCAGCCACATTGACTCCTAACTCTGTGTGTGTGTGTGTTTACCCTGCAGGTACTACTCAGACATCAACAAGATGCCGGCCATCAGCGACCAGGACATGAACGCCTACCTGGCGGAGCAGTCGCGTATGCACATGAACGAGTTCAACAGCATGAGCTCCCTCTGCGAGATCTACTCCTACGTGGGCAAATACGCCGAAGAGGTAACCACCCCTGCTCTTCCCCCTGGGAGACCCCAGTGGGGTACACTCACCTGCTGTCCCAACACCTTCAGCAGCAGTCAGCTCGTCGAGCTAGCTCGTTTTCGCTACGCTAGTCCCTCAGTGTTTTCCCTTTGTTAGCATGTTACTTGTTAGCCGTCTGGAAGTTTAGTGAAGACTCACTGTGTGTGTGTGTGTGTGGCAGATTGTGTACGCGCTGGAGCAGGACGATGCTGCCAGAAAACAGCGGCTGGCCTTCAAGCTGGAGCAGGTGGTCGCCTTCATGAGTTTGGAGAGCTGAGGACTGCATTTCCCAGGGTGCACTGGGAGACCCCGTCAGAAACCGAGCCGTGCCTGAGCGAAGACCTGTCCATCATCATAACACTTCCTGTCCCGGTCTTTTTCTTCTTGTTTTTTTTTCTTCTTCTTCTTCAAAGAGGACTTCCTGTAGTTTGACTTTCTGCTTCCTCCTGATCGGGTGTTAGGTTTCTCATCCGCTCTGCTGCATAGACTAGAGAGGCTGTGGAGCTAGGCACTGCATATCCCACAATGCAATGGGGGGGTGGGGGGTTTCTCAACTCAGCTGTGGTGGAGGAGACTGAAGGGATACTGGCATCCTTTCGATTCTCCCTTTTCCAGGGAGAGAAAAAAAACTTGCGTTTATGTTGCCTTCAAGAATACTGCTGATAGTAAAGTCTTTGAAAACCACAAAGACTGTTTTTGAATAGGATAGAAACTAAAGTACTAGAGTCCAGTTCAATGTAGTGCTACAATATATACGATATCACGACAGAATGGAAAACAAAAAAAAACTAACAAAAAAATGTAATGAGGACCGCAAACCAAATGACAACCTGACAACAAGGAAAGGTTTCCAAGTTTACACTGTTCCTAGGAGTAAACCATACATATCGTGAGGGTTGAGAGTTGTTCATCAGTTCCATTGTTCTCTCAATGTAGCTGGAAGTGTATCATTGAGACACTAGTAGTGGCTTGAGTAGATTTCAAGCTACTTGAAGCTTACTTTTATTGATACCCAACTGACTTTAAAATCTAGAAAACATACCACTCCTTCTCTTTGCGTGCAACATCGATGCAGTCCTTCCCACACACCTTCCAGAAATCCTAGAGAAAAGAAGAAAAAAAAAAAAGTTCATATTATTCTGCATCATCTGGCTTCCTTTCGTGGTACTGCTAAATTAAGATCTGAGGACAGAACGGCGGTCACGTCCTGTATCGGACCCCTCCGTGACAAGCACACAACCAAGCCTTGACCGCAGCGACCCGGCCGCAGAGTGACCACCAGTGGAGGTCTGACTTCAGCCTGGGCCGAGTCACTTCGACGGTCAACAAAAGCACAGACGACTCCACGACTACTGCTGTCCAGAGTCCAGAGAGGACCTGCTACAGACACAACCTGACCAGATAAACGAGGGGTAGGACCTGCTACAGACACGACCTGACCAGATAGACGAGAGGTAGCTGATGGACTGAACGAGAGAGGGACAGCCTAAGTGCAGTCTTCCTTCGGATCCCAGGTTTTTAAAGACTTAGACTGTGAGCCTTCTGCCTGGGCAGGTCACGCTGGGAGACTGTTGTTCTTTCACTGAACCTTCTACGAGACTTTCGGATGGAAGGAATTAAAAAGATTGACTTGACTGGTCAGCCGAAAAACCAAAGGATTGCGGGAATTGAGAGCGAAAAACGTATTTGAAAAAACGAAGGAAAGGAAAACAACACAACACCCTGGATTTAATGAACGAAAACGTTCCGGCTCCGCACACACACACACACACACAATATTATCCCAACTCCACCCCCTGGTGATTTCTGACCTCAAAAGTCGAGGGCTGAGGGACTAGTCCATCACTCCCCCCGCCCCAACCCTCCACACACCCTTACCCCCCTCTCTCCCACCCCCTCTCTGGCCCTCGACACACCCTTACAGCACTCGACACACCGTGCCCCTGTCTCCCACCCCCACCCTCCCTCTCTGGCCATCCCCCCTCTCTGGCCTTCGACACACTTTAACCCTGCTTCTGTCCCGTCGCGACTTCAGTTGTTGTTTTTGCACAACGCGTGGAGACGGCCAGGTGGTTCTGTCTTGGGATCCCAAACGGCGAGTGCGTGGCTGCAGCCGCGTTCCTGTCTGTGTTTAGGGGAGAGGGCCTCCGCGGGCGGCCGTCTCCCAGCCTCCAAAAGAGGGATAGGAGTTAGAAAACAAGTTAGTCTGCGTCACCAGACGCCCCTGGAAGAGCTGCCGTAAGCAGACACGAGGATGTGAAGCCTTCGCAAGGAGGGAGAGAGAGACAATGGAGCAACCCTTCTTTCCTTTGACCTCTGACCTTTCTTTTGCCTTGACAACGTACCCCATGTGGTGATGTGAATGTGTGAAGACAACCCCTCGGTCCACCTTGGGTCTTTATTGGCTTTTTAAGCGCATGTAAACTTAAAAAAAAAAAAAAAAAAAAAACTTGAGAAAAAAAAAAAACAGGAAAAACGAGAAAATGAAGCCTTGCAATGATGACGTGGGTGTGTTCTATTCTTTCTTTTGCTTGGGAGAATCAAGACGGAAAAAGATGATTGTTTCATTGTTAAAACTAGAACTTCCGTTAAGGTGGATCCTTTATCCTGTTCGCCCCATGTCAAAACCTCATTACCATGTTTTGTGAAAGTGTTAGATGCTATTAAGAATAAAGTGGTACCTTAAAAACAGATATATTATATACCCTTGCATGTCGACCTATTTGGATGTTATGAAATGGAACTGCCTTGCAATCAAAGATATTTATCTACTACTACTAGGAACTTACATACAACTCACAATCAAACGGTTCTTTTGGATTCATCATGGATTGATTTGACAAAACCACATGGCTATGTTTTTACTTAAATCCGTCAGTTTAAAGTGTTTATTTGATCTGAACTTCCATCCCTGTTCCCCAAGTTCTGCTCATCGTCAGTTGCAGTTGTGATGTTACTGTACATGTGGTAGACAGGTCCTGTCTTTGCTGCTATTGCATCTCGTTTTTGTGTTTCTCATCTCTGGACAAAAAAACAAACAACTTCCTTCTATTTTAGATCTTCTCTTCAAAATCGTATGGATTTGAAATTATTTTTGTAAGCTTTGAGGGCTGGCCCGGCCGCAAGATGACCGTGTACATTTCCTTTCGTTGCTCTGGTTACTGTAGTTAACTTGGTAGATTGTGTCTTTTGTTTCATCTGAGGATGTTGGCGAGTTAAGAAAGAGCTTTAACAGTAGACTTTGTTGTTCCGCTCATACTAAACCATATCACGAAACCTCCAGCTGTTGTGATTCCAATGGGCATCGCTGCCTCAGACCTGGAGGCTGCCTCAGACCTGGAGGCTGCGTCAGACCTGGAGGCTGCGTCAGACCTGGAGGCTGCGTCAGACCTGGAGGCTGCCTCAGACCTGGAGGCTGCCTCAGACCTGGAGGCTGCCTCAGACCTGGAGGCTGCCTCAGACCTGGAGGCTGCCTCAGACCTGGAGGCTGCCTCAGACCTGGAGGCTGCTTCAGACCTGGAGGCTGCCTCAGACCTGGAGGCTGCCTCAGACCTGGAGGGCACAGCAGACATGTCAGCAGAGCTGACGTAACTGAGTGTTTTGTTAAACACCTTCCGACGGCCATGTCACGTCCCACTCCAACTGAATGGCTTCAATCAATAGGTGTGTTTGACTTCATGCAGCTCCGGCGGTACCTTGAAGCTGAGAACGCCATTGGCTGCTTCAAGTCAGACGTCCTGCAGGTGGCTGCAGGCGACGCCGGCACTGCATGAAATCAAACACACCTAATGTCGTAACCCAAGACAACCAGGTGTCATCAAAAGAGACACACTAGCCCAGATGAAAACTAGTTTTTAGATTTTCGAAGTAGTCTTTTTTGGTCTTTTTTTTCTTTCCCCCTTTTGTGTTAAACCATAACCATCCTATTCGTTGTGTCAAGTGTGTGGAACATAGCTACCAAGCCTTCTGACTGAAGTGTGGTGAATGTATGTGTTTCTGCTTCCCGGGGGGTATGTTCACAATGTTTCCCACCAACAAACAGCAACGTCGGCAAATTTACACGACAGAACATTTAGAAAGCGGGAAAGAAATTGGGTCAGTAAGAAACAGATGAACTCAAGTTACTTAGGAGATTACACTGAACGGCACAACAGGCATTTTAAAATTAAGCCTTATTTTCAATTTGTGATGAACCAACATCGTTACTGTAAAGCGTGAAGTCATTGCGTCCATCTCCCCAATGCGTCGCCTCTGAAGAGGATAGACTGGCGCACCTTTTGTCATTGTGAATTTGCCTCCCGAGTGTTCCGTTGTTTTACGTCCTCCTGCAACGAAGGTCATAACCTCTTGACCCCACGCTGCACGAAAAGACCCGATAAAGTTTCCACCTTTAACGTTATTTAGGAACTAAAAACGTCCTTCTAGCTCAGTGTTATAGCAGGTGTTACAGAAACACGTTAGAAAAGACTTTTCCTATGATCTGATTTGACGAGAGATGAGAGTAACCTGGAGAGAGATTACGGAAACCTGGGGTGACAAAGGCGAGCTTCTCTAACTTTGTTATAATTAATTGTATACCTGTGTATGTAAATATAATGCATTCCTATTTTGCAGTCAAGAACAAAATACTATTTGTAATATAGAATAAACTTTATTATGAAACTGTGTGCTTTGTGTGTTTGTTTTGGTGAAAACACCCTTTTTAAATAAGGGTCTCTGTCTATCAAGAGATCAAATAGAGGAAATTCATAGTTACAATCCAACACTGGAGGAGAAACACAAGACTCCCAGGGTGAATTACAACAAATCAAATATACCCGTTAAATGGGCTAAATACACAGAGCTAAAGGCAGGGGAGCTGGAACCAGAGACAGCCAACACACCTGAGAGGCAAAGCAATTAGCGCACACCTGAAACCAATAAGGCTGTGATTGTGGAGAGTCCCTCATCTCCAAACAGATGTTTCCATTTATTTCCCCGTCTAGAACCAGTTTCATCTCACATAATGAAAGAGCAGGAGAGGAGGACAGAAGAAGGAAGGGAGAGAGAGAGAGGAACGAAGGGAGAGAGAGAGGGAGGAAGGAAGGAAGGGAGAGAGAGAAGGAAGAGAGAGAGAGAGGGGAAGGGAGAGAGAAAAGGGAGATGGAGAGGGGAAGGGAAAGAGAAGGAAGGAAGAGAGAGAGGAAGGGAGAGAGAGAAGGGAGATAGAGAAGAATGGAGAGAGAGAAGAAGGAAGGGAAGAATCTTGAGGTTGAAAACGAGTGAATTCAGTCCAGGGGAGTGAGCTCAGAGGAGGGAGGAGAGAGAGGGTGATGGGGACGGGGAATTGAGTTGGCCCCTTGTCACCCTCTATATACCTGCCACTGAACTGGTAGTGATGGGGGGAGAGAGAGGGAGCTTCACCCTAATATTCCAACCAGTGAACTGGGAATAATGGGAGAGAGTGGAGAGGGAACTGTGGGGGGGTACAATGATGGAGCCCTGGCTATGATTGCATCTCAGTGGGGGGGGGGGGGGGGGGGCCTTCACACTCCCATAACTGCTGCCCACCTCTTCCTCGCTACCCCTCCCTCTGTCCCCCTCCTCATCCCCCCTCACTGGGGGGGGGGGGGGGGGTGTGAAGGACAGATGGATGAGAAGGGGAAATAACAGGAAGGGACATGAGGGCAGGTGGAGCATAAGAGTCTGTTAATTGGAGAAGCTGACCTCCGATCCCTGTGAGTCAGACCTGACCCCCGTCTGAGCTGTTTCAACGACGCCCAAAGCAAAGCACAGAAAAGAGACGCTAAAGCTCGACAATCCGCAAAAGACAACTGTCTTTACGTTTGAAAACTCTCACAAAAGGATTTTTAAATTTTTTCCAAATAAAACATAAGTGTCCTTAAAACCTGTCAGGAGTCCTGCAGCGGAATCAAAGTTCTGCGTCTTTTTTTACAACCTGATCTCCCGGACGCTACAGGATACTTTACGGGAACTGAACACCAGGCTGTGTTTTCAGTCTAAGCTTTAAAAAAAAAAAATATATATATATATAAAACTGTGTGCTCCAGCTCTCTCTAATGGCTTCCCAGCCAGGTCAGGGTTGGGACTCTTCTCCTCTCACTGACTCCCTGAAGCATGAAGCTGAAAGAGGGGTGTGATAGGGACACTGTCCAGGGACGTGGAAAGGTGTCACACCACAACAGGTGCTAAAAGCCTTGCTCTCCCCCTTCCTCCTTCAAAATGTCTCCTTGCTCAAAAAGTTTTACAGCCTGCCATCCTCTTCGGTCGTCAAGATATTTTGTTTTCCTAGAGACTTTGAGACTTGTCGGTGACCTGTGTGTTACTTGGTTCGGTTTGCACGCACTTTTAACCGAACGACCAGAAATACTAGCCTTACACCCTTCTGGGGTCGAAATTCAGTACAGCCTCACCACAGACTGAGCAACAGGAGTTGATACCCAGTCATTACCAAGCCCTCATCTGTGTCGTGGCGAGGGGGGAAAAAAACAGTGTTTAAACCGAGACACTGTGAATGACTAGTCGGCATTGTTCTCCAGTTGATAAGAATGCAAGGCGGAGACGGTTTGAGAGGGCTATCGACAGCTGCACCCAGGCAGATGGGAGCAATTACCGTTATTAGTCCCGTATTCTCCGTCCTGTCGGTCTTGGTAAACAGCTGTGGCGAGAGAAAGATCTGGTGGCGACTGTCGGCGCGGTCGCCAAGAGACAGCTCTACCGAAGACAAAGAGAAAAGAGAACCCTCCCAGCCGTGGAACAGAACTTTCACTTCCTGTCAGAGTAAACGTGCTGAGCTTGTGGTTGTTGGCCACTTTCATCTGATCTGTCGAGCTACGGAGATGCATGGGTGGGGTGCATATGTAGGGTTTGGCCCAGAATGGGTCTGATTCATGAACAGTTCAACTTACATCTGCTATTTCAGGAATTCAAAAGTATGAAAAGTCTAAGTGCGTTACAGACCTGCAGTATGGGTTCAAAAGCCTTTTACCTTTAATCACCTCCCTCTCCCGCCCCATCCCACTAACCCTCCTGTGTGTGGACAATCAAACAACTTCCCGAGATTAGGGGCGAGGTGTTCCTTCACGCTAAACGCTCCCATCGATCCCCTTAAACACATGTGGAGGGATCACCCACACACACACACCTCACACACCACACACCACACACACGACCCACACACACCACCCAAACACACCTCACACACCACACACACGACCCACACACACCACCCAAACACACCTCACACACCACACACACGACCCACACACACCACCCAAACACACCTCGCACACACCTCACACATTCCCCTGTAGGTCAAGACATGGCTGCTCTCTTTTATGGGCGCAAAATTCGCTTCACCATTTCAGCCCTAATCAATAACAACCATGCAATCCATTCTGAGCTGCAGATTCTCCAGCCTGCTGCAGCATATGTTCTCCCCGACACACTTATTACAAAGACCCTCGCACGCCCTCACATCAAAGCAAATTGATTATCTGGTTGAAAACTACATTTAATTTATTATTGTGTTATTGTTCTCTAACATCTCCAATCATGTCGCTGTTGATAATAGATTAGGGCTGTGAAGCAACAGGTAGGAAAGAAAAGACAGCTTAGGGAGAAAAGCAGTTTCCCGATCTACGGAAAAGGAAGTCAATAATGAGTTGAGCCTGAAATGTCACATATATTGTTAATGTACTCTTGTCCAGAGAAGGATGGGGGGGTCGTCATGGGGACGAGAGGATGAGGGTGTGGCTGGGAGGGGTCGTCATGGGGAGGAGAAGATGAGAGTGTGGATGGGGGGGGTCGTCATGGGGACGAGAGGATGAGAGTGTGGATGGAGGGGGGTCGTCATGGGGACGAGAGGATGAGGGTGTGGATGGGGGGGGTCGTCATGGGGACAAGAGGATGAGGGTGTGGATGGGGGGGGTCGTCATGGGGACGAGAGGATGAGGGTGTGGATGGGGGGGGTCGTCATGGGGACGAGAGGATGACGTCAGGACAGACACTAGAGACGGGAGGTGTTGGTGGGTCTGTAGTCCTGCTATTCCTGGCTCTGACACCTCATTCATTACCAACTTGTTAGATAGTAAACAGTGGAGAGAAGCCTATCAGCTGGGGCCTTCCCTGTGCCATCCCCTCACACACACACACACACACACGCACACAAAACCAACACAAACATGATGAATATGAATGACCCACTGGTTCTGGTGGCTCCTGGGGCTGTGCCATGGCAGACATTTGCTGCCTTGCGCGTCGCCTCAGACGCTAACACACAAACAGAAGGACGAACCAGAGAGGAACAACAAGACTGAAACACAGCAGATACACAGCCTCCACGTTCAGCCTCACCACCATGAAGACAGCCTCCGCATTCAGCCTCACCACCATGAGGACAGCCTCCGCATTCAGCCTCACCACCATGAGGACAGCCTCCACGTTCAGCCTCACCACCTTGAGGACAGCCTCCGCATTCAGCCTCACCACCATGAGGACAGCCTCCACATTCAGCCTCACCACCATGAGGACAGCCTCCGCATTCAGCCTCACCACCATGAGGACAGCCTCCACGTTCAGCCTCACCACCATGAGGACAGCCTCCACATTCAGCCTCACCACCATGAGGACAGCCTCCGCATTCAGCCTCACCACCATGAGGACAGCCTCCACGTTCAGCCTCACCACCATGAGGACAGCCTCCACATTCAGCCTCACCACCATGAGGACAGCCTCCGCATTCAGCGTCACCACCATGAGGACAGCCTCCACGTTCAGCCTCACCACCTTGAGGACAGCCTCCGCATTCAGCCTCACCACCATGAGGACAGCCTCCACATTCAGCCTCACCACCATGAGGACAGCCTCCGCATTCAGCCTCACCACCACGCGAGGGCAAGACCATGGGTGGACTCAGTGGAGGGAAAATGCCCTCGCGTTCCACTAATCCCAGTCAGCGGCAGATTCGGTCATTTGAATAATTGATGAGGGTGCATAAATTGGACCATCCAGATGTCCTCTGCTCCTCTAATCAATACTGATTCACTTAATCAATGGTTGGCCGGTCGAGGGCCGGGGAAGCTTTCCGTCTGCCCCTCTGCACTGGCTGGGCCGCGCGGCAAGGTCACAGGTGGTTGGCTGCAAAGTGTCTGTTTGCAGCAATGCGCTCTGGGTAATTGTGGTTCCTGCCCCGGGAGACAGGAAGGGGGGAGTGGATGAATGGGGGGGAGACCGATCCCTGGACGGGCAATTACAAAAAAAAACAGGCAGAGGAGGGAATGATATTGATGAACACACACACACATTCATTCACTGTCTTAGACATCACTGAATATATAAACGCTCATTGTCACACAAATGTTTAAAAAGCAAGGACAAAACATTCTCACTGTATCTCTCTCACACACACGCACACACACACACACACACACACACAGAAGCCTGTGGCCAGCGCTGGCAGGAAGGCCCAAGCAGGACCGCGCAGCAGGGTGACATCTGTGTGGCTCAGCTGGAGGAGATAGATAACCCTGCATCTGTAGGAGCGAAACAAGCCCATCCTTCCTCAGAACACAGACTAACATCCCTCTCTCTCTCTCCATCTTACTCTCTCTGTCTCTCTCTCCATCTTACTCTCTCTGTCTCTCTCTCTCTTTCTTCCACCCAAACGTTCATCACCAGCAGCTGTAGAGGCACAGCTGACTAACAGGACTTGGGGGGGGGGGGGGGGGGGGGAAGATTCCATCAGTTTACAGTCTTAAGGCTTCTCCAAACCAAGGACGTGTGTGTGTGTGTGAGTGTGTGTGTGTGAGTGTGAAAAAGAGAGAGACAAGCCTTCCATGTGAAGCTGCCTGGCTTGTTGACAGATCCTGCAATGGGTTGGTAATCGATTTACACAGCAATCACCAATCTGCCAAACGACCTTGGCGGAGTCCTTGAACACAGCTCTTGTCTGCTTATCGGAAGTTATCAGGGCTGGTGATTAATGAGGCATTTGTTTATGTGTCTATTTCAAGTCACAAAAACAACATTTTAACTGGTTTGCCATCGTAGTGCGTCTATTAATGTCACAACAATATCGAGACAAACTTAAGGGTTTGATGGATTAAAAATAAGACAACACCTTATTTTTGGAAACCTGCGTTTGATGCTAAAGACGCTAACTTGTGTCATTAGAAATGATGTTGAAACAACGTAGAATAAAGGTGTGACAGCAGAGAGAGCTAGATAGGTAGGGGGAAAAGAAACCGAGAGAGAGACCTGCAGAGAGGGAGAGAAAGAGAGACAGAGGGAGAGAGGGTAAGAGAGAAAAGAGAAAGAGAGAAAAACGAAGGTTGAAAGGGAACATCTGAATCCCATCTCACACTGCAAACCTGCAGCCTCCATTATTTGTGACTGCGGTAGACAACATGCCAGTTGGATATTTATATTTCCCAATTTCCTCGGTACACAAATTTGCGTAATGTCTGACATTTACTTCACTGCAGTCCTGTGAGAAAAAACACATCCGACCGGCGCCTTGCTGTCTTCTGTCAGACGAGAAAATATAGCGGAGAAGTGCGTGGTGCGCAAAAAACTTGCTCACTGTCAGCCTCCATCTGTTAATTCCAGATCCAAAATGGCCAAACAGCTCAGTGGAACCAAAAACAATCCATCTCTTCACAATTCATTAAGAATTCATGTGAGGAAATAACTAGGGTCTGGAGCTTAGGGGCCACTTAAGGGACGGCTGCTTGATGCCCGAGTCTAAGAGATCATTTTAGTAGAAAATTATCCTCGCAATGGCTCTCTCCGTTATAATAAACTAACATCAGATGTGGCTCCCCCGTTGCTTAGAGAGACAAACACAAACACACAAATGAGATGCATTTGACTGAGTAATTCACTTCTCCGAACACCAAACTTTATTTGTCACTAGGGAGATCGGCAAGCCGGCTGCTGTTGCCCTAAAAAGAAAAAACAGACAGACAGAAAAAATACATCTTTGGCACATTGGAACCAATCAAGAAAAGGCGCCGTGAGATGAGGGCTGGGCTGCGACAGCCCTCAACCAGTCGATCAAACTGAGCTGGTGTTGACATCCTGTCACAGCTGGGTGACAACGTGTGACACACCTTGTCCCAGCGGCTGTGATGACACATCTGTTGTCACCCAATGAGAGAGTGTGTGTTCAGATGAGGGTAAGAGGTCAGACAAACCCATACCTGGGGGTCAAAGGTCATGTTTTGGCATTGGATGACATCAACCTGGTGCCGACCGATGAGGTAATTTGCAGCGGATTGGACGAGGGGCTTTGGGGGACAATCGAGGGACGGCCGAGGGAGGGGACCAAGCAGGGGGTGGTGAGGGGGGGGGGACAGAGTGACAAGCACTGCAGGCTCCCTCCATCGCAGCAGAGCGGGGAACGAATGCACTTTTCAAATGTCACCTTGCCACCTCATCAACAGGGAGAAAAGAATGAAACACTGGTATGCCGGGTGAAAATGACAGACTTCAAAAGGTTGACAATAAGAGTTGAATAAATCTCTTTAGTATTTTTCTTGACAGGCTTAACTCGACATGTATTGACGTGAACTTTGAAGCCTTTCCTGTAGTGTAAAAGTCATTGACTATTAGGTCAGAATTAACACAAATACGGTACTAAAATATGGATGATTCTAAGTCTTACCCGTCTAACACAAAGGCATTAAAGAATTATACAGATACAGATTTTACTCAACAACTTGCTCCAAGTTATGTCCTTGCCTTTATGAATACAGATGAACACAGTGCCAAACGATGAATACAGAACTGTCACTGAAGCTTACTGCCGTTCAGATAAACATCAAAGCTGCAAGTTTTCTTCACGTCCAGCCAGACATTCTGTTCCTTTCATTCTACTTCTGTCTCACAATTCTAGAACAATATGTCCGTCTGCCCCCACAGATAGCAGCACTGGCAGAGACAACCCATAACCGATGCCCACAGACAGCGCAAAGGGAGGGGCAGGGGGGGGGGGGGCACATACATCACCGTGGACAAGAAGATCCCTGTGCCAGCACGCCTTGTCTCTGTCAACTCAATAAAGCTGGGTGAAATACACACACAGAAGCACCCTCCTGGAAGTCATATTTCACTTTGGCGCGCGTCCTGCTTCATATCTCACACCGGGAGGAAAAGTCGACTGGAGCTCTGTGGACCAGTCAGAGCAGTGAGGGATGGACAGAGGGGGAGGAGGGAGAACTGGCGGGTGAGATTGACAGTTACTTCAGACCAGCGTTCACAGGGAATGAACTGAGAGCTGCACATTAGTGTCCTCTCCACTCCCTCCAGAGAACCCGAACCTCAGGGAGCGGAATGAGTTGACCTTTAGCTGGATTACATGGTCCGGACCACTCCGAACTAACTCTGGTACTACAGCTTGAGCGACGGAGGTTGCGGCCTCACACACAAGCAATTTCTACAACAATGGCTGCTCTGGACTGTGCACAGTCCCCGTCGCAAAGAGCTGTTAAATCATATATTGTATATTGATTTCAGACAGCTCTTTGGCATGTCAGGAGTCATTGGGGTGTTCCCGCCCACAAATTAGGTTGAGCCTGTTAAATCCTGGGTCTGCAGTGTCGATCAGAGTCACGATGCAGAGCAGAGAGCTAGGTATTCAGCCCCACTGTTCAAGCAAAGCAGAACATGTGATCAAATAACCGGAATAGAAAACATATATATGACATTTCCGGTGGTAAACTTTTGTGAACAGTTTCTACTCAGTGAGAACTTCATCCCAAAGAGGGCTGTCTAAAATCGAAGCAAAAACACATTAGTTGTCCAGAGTTTTTTTTTGGACTGGTGCAAGGTTTGGATCTCTGACTTTAATCCAGAGCTCAGATGGAACTCTTGAAGAGGCTGATATGTGATCTTGGCATTTTCCAACAGTGAAGGAGCTTTGACACACTGCCTCTCTCTCTCCACTCTTCAAAACACATCAATCAAGTCAGTCAAAAAGAGGCAGAGACCTTCCCGTTGTCATTGGGCGATACTTTACCATGATTGATGGCCCTGTCGATCTCAACCGCTGCCCCCCCCCCCCCCACATCGCCCACCTCAAGCATTGATTGGCCAAATGTAAAAACTAATGACAATGTTTTGAAAGATGATTCTTTGTATATTCGTGGTACCTGTATCTTTTTGCAATTTAGATAAACAACAAGAGGGAGGGAGGGAGGGAGGGAGGGAGGGAGGGAGGGAGGGAGGGAGGGAGGGAGGGAGGGAGGGAGGGAGGGAGGGAGGGAGGGAGGGAGGGAGGGAGGGAGGGAGGGAGGGAGGGAGGGAGGGAGGGAGGGAAGGAGTGAGGGAGGGAGGGAGGGAGGGAGGGAGGGAGGGAGGGAGGGAGGGAGGGAGGGAGGGAGGGAGGGAGGGAGGGAGGGAGCTCGATAATAAACCAGGAGCAGGAGAGACTTAACGTGAAGGCTGGTGAGGATAGTAGCTACCTCTGTAGGCTGTGAGTAAACAGCGTGTCATTATACTCCTGGTCATTCTCAGGGGGGCGCGGCAGGGCACCCTTGGTGGCCGGGGGGCCCGGGGGGCACGTCCATAAGAGGTGAGGTGGGGAGGCCATGGGATTCACACCCCAGCTCCTCCCTCCATCGATCTGTCTACCGACATTAGGAGATTACGTTCTGTAACTATCAACTCTCTTTTCATCTCTCTTTCTATACCTTTTTTGTCTTTTCTCTACCCTGCAAACATCCCCTCCCCCATCTTCCCCTGATTGCCCATCTCCACACTCGAATAGCTTCCTAAACCTTGGACGTGAGATCATGAGAGAGATTGCAGCCCTAATGGGTGCCAAGTAGCCTCATCCCTGGGTTATGTGATTAGTTAATTTGTGGTGCTGGGATGGAAGCTGTGTGGTGAACCACGCTAATTCAGCTTGCTACCCAAACAGAGACATCATCTGCTAATAGAGGTCAGGGTTAGCAGGGTTAGCCGTTAGCAGGATTAGCCGTTAGCAGGGTTAGCCGTGGGCAGGGCAAGGGCGTAGCCACGGGTAGGCCTGGGTAGGCACAGGCCTGCCCAATTTGTTCTAAGGCCTACCCTAAAACAAAAATATATCCGAAAGATTATGCACCAGGTGCACATCGCAAAGTAAATATGTAAAAAAAAAACTGAAAGGATGCTTATCTGTATTTTTCTAGGCCTACCCAAAAATATTTTTCTGGGTACGCCCCTGAAGCAGGGTGACTATGTTTCAGTGACTATGTTTCAGTGACTATGTTTCAGTGACTATGTTTCAGTGACTATGTTTCAGTGACTATGTTTCAACCTCTCTTACATCTGATGTAAACGTCTTGTAGCCTATATGGTTATGTGAATATGCCCCTTTCAAAGGCAAATGTTCAATAAAGTATATTTTAGACACAGTCTTGTTAGATCACGTTATATCCATTAATAGACGGTTTCCTGCTTCCTCGGAGTGCTTGGCTGAAGGTGTGCTCTAATAGGTCAGAAGTTGGTTCGATTGCATTGAGGCTCAATTGCTCTACCTGTCCTCGATATCCCGGATGTTAAAAATCTGAATTTTTAAGCTAGAAATTTAATAGGCTCAAATTTTTTGGGCTCAAATTTTTTGGGCTCAAATTTTTTCAGCTTTCAATTAAGAGTGAAGATAGCTTTGACGAAAAGGGAAAACTAGACGTTTGTTAGTGTGTGTTTGCATTCAGTATGCAACACAACTAGGTAATTATGCAAATAAGGAATGACTAATAGGAAGAATAAAATACTTGGTGTATAGGGCCTGGCTACAGAATAGTATTTCTAAATGTGTGTGTGTGTGTGAGTGTATGCATGAAGGTGCATACAGCATTTAAATAATGACGATGAGGGAAATGTAAAGTGCAGCCAATGAGAGCGATGAACTTCAAGAGGTCGGTGACACCCTCTGACAAATCTTTCAGTCACAATCAGAGGTCTGTCTTTTCAAAACCCGTTAATCGACGCCGTTGTCTAGGCAACATGACCGCACTCTCTCATTTGTCGGGTGGTTGGGTCGGGGTAGGTGGGGGTGGGGGGGGGGGGTAGCGGGGGGTGGGGTTAAGGACCATTAGAATCCCCAGTGGGTGGGCTCATGCATATTTAACTGGGTAAGATTAGGGTTGGCCAGTGGGGTGGGGGGAGGTGGAAGGGGTTGAGATGCATCATTAACCCAATGACTGACTGATGAGAGAGGTTTCTAATGGCACCCATCACTCAGAGACCGCTGTCTGGGAATGGGGGGGGGTCGGTGGGAAGACAGACAGGCTACTTACAACCGTTAAAAAATGCATCATCTTGTCTCATCAGGACACAAACTGGGTGCTACTGGGAGGAGGAGCCCTGCCTTTAATGGGCTGTGTGGCTCTGACACGGCTGAAGAGAATATCACCAGTCCTTCCAGGCAAGAGAGAGAGTAGAGGGAGAGAGAGACAGATATAGAATAAAGAGAGAGAGGAGAGAGAGAAGAGAGAGACAGAGGGAGAAGAAGAAAAAAAAAGCAATTTTGTGTCTGCTTCTTGCGGTTGTAGTTATTCTGTGTTATACTGATGGCAGGGTTTCTAATTTCACCAGACGCCCCACAACCCCTCCGAAAGTGGTGATCTGCAGATGGGCTCAGCAGGGGCACAGCATGGGGCACAGAGTGAGGCCACTGCAAACAGCACAACAAGCTGCCAGAGGCCCCTGGAGGGAGGCCGGGAAGAGAGGGTGCCGAGAGGAGGGTGAGGAGTCCATCCCACTTGTCTACTGCTCTTTCCTGTCACTTTCACTCATTCTCATTTCCTTCTCCCTCTCTCTCTCCCTCTCCTCTCCATCTCTCTCTCTCCCTCCCTCTCTAACTTTCCCTCCCTCCCTCCCTCCCTCCCTCCCCCCTCCCTCCCTCCCTCCCTCCCTCCCTCCCTCCCTCCCTCCCTCTCTCCCTCCTTCTCTCCCTCCTTCTCTCCCTCCCTCCCTCCCTCCCTCCCTCCCTCCCTCCCTCCCTCCCTCCCTCCCTCCCTCCCTCTCTCCATCTCTCTCTCTCTCCATCTCCCTCCCTTCCTCTTTCCATCTCTCTCCCTCCTTCTCTCTCTCCCTCCCTCTCTCCATCTTTCTCTTTCCCTCTCCCACTCTCTCTCTCTCTGTCATTCTTCCTGTGATGTGATGCCTTTGTCCGTCGCACTCTAATGCACCAAGACGGTGGGATGGCTTGTGAGTGAGAGTGTGTGGGCTTCCCTCTCACATATCCCCCTATTCTCACAATAATTGCACTGTGAGCAGACGAGCCCTTGGCTCCTTCCTACATCAGCCGTCTTAACGCCTCCACTTCCTCGCGACCTTTACCGACGGAAATCACATGAAAACAACTGAAAATTCCAGAGTTCGCGAACTCACTGCTCAAAGTTCAGGAAGATGTGCAAATATTACAGTGTATTATCTTCCACTGTGCCACAGGGTGTCAGGAATACTAATTGAGTTAGTGTTCATCTAAAATGTAAAGTTGTTGGGCATGCTGGTTATTTTTTGTATTAAATGGTGCTTCGATTTGTATGTCTTGGAGACCATTCTCACAGGAGGGAGGAAAGAGGGAGAAAGAGAAAGGAAGAGGGAGAGAGATACAGAAACAGAGAATGTCGGCAGAGAGGAAGGAAGAGGGGAGCGTCCGGGGTGTCTGGGGGGCGTCCAGGGTGCCTGGGGAAGGAACAGGGTGCCTGGGGAGCGTCCAGGGTGCCTGGGGAAGGAACAGGGTGCCTGGGGAGCGTCCAGGGTGCCTGGGGAGCGTCCAGGGTGCCTGGAGAAGGAACAGGGTGTCTGGAGAAGGAACAGGGTGCCTGGGGAGCGTCCAGGGTGCCTGGGGAGCGTCCAGGGTGTCTGGGGAAGTGAGATAATTGTGTGCTGAAGCGGTTCAGCCTCTGTTTTGGTTACCCGGGCGACAGACTTTATCAAAAACTCTGACCGATCCTCTTAGGTGAAAGAGAGAGAGAGGGGAGGAGGAGGAAGAGGGGGGAAAACTCTTCCCAGTGGCCAATAACAATCCTGTCTGTCATTTATAAACCCAGGGTTTGGCTTATGTTGTCACTGAGCGATTAGTGGCTTCGTATTAGGTGTGTCAGATGGGATCAGAGCCAGAGGGTGTTCAGAGAGCGGTCAGACACCGTGAGGAAGGCTGGGGCTCTGATGAAATAAACATCCCCAAGATCCCATCTCCAGCAGGCCAGGAGACTCACGCTTTTTATGGAAATGATGTAGAATGGGGTGAAACAATTGGAAATGCAGGGATTATGCTTATGCTGCTGTTTGTCGCTAATCAGAATTCATTGAATTCTGGTCCCGTTGGATCTGGGAAGGCATTTGCACCAGAGAGGAAATCCTGGTGCATATCAGTGTGTGTACATTTCTTGCTACTTCTGTTTTGCCTTTGAATGTGTGAGTGTATGTGTTTTAGAGCGTGTGTGAGAGTGGTTGTAAGTATATGTGTGCAAGTCTGTGCGCGTAAGTGTGTGTGTGAATGTCTGAGCGTGAGTGTGTGTGATACTATGTGTGTGAGTGTGTGTGATAGTATGTGTGTGTGTGATGGTGTGTGTGTGATGGTGTGTGTGTGTGTGTGTGTGAGTGGGTCTTGTCCATCTGTTGCCTGGCAAGCCTTGAGGCGAGGGGCCAGCATCGTCACCCATATGGGGGGCAGTGGGCAGCGATGAGGGGTGGGGGGGATGAGGGTGAGGGAAGAGGGTGAGGGGATGAGGGTGGGGGATGAGGGTGAGGGGATGAGGGGTGGGGGGGATGAGGGTGAAGGAAGAGGGTGAGGGGATGAGGGGTGGGGTGGATGAGGGTGAGGGAAGAGGGTGAGGGAAGAGGGGATGAGGGGATGAGGGGATGAGGGAAGAGGGGGTGAGGGGATGAGGGTGAAGGAAGAGGGGGTGAGGGGATGAGGGAAGAGGGGATGAGGGTTTGGGAAGAGGGGTAGGGGGGTGAGAGGTGAGGGGATGAGGGTGAGGGAAGAGGGGGTAAAGGGATGAAGGAAGAGGGGGTGAGGGGATGAGGGAAGAGGGGGTGAGGGGATGAGGGTGAGGGAAGAGGGGTAGGGGGGTGAGAGTGAGGGATGAGGGTGAGGGGAGAGGGGTGAGGGAAGATGGGGTAGTAAGGAGTAACCAGAAGGACTGGCAGGCTACTGCCAAATATTCATTGTGTGTGTGTGTGTGTGTGTGTGTGTGTGTGTGTGTGTGTGTGTTGAATGTCAACCTGGTGCCACACACAGGCTGTGACCTCCGTGCTGTTTGGCTGACAACAGATGACCTCAGTCCCCCTACCAGAGGTCATTAACTGGGCTGGTGATCCACAACGCTGGTCCTTACTGGAGCCCACATGGTCCAGGAAGCCAGCCTGATTGTGATCCACCACCAGGTCGTATACCAGGAAGGACAACTCACCCGTTTTAGAGATCATTAAATACTGCCCATGGGTCAGCGACTCTGCAGAGGGAGAAATATGGGAGGATGACAGAAGTGTGTGTTGTATGTTTGTTACTATAACCAATGTAATTACAGGGTGAAAGAGAGAGAGAGAGAGAGAGAGAGAGAGAGAGAGAGAGAGAGAGAGAGAAATAGAGGAGCTGCAGTCACCACATCTAAGTGTACACGGCATCCTGTTTAACATTCATGGCAATTCCTTTCCTTTAGTCTCCTAATCCGATATAAAAAAATATAAAAAGTTGTATACGGAGGGAGCGGGGCAGGATGAATCCTCTCGTTCATTACATCCGCGCCTCTCTCACGGCGTTGTGGGTCTCCTTGATTGTGGCTCTCTTGTCGAGGACGCCCGCCACTCGCTGTGTTTATTCAAGCTGTTCCGGCTGCGAGAGCTGCAAGCACAAGCAAGGGCCCGTTCCGCCGCCGAGACTTCTGAATTGAGCGGTGAGGACCAGAATGCAAAGCAGCATTGAACGCAGAGCAAGCCCAAGATGGCAATTAGGAAATGGTCTGTGAAATGTGCTTGATAACGCCCCTTACTGACATACAGCAGTTTGCCCAATTTCATTTAAAATAACACATTTGTTGGGAAAGCCCGGTTGTGTGCATGTGTGTGGCGACAGTTTAACAAACGCAGGAATGGCCGATAGCAAAGAAATTAAACGTCTGTTGGCGCACACTTACACTGGAATACAAGCCGGAACAACATTCCTGGGCGGATTTAGAAGTTGCTCTCGGAGCTTAACAGCCCTCTGTCAAGTTTATTCTCTACACTAACAGTCTTAGTGTAACATTCAGACTCAGGCTGAGAGTTCATATTGCTTGTTTTTTTTCAATTGTTTCGCTATAAGGGGAGTGTGTTAGTGGCCCCCAAAAGAGAAGAGCCAACTATTTTAGCCAACTAGCTATTCAACTGTCAAGAGTCCGTTAATGATTAGCTAATGGAAAATCACAACGCCAAAACAGGCTGTAGGTGTTTACAGGGCCTACTGCCTTGTCATAGGCTGTCAATGTATCATGTGCTGAAGAGCCACATTTCAATCCCATAATAAGCTCGCTTCCTATCCCTAGGCCAATGACCTATAATATAATAATATAACTATAATATAATTTCACAAGTGTCTAAGCAAGTAATATTTTTTTAATTGATTATAATAGATGCATATATCGTATTCCCCATCTCTCTGGAGAGAGAGTCTTGCTTGGTTTTGTTACTTTTCAAGAACTTAAACGTGTAATTAATTCAATGTTCTCGTCAGAGCTCATTTCCCTCCACTCGATGCCAAGAGACACAGCTTCTTCTGACATCAAACAGTGATTTAGAATGACAGGCCTTTTTCTAGTGAGAGAACTAATGTGTTATCAGAAGCGGCTGGAGTGGACTAGATAGCATAATTGACTAACAATTTCCTTGCCCAGCACATTTGAAGGCATATCATTTAATTGCGTGTGGTTGCCAACAGTCGCTTAGATGCTTCAGTCCAGCTGAAAGACAGATATTTACACAAAGAACAATTAGTATGAGTTGCTTTAAAACTCATAATGCTAATTATAGACAGAAGACTAAAGTGAGACATTGGTGTTTACATAAGGACCGTTTTAATTGATTGTGGTTAGATGAGCCGCTAACTAGTTTTCGACTGGATTTCCTCTCTTTCTCTTTCCGTCTTTCTCACATCGTCTCTCATTGTATGCTCTTTTCTTTCTCCCTTTCTTTAAAATAAACTTGTAAAGTACACCTGGAATAATTGAAATAGGAAGCTGTTTATGGAAAAGTCCAAGTGCCTACAATAAAATAGAATAGCGTTGAATGGAATTCAACAGAACAAGTTATTTTTAAGAGACACTGCAGCCAGGAATATTATTGTGATTCTTCCACTTAATCACATAATTACATGACATTCATCCAAATGTTCATTCAATTCAAATCACTGACATTTGCTCACTTTCCACTTACGGGAGCTCCCAATAAATAACAAGAACACGTCCTTCAAGACTCTCAAGAGCCCCCTGAACCACAGACATCGCAACGGATACCAGCTACACTCAACCCTACACCTTCCACACCAACCACAACCTTCACCACTCACCACCCCACACAAACACGCAAAATGGCCTTGTCGTCATTATCATATTGTAATCAGAGCCTGATGAAGTGATGGTGTTGTGTTCAGAGAGAGCCGTCATCCTTTCTCTCTGGAGGTTGAAGGGGGGGGGGGGGGGGGCTCTTCAAATGAAATTATCGCAGTGTCATCTCCCCAATCTGGCCCTCAGGCTTCGACTGTTGTTCACTAAACAAACACACATACACACCCCATCACTATTCTTCACAGATCACCGCTCACTCACATTAACATCAGAATAAGTAATCACATCCTACATGGACAATCCAAGGCCAGCGAAGGGGGGGGGCAAGGGGGGGGGGGAGGGCGAGGGGGAAGGGGGAAGGGGGCAGGGGGGGTGTAGAGATTGGAACCCCCCTCGCTACCTTCTGGGGGCAGCGTGTTTGTGTGTATGGGTTCTGCTGTGATGCAAACGTTCTGAGAACCAATCAGCTTCCTAAGTCACGGCACTTGGCCACGAGAGGACCGAGAATAAACATCTCATTTCTGACAACAAACCAGTCAGCCTGGGTGGTTCAGAGGAGAGAGCACAGGGCCGGGGTCTCCGTGCTGGGGATCGTACAAAGCTGTCATTTACATCAGAAAAGCTATATACAAATGTGCTGTTTATCACTTTAATCAAGAAACATAGGAAATTGGATTTAGAGTTTTTACATAATCATAAATGAACTCATTTACACGGTTCATACCTCCCCTTTCTTTAAACATCATAGTTGATTCCCTCTGCTCTGTTAATTCCTGATGCTTATTAAAACTATGTGTGTGTCAGCGTGTCAGCAAGTGTGTGGATGTGTGTATTTATGTGTGTGTCTCCTATTCATATGCTTGTTTCCTCTATTGGGAGATATTTCTGCATCCTATTTCCTACTAAAGGTGAGGACTTTTGGTTCTATGAAGAACTCCAATTACCATGACCATCCTTATCCCCCTCTCTCTCTCCCCCCCCCTCTTTCTTTCTGTCTCTCTCTCTCCCCCTTTCTCATCATCACGTTGTAATGAATTCTGGGACATTATACACTAGACTTAATGACCTTCAGCCCAGGCTTCCCTTGAATGACTCGGCCCTGTACTGGTTCTGATTTAAACCATAATTGCAAACTGTCTAGCGTGTGTGAATATCCCAACTCTACCCTCCACCCCCTCTTTACCCCTCTGTCATTTAGTGGAGCGTGGTGATTAAACTAAACAGCAAATATTTTGTATTAGGCCAAGAGAAGATCTCAGGTCATGGGCCTGACCCGTATCAAAGGCTTCCAGGTAAACATTCAAAGAACCCAACTGAAAGAACCCCTTTTTCAATGAGTATTTCAGTTTTTATGCAAAAGTGGAGCACATCATATTATGTGGCATTCATACTTGTGTCGTGGTGCTGAATGAAAAGGGGGGGAAAGATAGCCTTTTGCTTCTCAACAGGAATCTCCATCACTTCCAGATGATGGCGTTCAAGGTGAGGGGAGGAAATGATCCATGAATCCTGTCTCAGAGACGTCATGTGAGGCTAGCGTGCATGCTAACTGTCACAGCACATTAACAGTCAAACAGAAAAGCAAAAAGGAAAAGAAGGAAAAGGCGGAAAAACAAACAAGTTGAGGTTGAGGCAGCAACATAAAACCAAACGATGTAATCCTCTGTGTACACAACGTATTCCAAGAAGTAAATGAATAACAAAGATGACAATCTTGGAATAAGCCTCTGTGATTTATTCAAGGTAATATGATGATGGGTTATGCATGGTTGGGACCACTAGGATCAGATGGAACAGGCTTATTCCTACCAATACAAATGTCATGTACATAATACTGACAAATTACTAGTTGACCAGAGAAGAGCTAAATTAATAATACTTGCTCAAAAACACACACACACACACACACGCACAACCACACACACACACACACACACAACCACACACCCACAACCACACACACACACAACCACACACACACACACACAACCACACACACACACACACAACCACACACAACCACACACACACACAACCACACACACACACACGCACACACACACACACAACCACACACACACACAGCACATAGTTTTCTCGTCCTCATTTTGCTTTTGTCGTTTAACCTAAAACGTTTCTTTTTACAGTGAAACAAATGCCAAAGCAGAGAATCAATAACACGGCTCATCACATGAAGAGGCGATAACCCAGAGAAACCCGTCTCCTGCTGTGGGAGAGAGAGAGAGAAACATCAGAGCTCTTCTCAAGCCCAGCAACGGGGAGAGAAGACTATAAACATACTGAACCAAGCAGAGAGGGGGAGCAAGAGAGGGGGAGATGGAGATGGGGAGACAGTGGGGGGGGGGGGGGGAGAGGGAGATGGGGAGAGGGAGATGGGGAGAGGGAGATGGGGGGAGAGGGAGATGGGGGGAGAGGGAGATGGGGAGAGGGAGATGGGGGGAGAGGGAGATGGGGAGAGGGAGATGGGGAGAGGGAGATGGGGGGAGAGGGAGATGGGGAGAGGGAGATGGGGAGAGGGAGATGGGGAGAGGGAGATGGGGAGAGGGAGATGGGGAGAGGGAGATGGGGGGAGGGAGATGGGGAGAGGGAGATGGGGAGACAGTGGGGGGGGGGGAGAGCGAGAGGACAAGTGCTTTAGTGAAGGAGAGGTAAAAAAATAAATAACAGGAAAGAAAGAGGAGAGATGGGGTCTGGCTCATAATGGATTGATTCTCGCTGATTTCTTTAAGGGTCTGTTCTTTCTGTCTCTTTCCAGATGAATGGTAATTGGCCGCCGGCTTTAATCATGTGTTGAATTGGCAAAAAAACGGAGGGGAAGCGCTTCTCGAGCGATTGAGCATCGATCGCTCGAGGAGTCGACCTATTGCTTTCTACATCGGCCCCTCCTCCTCTCCCCCTCCACTCTACTCCCCCGACTGTAAACATGGCCACATAGGAATGAGGCACAGCTAGCAGTCGACCTGTGTGTGGAGGTGTGTCGTGTACCTGTGTTGTGTACCTGTGTGTGGAGTTGCGTGTGTACCTGTGTGTGGAGGTGTGTATTGTAGGTGTGTCTTGTACCTGTGTGTGGAGGTGTGTGTGTAGGTGTGTATTGTACCTGTGTGTGAAGGTGTGTGTGTAGGTGTGTATTGTACCTGTGTGTGGAGGTGTGTGTGTAGGTGTGTATTGTACCTGTGTGTGGAGGTGTGTGTGGAGGTGTGTATTGTACCTGTGTGTGGAGGTGTGTATTGTACCTGTGTGTGGAAGTGTGTGTGGAGGTGTGTATTGTACCTGTGTGTGGAGGTGTGTGTGTACCTGTGTGTACCTGTGTGTGGAGGTGTGTGTGGGTGTGTGTGTACCTGTGTGTGGAGGTGTGTGTGGGTGTGTGTGTACCTGTGTGTGGAGGTGTGTGTGGGTGTGTGTGTACCTGTGTGTGGAGGTGTGTGTGGGTGTGTGTGTACCTGTGTGTGGAGGTGTGTGTGGGTGTGTGTGTACCTGTGTGTGGAGGTGTGTGTGGGTGTGTGTGTACCTGTGTGTGGAGGTGTGTGTGTACCTGTGTGTGTACCTGTGTGTGTACCTGTGTGTGTAGGTGTGTGTGTACCTGTGTGTGTACCTGTGTGTGGGTGTACCTGTGTGTGGAGGTGTGTGTGGGTGTGTGTGTACCTGTGTGTGGAGGTGTGTGTGGAGGTGTGTGTGGAGGTGTGTGTGTACCTGTGTGTGGAGGTGTGTGTGGGTGTGTGTGTACCTGTGTGTGGAGGTGTGTGTGTGGGTGTGTGTGGAGGTGTGTGTGTGGGTGTGTGTGGAGGTGTGTGTGTACCTGTGTGTGGAGGTGTGTGTGTACCTGTGTGTGTAGGTGTGTGTGTACCTGTGTGTGGAGGTGTGTGTGTACCTGTGTGTGTAGGTGTGTGTGTAGGTGTGTGTGTACCTGTGTGTGTAGGTGTGTGTGTACCTGTGTGTTTGTGGGAGCTCCTCTGCATGTGACTCCACCAGGGAGCCTCATCTGGCCCCCAATCTGATTTATGAACATGCTCCACGACGTGATCAGCGTTAATTACCAAACACAATCAGGGGGCCCCAGCAGGCCTGCGTTGTCTTATCAGTGAGGGATGGGAAGGAACTGGTGGGGTGGAGGGATGGAGGGAGGTGGTAGTTAGTGAGGAGGTTTATGGGGTGATGAGCTGGGGGGTGTGGGGGGAAAGGGGTGGGGGGTGTGGGGTGGGGATGGAGGGTGTGGGGTGGAGGGAAAGGGGTGGGGGGTGTGGGGTGGGGTGGAGGGAAAGGGGTGTGGGGTGGGGGTGGGGGTGGAGGGAAAGGGGTGGGGGGTGTGGGGTGGGGTGGAGGGAAAGGGGTGTGGGGTGGGGGTGGGGGTGGAGGGAAAGGGGTGGGGGGTGTGGGGTGGGGGTGGGGGTGGGGGTGGGGGGAAATAGGAGGCGAGGTGGGTGATGTGAAGGTGTTGTACGTTAACGGATTACACAGGATTGATCCCCATTACTTTGTATTATCCCCCTTGGTGGCTGTCGCCATAGTGTCAGCGATTCTCAGGGGGGTCTATTAGTTTCCGTTAACTGTCCTGGGGAGGGCTGGGGCTCTCCGGGGGGGGGGGGGGGGCTGATGGGAGAGAGAATCACCCATTAGCTCCTCTCCTCCTAAACGAAGCGTGATGGACAAGGTGTGGCGTCTTCAGGCAGCCACTCAGGGACCTCTAATCTCCTCCAGATGATTGGCTGCTGCTGTCAAGCGTCCGCCGTCACGCAGAATCTCATATCCACCTCAGCTCCAGCCAATCTGATGGCTCCCCCACATTAAAACGCCATTTTACCCCACCGGTGGGTCAAATTGAGTTTGAGCGCTTAATATTCCCCTGCTCAGATACCTCCAGGCTCCGGCTTGTCTGACATTATTCATTGTTTAAGTGCGGAATATTAGATTGTGTCGCTCATCCCGACTTGGTAACTGCGAGGAGGCGGGGGGTCATCAATCCAGACAAGGAGACACAACAAGAGATGAGTGAGTTCTGCTGAACTTGATCGTTAGAGGGAGGGAGACAGAGGAGAGAGAGATATGGAGAAAGGGGTAGAGAGAGAGGGAGAGAGAGGGCAGGAGGAAAGAAAGAGAGAAAGACGAGAGAGGGGAGACAGATGGTTTTTTTGGAGAAGAGGAAACTTAGTTTTGAATCCAACCCTCCAAGGTAGTTAACCCCAGAGTGATGTGACAAAAAATAAAAGTGGCATCAACTCAATAAAAACAAATGAAGTGTAGCTGATAGTCATGGCCTTCTGCAGATAATATTTTCAAGCTCAATAAATACCACCCTAACCCCTAACCCACACAATAAGGACAAAACTGCATTGGGTACGGTTGATAAATAGTGCTCTGGGTTGAAACTTTAACTGTGTTGATGTTTTGAATTTAATGAAACAATCTAATTCTTTTTCTGTCTTGTTCCCCAAGGATTCATCTCTCCTCTCCTCATCTCTCCCTCCCTCTCCCTCTCCTCCTCTCTCTCTCTCTCTCCCTCCCTCCATCTCCCTCCCTCTTGTGAATGTCAAGACAGACTCAATTAACTATGTGGCTTCATTTTCAGGGACCAATCAGGCTTGGTGTCAATATGAAAACGACTAAATTACATGTTTAGTGATTAGACAACCCAATTTAGGAGAGCAGGAACAATCACGAGTGGTAGAGAGAAAGGAAACCAAGCTGCTATGAGATTGAGGGTGATAGATAGACGAGACTGGAAGGTCTGTGTGTCTGTGTGTGTGTCTGTGTGTGTGTGTGTGTCTGTGTGGGTGTGCGTGTGTGTCTGTGTGTGTCTGTGTGGGTGTGTGTGTGTGCCCAAGAGAGAGAAAGAGAGGCAGAGAGCTTAATTATAACCCTTTACTTTATTGTCTCGAGCACAACGCTAATAAATGCAAGTGTCAATCTCTAACTCATTTAGGGGCGCTACACTGTAAATCTGATTGCATTAATCAATCGCAGTGTTTTTGAGAAGATGCGAAGCACGATGACAGATTCACAATGTTCAATAAAGTTAGAGGAATTAGAAAGAACTCACTAGGTTAGGAGGACGGGAAAAACATTTCTCGCAGTTGATTATTTTGTTTCACACTGCAGTTAGTGGCTTATTTTACTGACATTATGCATTTTAATCTTAGAAAGCAAAACCGTCCAAAGACGAAGCGACTTAATACATTTGATTATAGCTGTGTGGAGAGCTCATGATTCCCACATCCTACCTGATCGCATCAAGTGTCTGACTTGGAAAAATAACTCCCTAATGAGCCTCACTCGGTTTTGTTATTTCCTGAGTACAAGTTGCTGACTATTAGAGCAGAATCAGGCTGGTTTCATAGGATAAACATCAGGAGAGAGGAATTTCAAGCCTGCATAATACTGCCTCTTTGATTGTAATTACATGCCATGATTGAGTCTGCAGAGAGAGAGAGAGAGAGAGAGAGAGAGAGAGAGAGAGAGAGAGAGAGATTGAAACTGAGAGAGAAATCGAGAGTTCAATGTGTAGATTGACACTTCACTGTACTTGGTATAAATGTTTGCTCTGTTGTTTCATTATCTGCACGGTCTGGATGAGCTGGTGATTAACTTCTCCACGGAAAAAAACTGAGTAGAAAAAGGGAGAAAAGAGACAGAGAGAGAGAGACAGACAGACAGAGCAAGAGAGAGAGAGAACCTTCGATTCGACAGGGTGAACAGGAGAAAAGCATGGCAGCCAAGCGCCTGAAGGTGATTGTGTTTGTTCTGCGTGGCAACCCTGTAGCGTGGGGGCAAGCTAGCTGGCACCAGCTTGGTTAGCGGAGGCTGGTTTGTACAAAATGGACACCGTGGCTGAATGGAGAGAAGAATCACACACACACACACACACACACACACACACACACACACTAAATAATGATTCTGACTGCACATGCCTCTTTCTCTCTTTCTTTCTTTCTTTCTTTCTCTCTTTCTTTCTTTCTCTCTTTCTTTCTTTCTTTCTTTCTTTCTTTCTTTCTTTCTCTCTCTCTCTCTCTCTCTCTCTCTCTCTCTCTCTCTCTCTCTCTCACTCATTCCATCTCTTCTTTTTACCTGAATTCCCTCCCTTTATTATTAAGGGTGTACAGTGCTTTTTTGTGTCTCTCGTTCTCTCTCTTTTTTTTTACACAAAATTCTCTCTCGCTCTCTGTCTGCTATATCAAAAATAATTCTCCCTCTCTTTCACACCAACAGCCTGTTATTCCTTCGGCTCCCTTTACAAGATAAACATAGCGGCACCAACATATAACAGTTGACAGACTGGCAGATTTACGTCCTCTTAAATCATGAAGGCCTCCAGGGAGAAGCAGTGCAAGAGAGAAAGCTCCATTCGTTATCACCAAATACTTGTTGAAACTTTAACTCTGCAACATCTGTTCTAGTCCAAGTTCAAAATCACTTCAGACACTTTAGGTGTGGGTGGGTCCCATCTACACACACACACACACACACACTCACGCACACACCGTCGTGGGTTCAAGTCCGTGTCAGCTGCTTCGAGGTTCTGAACACACACACACACACAAGTCCAGATGGTATCTTGTGCCATGTGTCACCAGGAAGGGGGAGGGAGCTCGTGGGACTTGCAGATAGAGTGAAAGACGGAGGCGTCTGCTAACCGAAACCCCCCGCCCCCCCCCCCCCCTCACCGCCCCCCCCAAACAGTGTTTAATTATTCTTAATGAGATTCTCTATCTCGGCTGCAGCTACTCGGCTTGTTTCTGAGATTTGACGAGGAAAAGGGACGGCACAAGGATGGGGAGGGGGATGGGGGAACAGAGGGGAGGGGTGGGGTGGATGGAGTCGTATTTTAGCATTTTCTATCGGCGTCTGTGAACTTATCAGTGGAGTGCAGGAGAGGCGCGGACTGCCGAGGGCCCCTGACGATCCTATCATAGACGCGCTAAAACTGCGGCTATAAAACCGCATTTATTTATTAAGGAGTAGCATCACATTTGTGAGCGTTCGAATGTGGGCGCCACATCACGCATAATGTAATTTGAACATTCCAATGGAATGCTTTCCGATAGACAAAAACGACGCAACACACGCTTTAGCATGGCTTCAGAATGTACAAATTGACCAATGCTACATGTACTTTTAAAATAACCATAACTTGCTAAATTTTCAACCGATTTTCAAACGGTTTGTTATCAACATCAGAGATGTTGTTACTTCTGAATAGAAGTATGCAGTGGCATAACGACATCTCTGACATTGATAACAAACCGTTTGAAAATCGGTTGAAAATTGAGCAAGTTATGGTTATTTTAAAAGTACATGTAGCACCAACCCAATGTTATGGGTGAGCGAGTTGACTGTAGCAAGATGGCCGCCATGTGCGGACGTTCGACTCCGTTGGCCGGCAACGCGGACGAGACATTTAGTCTTTAAATATATCTATGGTTGGATCCATAGACATATAATATGTCTATAGTTGGATCTCCAGCTTTGACCCGAAAGTTGGAAGTAAAATAGAAGTCTATCAGTGTTGACAGTTCAGGCAAGACTACAGAGACCCCTCAAGTTTTTCCTCTGAAAGCACTCTCCAAATTGCACTCAGAGCTTTTACTGCAACACAAAAAAAAATATTAATGACAGTAACGGGTGGGCTTGAAACGTACTATATCGCCCAATCAAACGCCTTTGCAAAATAAACAATTATTCCCAGAACGAGTATCTGTTTGACTGCCACAGGGCATCGGCAAACTCGAAAACAATGTTGTTGATGCACTTCAAAGCGCTGGGAAGTGGAGTGGTCTATCCCAGACACCATCTGGTCCTCACCAGGGCCCAGATCAGAACTCAGCGGGGTGATAATGGACCAAGCGAATCAGATCCATCCTGCGGTCATTTCTTACCATTCCAGACCATCACGCTCGCACATTACGCAACCAGCCTGGTCCCATCCACTTCTGCCACTCAAGGGTCAAAGGTCATTCTGCACCTTCATTTGTCTCGCGTACGGCTCAGAGAATCTCTCCGAGGGTTCACCGGTCCGTGAGCCAAAGCCCACTGTGATTCTCTTGTGGAGCTGCAGAAGAACACTGTGATAGAACATAGAAGGGTGTGAAGTCATTCACACAAGATGATCTTGTCAGGACCTTGACAGATATGACTCTGGATGGAATTTCACCTGACGCCACAGGAAAAGGAGTATTGAGCGACGTATGGGGAGGGAGGGGGGAGAAGAGAAAACAAGTGAATAAAGAAAGATAAATGCACTATTTGAATGTCGGCTTTGATAAAACCGTCAGCTAAATGAATACAATTTTAAAATTGAATAAAAGGACCAAAGAACAAAAGACAGACATACACATTTAGCTAGCATGCAGAGAGGAAAAAAGAGGTAGAGGATTTTGTGGGCTGTAACACACAGTGTGTATATCTCCTTCATAAAGTCCATCCATGCATGAAATGAGGATGTTTAAATCCTTCTGCAACGATTAGACTGTTACCTGCTGAGATGCCAGACTGATAAAAGCTCTATGGATGATGAGCCTAACTGAAACTCAGCTTTCTGAAATAGGGCCTGTCGAACATATTATTTAAATGTGACACTGATTAGGAATATGAGCCATGCTGCTACAGTAGGCGCCTGCCTGGGTTCAAGTCCGGGTCTCCCATAGTAAACAGGACCATGTTAGACAGTTGAGCTAAAGCCTATGCAGGTTTTAGGATGGGGAACGTGGTGCTTGTCTGAAGGTAACAGGAAGCAACACCTCATTGAACCATTTCCAATACAATTTGTCTTCACACAGACAGGGTTCAAACTCTACAGAGCTAGGCAGGCTGTGACCTTTAGACTGATGGATCGTAGGGGGAATAATCTGGTGGGTATTTCCTGTTCTTCAACAGTACTTCCTGCTTTGTAGCTTCCTCAAGACAAACGGTGGAGTTTGGGAACCTTGGGCTCATCAGAATGATCTATTCTTCCACCTCAAGGTACTCCAATCAAACCTTGTTTCTTCATCTGCAATCGAACTGTATTTCTCTGCTGTTCCACACTTAAATCACAAAACAAATGAATGTGACATTTACATTTCAATGTGTGATTCCCCTTCACTATTCAGCTGAGAGATAAAAGAATGAGTAAGAAAAGGTCAATTGGCGCGGTGTGCTGTGTGTGTGTGTGTGTGTGTATACACGCATGTGTGTATATGCGTGTGTGTGCACAATGTGAAGTGGATGAGTCTGATTCATAGACAGTAAACCAAAGGTAACACACACACTCACCAGCATGCACACAGTCAGGACACAACAACCCACATACTGAACACACACACTCCCTCGGCACCTGTTTTACTGCAATGCACCAGCAGTGGTTAGAGAGAGAGAGAGAGAGAGAGAGAGAGAGAGAGAGAGAGAGAGAGAGAGAGAGAGAGAGAGGAGAGAGAGGGGAGAGAGAGAGAGAGAGAGAGAGAGAGAGAGAGAGAGAGAGAGAGAGGGAGAGGGCGAGAGAGAGGGGGAGAGAGAGAGAGAGAGAGAGAGAGAGAGAGAGAGAGAGAGAGAGAGAGAGAGAGAGGGAGAGAGAGAGACAGAAAGAGAGACAGAGAGACAGAGAGAGAGTGTGAGAGAAGTGAAAAAGAGCGTCTCTCCAGCCTCTCCTCCATTTCTTCATCCTCCCATTGATCAGACAGATACATTTTTTTAATACACCCTCATCAATAGCTGGGCCCATTTGACAAATGCTTTTCTCAACCGTTTGTGGTCAATAGTCATTTAGTCTGTATCTTTGTCCCTTGAGTAAAGGCCCCAGATCAATCAGGTGACAAAAATACAAATAAATCTGAATGAGAATTAACCAGCAGACTCTTCCTCGCTCTTTCGGTCTCTCTCTATGTCTCTCTCTGTGTCTCTTTCTGTGTCTCTCTCTCTGTCTCCCTCTCCTTCTCTCTCTGTCTCTCTCCTCTCTCTCTCTCTCTCTCTCTCTCTCTCTCTCTCTCTCTCTCTCTCTCTCTCTCGCTCTCTCTGTCTATCTCTCTCTCTCTCTCTCTCTCTGTCTCTCTCTCTCTCTCTCTCTCTCTCTCTCTCTCTCTCTCTCTCTCTCTCTCTGTATCTCTCTATGTCTCTTTCTCTCTCTCTCTCTGTATCTCTCTATGTCTCTTTCTCTGTGTCTCTAGTTGCTATTCTGCTCTTCTGACATTCTCCACTCCTCCACTCCTTCACTTTCTAATTTCCTTCTCCCAGCTCTCTCCCTCTTTTTCAGAACACAGTTCAGAGCCCTAACATGAATGCATAAAATAATTCATCTCAATGAGGTTATATATTTTTTTGTTCCATATGAGTTTAGGGGGGTTGGAGTGAAAACACATTTCAATAGGTGTTCCTACCCAGCCGAAGGGATTCCATCTGGAACAGATCGCTCCTCTCAGGAGCGCTGTGAAGACAACCGTCCACTTGTGGTCAGTGATGGCATAGCAGAGCCATGGAGAGCCCACTCAGCAGATGTTCAGCCATTCTTCTTATGGTCCTCAGCCACCCACCCACACCAGCCCAGCACAAGCAGACATGCAGCACATGGACACACACACACATCTCTGTGGAGAGACACCACACACCTCTCTGGAGACACACACTCCTCTACAGAAAACACACTTTCTTCACGCCCTTTCCATGTGTCTTCTTTCCAGTGTGTGTGAAGAGAGAGAGAGAGAGACAGAGAGAGGGAGAGACAGTGAGAGGGAGAGAGAGGGAGGGAGAGACAGTGAGAGGGAGAGAGAGGGAGGGAGAGACAGTGAGAGGGAGAGACAGTGAGAGGGAGAGAGAGAGGGAGGGAGAGACAGTGAGAGGGAGAGAGAGATTGTAGGTCCCCTCATTACGATAGAACAAAAAGACAGCCTGTCACCAAAACAGTACGACAATTAGAACCCGGAGAGACCTAATTATGGGCTGCTTCTTTTACAACTTCAAATAGAGAGAGAGAAAAACCCAATGAGAGAGACAGGGAGAGAGAGACAGAGGGAGAGAGAGAGAGGGAGAGAGAGACAGAGGGAGAGAGAGAGAGGGAGAGAGAGACAGAGGGAGAGAGAGACAGAGGGAGAGAGAGATAGAGGGAGAGAGAGACAGAGGGAGAGAGAGACAGAGGGAGAGAGAGATAGAGGGAGAGAGAGACAGAGAGAGAGACAGAGGGAGAGAGAGACAGAGGGAGAGAGAGGTAAAGCCAGAGAGGTAAAGTGAGAGCCTGAGCCCGAGGGGTAATTTTCCTTCCCGGTTAATTATGCCGTTATTCTATGAATCCGCCCTGGTGCAGGGGCCACCACCAACCGTGACCTCCCAGACCCCGGGGGTGCAGGGGGAGACCCCCAGACCGCCACCGAGAACCTTCCGGAACTGGATCCCAGCGTACTCCACCTGCACGCCACCGACGCTGGATAAATGATGAGAGCAATTGGCCCTGAACTAAATGAAGTGGCTCTCCCCCTCCTCTCCTCTCCCCCCTTCTCTCCCCCTCCCCTCCCCATGCTCTCCTCTCCCCCTGCTCTCCCCTTCCCCCTCCTATCCTCTCCTCTCCCCCTCCTCTCCACTTTCCTCTTCCCCCTTCTCTCTCCTCTCCCCTCCTCTCCCCCTCCTATCCCCCCTCCTCTCCCCTCTCCTCTCCCCTTGCCCTCCTCTCCCCCCTCCTCACCACTTTCCTCTTCCCCCTTCTCTCTCCTCTCCCCTCCTCTCCCCCTCCTCCCCCCTCCTCCCCCCTCCTCTCCACTTTCCTCTGGTCCCTCCTCTCCCCTCTCCACTAATACGTTTGGGTAGTTATGAGGACGATTGCTGGGGAGGTTTTGGCTTAATCGTGAATATGAATGAGGTTTGGGAGGTTGGTGGCAGGGTGAGGGGTGGTGGGGTGTGTGTGTGTGGTGGGGTGAGGGGTGGTGGGGTGTGTGTGTGGTGGGGTGAGGGGTGGTGGGGTGTGTGTGTGGTGGGGTGAGGGGTGGTGGGGTGAGGGGTGGTGGGGTGTGTGTGTGGTGGGGTGAGGGGTGGTGGGGTGAGGGGTGGTGGGGTGTGTGTGTGGTGTGGATGACAGTAGAAACCAAAGAAGATTGTGATGAGGTGATAAATGAGAGAGAGGAAGTAGTTTGCTAAGATACTTCAACTGCCAAACGATAGCAACACGGTATGAATACGTCAGAAACACCACACTCATGACTGACACTCAAAGTTATCTACCTCACACAACTACCTTGTGATGCCAAGTGTCAGATGTTAGACAGAGCTCAGACAAAAGGTCTCTCTCTGATGTCCCAAGAGGGTGATATCACTCTCCATCTATAATGGACTCTAATTAACTCCCACAACTTCCCCATGTGGATTTGCACTGCATTAACACTCCCCGACCCTTGACCCCTCCCTACCTCATTCCCAGGAGAGGCCACAGAGCCAAATGGTCCATTAACATACAGTCCATAGTCTAGTCATAGCCAGTCTCACATAGCCTAACCGCGTCTCACACTGAGGATCCATACAAGCATAGGTTTTGAGAAGAAAAAAAGTTTGTTTGTGTAAAATATGTTTGTGGATGTCTGTGTGTGTATGTGTTTTGTTTTATAAATCTAAATTGTTATGTGTGTGTGTCTGTGTGTGTGTATAGGTGTGTGTGTGTGTGTGTTTAACCCCAGCCAAGGTCTCCAGCCAGGGACCAATCAAGGTCTTGATTATATTTTAATTAAATAATTCTTCTTAATTGAATCTTTCCCTGAGTAAACCAACGGTGACAATGTATGATGGATAAAGAAACACTAGTCACAAAGTAGCAAGCAAACACACTGGATATTCTTTTCAATAAACCCTCAATACAAACCCAGACCTGTCAAAACAACATCCTCTTTTTAAAAATGGATGACCCAGTCAGCTCCCTGTATGGTAAAGGAATCAGAAGGAGGATGGAGGGGAGGGGAGGGGTGGGGCCTGGGGTGGAGGTATCCGGCTAATTGCTTGATGATGGAATTTTATTGGATCCTTGATTATAAAGCAGCAGCTAAGTGTTATTGATCGCAGGGTGCTGGAGGGAAGGGGGTGCTGTCTTAGAGTCCAACTGCCCCCCCCCACACACACACACACACACCCACACACCCAAACAAAGCCCTCCACAATGTATTATTCAACAGGCATCTGACAGGACGCCTTGCATCGGCTACAAACTCCCCACAGCAGCCCTGACACACACACACACACACCTATACCTATACCTGCACCCACACAAACACCTACACACACACACCCCTCACACACACCCCCCTCACACACACACACCCTCGTAGCCCACCCTCAGGTTAGGATTTGGGTACTGTTGTGTTCCCATCGACCCCCAAGCCTCTGATGGGCAATCTATAATTAACTGAGACTCCCGTCTCTGTATCCCACAAGCCCCAGCTGTCAACCAATCACAAAAGCCCTTGCCCTAAACAGGAAGTAAACAAAAGAAGTTCCAAGCATGTCAGACTTGATTGGGATTGATGTCAGGGCTCCTATTCCGCATGCACAGAGAGAGAGAGCTCTAAATGTTGCACGAGCCAGAGTCATAATGAAAGTCTGGCCTTCGAGGACCAGTCGCCGGCTGAACAAAAATGAATATGAAAATATCCTAGATTGATAGGGCAAAATGAATAATAAATATGTCATTCTAAATTTAACACAGAATGAGATTACTTGTCTTCGTGATGGAACGCCGTTTCCCTCAAAGTTTTCCATTTCACTTTCCCTGCCCGGTCTGAGTGGAAGCTCCTAAAACTACCTGACACACTTTCACAAGATACAGAACAAAGTGACAATATGTATACTTCAATCTTACTTGGCCCCTGCACTGGGAAGGCAGACCACTCTAAAATAATGTATCTTTGTTTTCACTGATTGCAATTATCTCTGGAATCAATGGGTGTGATCGATATCTAACAGCAATTAACATTTAATATCCTTCCACAGCCACTTACTCCATTAATGGTGGATTGATTATTCTGGCCTGGGAGCCTTGAGCCAGAGAGTCTGCGATCTATTGTGTCTGTCTGTCAAGCAGCAGTGCTCTGGACTGGAGCAGCCCCCCGGCTCCGAAGAGCTCTGTATCGATGCAAGAGGTGAAGGCTTCCTCTCCTGTTCCTCTCCTGTCCCCTCTCCTGTCCCTCTACTGTCCCCTCTCCTGTCCCCTCTCCTGTCCCCTCTACTGTCCCCTCTCCTGTCCCCTCTCCTGTCCCCTCTCCTGTCCCTCTCCTGTCCCTCTCCTGTCCCCTCTCCTGGTCCCTCTCCTGTCCCCTCTCCTGTCCCCTCTCCTGTCCCCTCTCCTGTCCCTCTCCTGTCCCCTCTCCTGTCCCCTCTCCTGTCCCCTCTCCTGTCCCCTCTCCTGTCCCCTCTCCTGTCCCCTCTCCTGTCCCTCTCCTGTCCCCTCTCCTGTCCCCTCTCCTGTCCCCTCCCCTGTCCCTCTCCTGTCCCTCTCCTGTCCCTCTCCTGTCCCCTCTCCTGTCCCCTCTCCTGTCCCCTCTCCTGTCCCTCTCCTGTCCCCTCCCCTGTCCCTCTCCTGTCCCTCTCCTGTCCCTCTCCTGTCCCCTCTCCTGTCCCTCTCCTGTCCCCTCCCCTGTCCCTCTCCTGTCCCTCTCCTGTCCCTCTCCTGTCCCCTCTCCTGTCCCCTCTCCTGTCCCTCTCCTGTCCCCTCCCCTGTCCCTCTCCTGTCCCTCTCCTGTCCCTCTCCTGTCCCCTCTCCTGTCCCCTCTCCTGTCCCCTCTCCTGTCCCTCTCCTGTCCCTCTCCTGTCCCCTGTCCCTCTCCTGTCCCCTCTCCTGTTCCTCTCCTGTCCCCTCTCCTGTCCCCTCTCCTCCTCTGTTCTCTTTCCCTCTGTCTATTTTACTCTTCTTTCTTTCTGCATGAGTGTCTATCACAATCTCCCTACCTACCTACCTCCCTCCCTCCCAGTCTCTCTCCCTCTCTTTCTCCCTCTTCATCTCTCTCACTGTGTTATTGCATTCTGGTCTTTCCTTTAGTTTTCTCCACTCCTCAGCCCTATTCTCTACATCTTTCTCCTCAGCCTCCTTCTCCTCTCTCTCACTCCCTCTCCCTCATAATCAAATCAGTAGTGATGTATTTTCTGAGAGAAGGCACTGCTTTCCATTTCAATCCAATTCAGGGCTCGGATGAACCCATAATGCAATCGTTTCCACAGGATTCAGGCCCCTGATTCACTTTTAAGCCCCATAGACCAACGATGACAGATAAACACACCGCTCTGCTCCCAAAGCAGCACTTCTGCTACAGCCTACCATCACAAACAGGACGGCTTAGCTTTCCATTCTCAGAGAGAGGGAGCGAGAGCCAGAGAGAGAGACAGAGAGAGACAGAGAAAGAGAGAGAGACAGGAGGGGGGAAAGGGTTGGAGAAGAAACAACGCAGTTAAGAATCCAGTCATGTAAACTTCCTACTTCAGAGACAGTATGAACAGCTAGTCAGCTACTGCACGACAAGGAATCAGGAGTACAGACCTTGCACCGGTTCCTCCACCTATGATACAACAGTGTGTGTGTGTGGTTGGGGGGGAGAGTTATGGGGAAGGTTTTTCGCTTAATAAACACTTTGTTTCTGCTGACGATCAGTGGGATGGTAGTTCCAGGGGGGGGGGGGGGGAGGGGGTCGATTGGCTGATTTGTTTCCAGCTCCACAAACCCTGCCCACTGGGGAGAGGAGAACAGAGAGGTGGAGGGACAGAGGGAAGAGCTGTATAAGAGGAACAGAGGGGGCGGGGTGGTGGAGAGAGGGAGTCTGAGTGGAGGTGTACACAACAGGAGGAGGAGGGGAGGAGGAGACGGACAGACACATGGAGAGAGACAGAAAGGGTAGAGAGATGATAAGTGGAATGGATCAGGAAATATGGACGAGTGAAGGAGAGACACAGGAAGCAGTGGAGAGCGAGGTGTGAGATGGTGAGGATCTGAAGTGTCTGTGGGTCAGTCAGGAGCTAAGCAGCGCTGGGTGTCTGCTGGTCTCTGGGTGGAGCGATGGGTGTCTGCTGGTCTCTGGGTGAAGCACTGGGTGGGAGTGCCCCCCCAACCCCTGCAGAGTCACAGGCTGAAGAGCCAGGGCTCGCCTCGCGCTCATCAGACACACACACACACACACTCTCTTCTCTCCCACACACACACTGTAACGGTGCGGTTACCCGTTACCGCTAGCAAACAACATACCGTCGCGGGGGAGCCGTCCATGCACCGCATGGCGAACATTTGTACTAACCTGTCGGTAGTATGTTAGTGAATGTATTTATTGTTAGTTAGGCGGAGTAGGTAGTATGGTAAGATTAATTGATTTAGGAGGGGGGTCATGGGCATAATGGGTGAGGCTGCGCAGGTAAAAGTGCAAAGCAGAGCAGGTGGAGGTAGTTGGGGCTAAGGGGAACAGCCGACCACACCTCTGGCGAACAAGTAGGAACGTAAATGCCGAAATGACCTGAGTTAGCTGAAATGTTGAAAGTTTTGGGTTATTGTGAAGTTCTGTAGGTAGGGGAAATTAGGGTTCCAGAGTTTTTCTTTTGGTCATTTTTCCTCCATATTGGGATGTGTGCCTGCTGCCACGGGTTAATAAAAACTTCTGGGATTTACTCTAAATCTTTGAATCACTGCCTCCATGTTTGTGGTCACCGCCGCAGTCGGCCATCCTACTCACACACACACACACTCCTACTCTTCCCTCTCACACACTCTTTTTCCCAGTCGCCTCTCTCTCACACACACACACACACACACACACACGTCTGCCCTTATCCCTTATCTCTACCAATGACAGTTTCCAAATTCTTTCCAGGTATGTCTGCGGAAACAAAAAGCACAGTTTCTCCAATCTTTTCTCATCTTCCTCACGGTAGTTTCATTCAAAGTCAAGAGAGGAGGAGGGTGCCCTTCAATAACAGCATCGCAATTTTGAATCCTCTCCACAAAGGGAAAAAGAAAGTAGGCGCTGAGGCTTCATAATCACGGTATGAAATTGTATCTGCAAAGATTTCCATTGCCGTGACGACTATGAGCCATTGTGTTGAGTTAATGTCGCTCAAATGCAGGCGAGAGCAAATCGGCTACCTCGTCTTGTTCCTTGGACATCATTGGTGCTGAATCACTGCACCACATCAAACTTGACCAATAATTACACAGTTCATGATTTCATCCCCTTGCCCCCATCTCAATCTAGCCAATTAACAGTTAAATTACACCCGGAGCAGCCAATCATCTCGGAGGTCGCAAACTAACAGGAAATTGCGGGGTCTTATCTGTGCGGGTCCACAATTCATCCAAAATAGGCAATAATGAACCTGGGTCTTTGTGATAGTTTTATTCATATCTTGTCCTTTTATCGTTGTATGATTATCCAAGCTAGAATTGTCCTGGTTCATTTTTCTCCTGGCTGTTATTACATTCTAAATGACTGCCGCGCATCTCTGGTGAAAAATGAATATTTCCTTCAGATACTTCCAAACAGACACTAGTACAAGTGATATAGTTTCATTGATGGCCAAGACAAATGGAAAGGGAGGGTGTCAAAGAGAGAGAGATAGGGAGAGAGAGAGAGAGCAATAGATAGATAGGGAGAGAGAGAGAGAGAGAGAGAGAGAGAGAGAGAGAGCAATAGATAGATAGGGAGAGAGAGAGAGAGAGAGAGAGAGAGAGAGAGAGAGAGAATGAGTGAGTGTGAGATGAAAATAGGGGGCACCGGAATAAATGAAAAGTTAAATGGACCCTGCAAACTGCCTTTCAAATAACCTGTTTTAGCTGAATGGTTCTGTCTCAGTTGTGGCATGTCGGGAAACTGAACAGAACAGAACATTTAGATGTTAGTAAAAAGAATATAACCAATGTCCATTTCCTTCTCAAACAGGAAGTAAAGGAACAGATTGAGGTGGAACACTAAAATAATTTGAGAAAACTTTTCACCTTCTTCGCTCCTACCCTCTGCAGCTGGCCCACATCTTGCTGAACCCCCCCCCCCCCCCCCAAAGCCTTTCACCAAAGGTCTGAAAACCCGATCAGAACAATAATAACAAAAACAGGAAATTCTGGCAACGTGAAATGAGCAACACAGCCGTGGGTGCAGGAGATAAGATGCAGGAACCAAATGAAAGTGTTGAGGGGTATTAATGTTCCAAGCCTCAGCCAGTATAAATATGCATTATTAACCCGGCTACACCACAAGCTACAGCCAGACTGACGTCCTCAAGGAAAATATCTACGCACACACCGTTTCTAACCAATCAAATCTGCCCCTAGGCCAGTCATTTTTCTATGGAGCGTAATGCGGTAATCTCGGCCAATCCCTTTCTGTGACTGTCAGGTGTTTCCCCACTGGGAGCAGGCTGGTGCAGCCAGGCAGGAGTCGTCACCTGTCGGCTGAGGCCGTCACCAGGGGGGGGGGCCGTCACCAGGGGGGGGGGCCGTCACCAGGGGGGGGGCCGTCACCAGGGCGGGGGCCGTCACCAGGGGGGGGCCGTCACCGGACGGGGGCCGTCACTGGACGGGGGCCGTCATCGGACGGGGGCCGTCACCAGGGGGGAGCCGTCACCGGACGGGGGCCGTCACCAGGGGGGGGCCGTCACCAGGGGGGGGCCGTCACCAGGGGGAGGCCGTCACCAGGGGGGGGGGCCATCACCAGGGGGGGGCCGTCACCAGGGGGGGGGGGCCGTCACCAGGGCGGGGGCCGTCACCAGCGGACGGGGGCCATCACCAGACGGGGGCCGTCACCAGACGGGGGCCGTCACCAGACGGGGGCCGTCACCAGACGGGGGCCGTCACCAGACGGGGGCCGTCACCAGACGGGGGCCGTCACCAGACGGGGGCCGTCACCAGACGGGGGCCGTCAGACACACACCAGAGCTCTCAGGGACCCATCTCCATTTTGTTTCACGTTTGTTTATATTACAAAAAAGGTCCTGGCTTTCATGTTACTTTTCATATAGCGGCTTGTTGTTTTTGCTAATGCATATTCTCTTTTTTTTGAGGTGTGTGCTTGCAGACGGAGAGAATAACACAGCAGCCCTTTAGGAAGTAATATTTTTTTAATAAAAGATGCGACGCAGTGCTGGAGTGCAGAGGACATCTACAGATGTGCGATGATGACAAGAGGCACAACAAAGACTTATCTGCTCTGCCCAGATCCTCCACAGAGCTCTTCTGCCGGCGTTCTGACAGGAATAATGATCCCAGGTGTGCGGAACCTTGGTTTCTGGTCAGAAATCCAATATGATGCTCTCCCTGATTAGAATAAAGAGATGAGCCATGATGAGACGATGTGTGGAGGGTTGAGGTGAAAGAGCAGCTCCTGATACGAAGGTTATGACGAGGAGGGATCTGAGAAAACATTCCGTAGCGGTTTCCAGACTTCAGAATATAGTGTTCACCGTGGGAATTTTTTTTTCTGTGAGAATAATGCTGAGCAGTATATTAATGTTCAGTGTTTGTGTGTGTGTGTGTGTGTGTGTGTGTGTGTGTGTGTGTGTGTGTGTTTCCATCTGTTTCTATGCGTGTGTCTGTGTGTCTAATACAATTTTTGTTATCCTGTTAAACGCTTGCTAAATCTGCAGGCCCGCCATGCCAAGCTAAATGTTGCTGCTGTGCCTGCCTGTGTGTTTGCAGACTTGAGACACTTTGCCCATTGTTCCCTGCCAAAACCACCTGACTGGTACAAGTCTTACAACAACAGATGACTGAACTAATATTTTGTGCAGACGGAGGTACGTCTTGCATGAGTCATTATGCAGCAACATATTGCTAATCAGATGGTATGAGCTTCAGGGCGAGGAGACCGAAACCAAGTAAACTGTTAATGTTGCTAGATACAGTTGCTCCAAAGAAAACATATTAAATAGTGTTTTGCCAGTCTAGCACTAAGTCATTAGATTAGGCGTACTTTAATATTTACCATCTTGCATTATCTGAAAGTAGGTTATGTGAAATGATTTGAAACATCCAGGTCACATTTGTTGTAAACCAGTTAAAAGGACCCATAAACCCTCCACAATCCTCATGTTCCTCACAGAGATGGAGGGACCTAATCTTGTCAAACGCAGCACAAAGCAATCACATGGGTGATCTTAGCCCAAGAAGATTATAATCAAATACAACCTCATCACAGGTCAGGGTCTGGCTATCATCCTGCTGGATTAACTTTGGGATATGGAGAGGAGAAGAGAGTAGAGATGCTTGGTTGAAAGCAAAGGAATGCACTGAGATTATAACCGTACTTCATTGTATTGAACAATGATTATGAAAGGACCAGACATTATTTGACAAGCTGACTGATGCTACCATAGAGAAAACAGGACTACACTATATCAATACAATCAAATCACGTTGCATGCTGATAGGAGAGGTTTTAGGGGAAATGCACAGCAATGTAGTCCAGGATCAGTCCCCAGTGGTCCCAGAGGCTCACGAGAGGGGTTGAGCTATGGAGGGGTTTTACCTTCACCTGCGCTGCTGTTCCTCACACACACACACACACACTCAACCACAGACAGAGACTGATGGATAGTTGTCCTGTTAAGAGTAAAAGTTATCCAATACACACGTTACACAACTTTAATGGATGTGCTGAGAAGATAGTGCTGAGAAGCGAGGTTGCCAGCCAGCCCCTCGTTAATTAACATCGATATCAATCAGAGGAGTCTGTGAAGGAGCAGGGCTGGTGGACAGGGGGCTGGCTGCCATGGTCTGGATGGACCATGATCACCATGAATATACAATACTGTAGCAGGGCATGTTCCATGTGTGTGAAGTGTTCTGTGTGTGTGTGTGTGACAGAGAGAGAGAGAGAGAGAGAGAGAGAGAGAGAGAGAGAGAGAGAGAGAGAGAGAGAGAGAGAGATGGAGAGAGATGGAGAGAGATGGAGAGAGGGGGGGAGACAGACAGACAGAGAGAGAGATTGAGAGATGAAGGGCAGCAGTTCTCGGGGGGGTGTAGGCCTCAGAGGAGGGCCCAGCAGGAGGAGGGCTCCTCTCCTCGCTTTCATCCAGGAAATGAGATGAGTTCTGTCTGCAGAGAGAAACCCCCCAGCAGCATTTCCAACACGCCAAAATCTCTCTCAGGAATAAACACTTTTATCTGCCACACAGACACACACATGGGTGGTGCTGGCCTGAGGGGGTATGGACAGGACCAAAGGCACCTGATATCTTTCTCTGTTCTGTGCATGTGACACAAGTGTCGCGAGAGAGAGAGAGAGAGAGAGAGAGAGAGAGAGAGAGAGAAGAGAGAGATAGAGAGAGAGAGAGAGACATAGAGAGATAGAGAGAGAGAGAGAGAGAGAGAGAGAGAGCCCCCCCCCCTCCAATGGTTGTAGATCACACACCTCACTCCATCCTCCACAACCATGAGGAGGGTGGAGGTAACAAGTTTGTGAAATTGGCTTTGAGCTTAGAGTCGTCTCATATGTCAGCACAAGTCAAAGAATTTGGGTTTGGTTGTGGGAAGGAGAGTATAAACCTGCTGAGCTCTTCCTGTTTAAGGTTCATCACACCACCAATTCCCTGGCTGGAAGAGCCTGTGAGAGGAAGAGTTAATTCCTAGTCATGTGAGAAAAAAAACACATTAACTGAGATCTATCCATCTTCTCACTGACACATCCATTTAAATGTTTGCCTCTTATTTTCAAAGGATGCAATGGGAGGGTCGTCCTTCAGTGGCGTGTGTGTAATTGAGTGTGTGTGTGTGTGTGTGTGTGTCTGTGCGTGTGACTCAAGAGAGTGTACAAGATTTGCCGTGAAAATCTTTCATTATTATATTTTCAATTTAAACAGCCGATATATAAAGTGCTTTGAAAAATTAGGTGAATTTTTCTCTTTATTCGTTCTGGGCTGACAGCAAAGTCATAATTCAGAGTTCTGTGTTTTCGTCCGCTCAGAGGGAAAATTGCTTTTTTGGGGGGGTTCTTTATTAATCTGTCTTAAGTCTGTACCATATTTCCCAAAACCTCTGCATTTGAATTACACTAGACATTTCATCCCAACACAGTCTGAAAGAATACCTCACGGGATGATGTACGAGAGATGAAAAATGACATTCATGTGTGGTCATGTGGTGAAATGATCAAACTCAACAGAGAGCTTGAGGTTTGTCATCGGAAACTTTAATCAATCAAATGAGGGTTCTCTGTCCCAGAAGAGCAGTTGACACTGTGAAAAGCTAACCACACCAATAAACGTTCAAAAAAAGAGAGAGAGAGTTCAACTAAGGAAACTTTCACACTGGATTAAAAGGCACTTCCAGAACTTTAAAGTGTTTCATAAATGACTCCATTACTTTAACAATCTATAGTCTCTCTCTCTTGATGTGTGTCTAATGTAAGTCTGTAAGTCTCACCCAACAACACCTCTCTCTCTCTCTGTCTCTCTCTCCACTTACTTCAGTATAACTTTTTAATAGCGTGTTATGCAATAGTGCTGGTCTTTTTTTCTTGGGGGTGGGGGTGTGGAGCAATGTTGGGGGTTGTTAGTCAAATCGATAACCCCCCTCCTGCACCGTCCCTCCCTCCCACCCTCTCCTCCTTCCACCCCCCCCCCCCCCCCACCGGGTCCCAGCCTGTCGATAATATGCCCCATTAATAAACAATGGTTTCCCTGCCGTCTGCTCATTTCTCGGCAGTCACTGCTGACAGGTCAAGAATACTACCACAGCTACCTTCAGATGACCACTAATGTGTTTGGCACCCCAGGATCGGTGGGGATCAGCCATTCTGAAAACCCCTCGTTTCAATGAACCTCTTTCCAGTTCTGGCTGCTCTGTTTGTGAAAAGAAGTGACACTGACTAGAAAAACAACTACTGACTCAAGTTAGTTGGTTGGTTCAGGTCAAGATTCTACATTTGACCCTGGGGAACAGAACCCAATCAGCGTACATGTAAACAAACCAACATGATTCCTTCACTTTGCAGCAGGTGCCACATTCTTCTTCATACAGCAACCCTGAACCAAACACCTGCAATCTCATCGCCGCAGGTCTGTTCGCTGCAGTACCGCATAGACAAAACACAGACCAGGTCCTACATGTTACCGGGCTAACCTTCAATGCCGCAGGAGTCCCTAACAAAGTGGGAAATAATTTCCAATACATATTAATGAAGCCGAAGTTGAATCGATGTCCTTGAAACTTCAGTGAGAAAGACACGCCGCAGCGAGCGGTCACGTGGCACGGAGCGCAGCCTCCACGACGGAACCCTCATCTGTTATACTGCAGGTGTGTGTGTGTGTGTGTGTGTGTGAGAGAGTGTGTGTGTGAGAGCGTATGTGGGTGTGTGAGAGTGTGTGTGGAGAGAGGGGGGGATTATAACCCTACGGTTCTTCAACTTCTGGGTTCCTGACCCTAAAACTTTAAAAGCTCCTTAACCCCCCGGCCCCCCCCGGCCCCCTCCGCCCCCCTCCGCCCCCCTCCGCCCCCCTCCCCCCTGCTGAGGCAGCACATCCAGGGGAGATCAATGAGTGGTGGGGTGCTCCAGCCAGCTCCTCCGGTCCTGAACGACCAGGACACAATCACCGACGGGCCCAAGCGGACAGTAAGCTGGGACAGACTGCAAATTAACATCCCTTCTCGGGAGCAATAAAGTTATCTGAATCTGAATCTACCATACACCTCGGCACGGTATATCCTCCTTATGAAATGAAGGGAAGACTTGACGACGAACAGCACAATCACACTTCTAACAACAGACAGAGGAGACGAGCGTTTTATCTGGAGAGAAGGTCAACGCTTCTACCTTTTTTAATTAACACGCACCCAAGTGGCAGGCCCTCTAAAGCACTCCTCCAGTCAGCACTGATACGCAGGGTTACAACAGCGTCCTGCCCCCAGTTAGATCGAATTAGTCTGACTTGTCATAAAATAGATTTTCCCCAGCAGTAAAAGTAAGTTGACGTGGGCGTATCACTAAAACACTCGTATGTTGGGTGACCCTGAAAAGCCCTCAGGGTGAAGCACCGGGCTAATTGAAGAGAGAGAGAGAGAGAGAGAAAGAGAGAGAGAGAGAGAGAGAGAGAGAGAGAGGCCTCTTTCGTGCTGAGTCCCTCCCATGACTTTGTTGGGTACTTTAGGTGGGAAATGGAACAGCTCTCCAGGTGCTTATCTCTGCTCAGGGCTTAGAGAGAGCAGCGCTTCACCCTGAGTACAGTGCTAGTCAGGGTGGCAGGCCTCACTACAGCATCACCCACTGCAGTACTCACTACAACCACTAGAGGGATCGGAGGGAAACATCAGAGTGGGGGGGGTTGATTTGTGTTGATTACCGACTGGTTTTATGATCTTCAGAGAAGAATTTCCATGGAGCACAAATGCGCTCGGTACAACCAAACTGTCCGGCCGGCTGGCCGGCTGCTCTTCAAGGGGACACATCAGTCTGCGGTCTGCAGTCTGCGGTCTGCAGCAAGACAAGCTAGCTGTGCTGGAGAATGAGTGACTGCGCTACGGTACGGTGACAGGTTGACGTAGCAGAACAGGGAAGAGGGTGACATGGAAAGAAAGAAAAGCAGAGAGAAAGAGTGAGCAAGCGAGCAACTGACACCAAGACAGGATAGAGAGAGAGTACAACAGAGTAAGAGTAAGTGAGAGAGAGAGAGAGAGAGAGAGAGAGAGAGAGAGAGAGAGAGAGAGAGAGAGAGAGAGACAGAGAGACAGAGACAGAGAGAGTAAGTGAGAGAGAGAGAGAGAGAGAGAGAGAGAGAGAGAGAGAGAGAGAGAGAGAGAGAGAGAGAGAGAGAGAGAGAGAGAGAGGAGAGGAGAGAGAGAGAGAGAGAGAGCATTACAGACAGCCCTCTGAATTAAGCCTGCAGCCCTGCAGCCCTGCAGCCCTGCAGCCCTGCAGCACGAAGCAGAAGCCTCCTGCGTGACCACACCGTGGGTGAGGAGGGGGAGACTGGGGGAAGGGAGGAGGGGAGGGAGGTTAGAGTGGGAGACGCAGAAGCGAAAATCGCCTTCAAATGAGTTTTTGAAATATCTAAAAATAAATTGACTTTGAAAAGCTCGACAGCCAGTGATATGAAGCTGGATGAGGGCCAAGCGAAAAGTGGCCTTCTGGGTTTCTATCTCTCTCTCTCTCTCCATTTCTTTTTCTGTCTCCATTCCCTCGCGCTGCGCTTGTGCCTCAACCTCAGCAGGACTGCCGTCTGAACACCATTTCATCCCAGGCGGCATGTGACGCGAGATCGTTTTAGATAAAAGCCGAGTCTACCGATTGGTTAATTACAAAAGAACCGAGCATCATGTTTTGTGCTTGCTGCTTTGTTTGTGTGATGGATAATGGTGTCAGGCAAGGTGTCATCCAGTCATCAAGGGGCTACACAGATGGTCAGGGCTATTTATAGAAGCAGACTGAATTATGTATAATTACCTGTGCCTGTCAATCTTTCTCTTGGCACGTGCCACAGGTTACACTTGCTTGCCCTGCTATTAGCCAGATCTGCCTTCCAGATATGAGATGTGACACTGGTGGACTTTACACGGTACGCACTGTCAGTCTGAAGTAAACTCACCTGACCCAACTCTCAGAAAAGTGACATTAAAACATCCCTGTGTCAAATACAGAGATATTTAAACCTGTCCCTGTATGTGCCTAATACCTGGGTGACATTTAGACCAGACCTTACACATCACACTTCACAGGTGCAGACACATGACAAATGATACCTGGTGCACCTGCATCCACACCCTCTTACATCATACCAGTGTCTGCTGTATTTCGAAAAAAAAAAGGATGTTCCAAGCACAATAAAGAGCAAATTTGACATTTATAAAAATGCTAATGAGAAGACCAGGAAACGTTATGACACACTTCTGTAAACCTGCGGTGGTCCTTTCTCATAAACCTGACCTACTTACACGATCCAGTTCAGAAACAGTGCCCGTGAAAGTTAGAATGAATCCCATTAAAATACATCTTAAACTACCAGGAGGAAGCTACAGCCTACCTTGAGCTAGAGAAAATAACCTTTTATTATTAGTTTTATTTTTTACACGTGCTCCTGTATAACTTGTTTACTGTTTCGGCTATCACCATTACTGTCTGAACCGTTCACTATCAATTTTCCTGACACGTCCCCTGGAACCCAACTATAGGCATCCTCACCACCTGTCTCCTGCCAGACACAACACCACAGGACCTCCACACAGGGCTGGCAGTGATGAGTGAGAGGACGGGAAAAGCAGGAAACTGGAGGGGGGCGGAAGGAGCGAGAGAGAGGGAAGGGAGAGAGAGAGAGAGAGAGAGAGAGAGAGAGAGAGAGAGAGAGAGAGAGAGAGAGAGAGAGAGAGAGAGAGAGAGAGAGAGAGAGAGAAGGAGAGCGAGAGACATATCTTCCTGCGTGGCATCGTGAACAAATGCAATTCCATTAAGGCGGACGGCAGACTGTGTCGTCTCTCTGTGAGCTTGGCACAAAGCCTCTCGTCTCTCCACCTTATTAACCTCCCAGGGATCTCTATTCTCAGGGACGCTCCCCTCGCTCCCTTATCTCAATCATAAATCCGGTTCCCGCACACCGTGGTGACGGCCGCGGCAAAGGCCGCTCTGCAGAGAGAGAGAGAGAGAGAGAGAGAGAGAGAGAGAGAGAGGGGGGGGGGGTTGCCTGTAAAGGATGGAGACCATAGAACACCAGTGATGGGAATTATACTAAGAACATTGTTCAGGAAGTAGTTCATACACATACACTGTTTAAGAGAGTTCAATAGCCCTCTTAATACACTAGAAAATGTGTGATGTGTGATGTGCTACTAAATTAACAACACTGCAACAACCAAAGCAGGTCTGTAAAATACCTCATCATCTCCCCTCCTCGCACCTCAAATCATCTTTTGCAGCTTAGCAGATTTGTACTCAGCTGGGATTGGATAGGCTTTCCAGTACCAACATGGAGTCACTGCTGATATGTACCCTAGCACAGCACTGTCAAGTGCTGTGTGAAGGCTGAACATCTCATCATTTACAAAAACACAAATCATGCCTTGATTTCCGGGGAGAGAATTCTGTTCACGTAAGAACATGAGCACTCAGAGACTAACACTTGAGTCCTCAATTAGAGAGAGACAGGGAAAGAGAGAGAGAGACAGAGAGAGAGACAGAGAGAAAGAGAGAGAGAGAACTTCCTGCCCCCCTCCACCCCCTGCCCCCAGGCGCATTTTAGAAAGACAAAATCATTTATATCCCTTAACGCACTTACCATCAGATCATCATCTTCCAAAACCTCAGAAATGGAACGTGGAGAAGCATGGGGGGGGAACACTTTCAGAAATGGAGAGCTCTTTATGTGTGTCTGATGTGTGTGTGATGTGTCAAATGGAAGGCAGGGATTTGGGCTCGTTTTACCAGGGTACTTTGGGCTGTGTCTCCTAATGTGTCTCGTTCCAATGCATCTCCTCACATGAAAAGCAGATAAACACGGAATTTCTGCTATCGAATCTGTTCTTTCCTCTCTGTCTCGGGGGAGCCAGGTCTTCCTTCATTAACATGACAAGACCTCACCCTATGCAAATGCAGCCCTTTGTGTACCAGAGGCTGGTTCAGTAAACAGACTGCCAGGACAGGAAGAGAGGATTCGGGACAGGAAGTGTCATCCTAAGGGCCCACAGGTACCACACCATCAGAGCAGAGAATGGAGACAGGGGGGGTAAGGACTACTCCGAAGGTGCTGTGGACTGGAGGACGGAGAGATGAGGGCTTCCCCAGACTGATCCCCAGCAGGACTCACAATCCCAGCATCCCTCAGAGACACAGAACTACAGACCTGCTCTCTCTAAGCCCTGATAATTAAATCTAGAATTCAGGGTCAAAAAAGTAGAAATAAATGTGTGCATTTGGGTTCCAGCAAACATTGGCTGTTTATCAATACACGTTTTTTTCCGTTCTTGCAAACTCGTTTGACGTCATCTTTCATTGCCCAAGTACGGTTCCATTCCAAAGAACACAAGTCACCAAAAACTCCAAAAATACCCGGAAGTGTTCTTGATCTGCCAGCGAGAACGCATCTGATTTCCCAGAAGTCATTGCAAGAACACACGCATCTTAAATCGTTCCCCTTCCTCGCAGTCTTGCAAGACTGTTCTCGCAAAACGCTTGGCAAGAACGTTCTTCTCAAGAACGCAAGTACGTTCTTAGCGTTCTTCGGATTGATAAACAGCCAATCTCTCCTTGGCTCCCTCCACTGATTGGCTCATCGTGAAGTGGAGAAAGAGATAGAGAGAAAGAGAGTAGGCTACTGTCTGCAATTGTGCACGTGCATGTCAAGGCTGGATTAATAACCAGATTAGCTTTTTTTTTTATTGAGATTAGGCTTGTTCTAACCATGTCCGCAGGGGCCTAATGTTACTCAACCGACAAAGGACGAGTGCGGTCCGCAGACGACTTCAAAAAAGCCCCCACTGTGACCCGCTGGTCGCAGCACCGCTTCATTAAAGCCCCAACAGCTGTCTCTCTCTGGCTCCGACGACCGGGAGAACGGCAAACAAAAAGGTCGCCGGTTTGGCACGGGATCACATGAACATTCGCTCCAAACAAGACCGAACCACTGCTCATTTCAGAACCGCGGGGATCGTCCATAACACACGGCTCGTTTCGCTACAAATCTTCCGACATCGGGAATTCAGACGACGTTGCGATCGTCGATGCATGGACCCTGACTCTGGGCAGTTTGTGTGAGGCTTGTGGCGTTCTGGCCTTGTATAAACCCGTTCCACTTAACGGCGGAGTTTAGCGGAGTGAATATATGGGGACTGGGGACAGCAGTAGCTCAGCTCTGATGTGACTCTGAACTGTGCCAGCATCCAGCAGGGTCTGCCAGCACAACTCATCACACTTCCCATGAGAGAATTTGTTCAAAAAAAGAAGAAAAAAAAGATGGAGGGAGGGAGGGAGGGCTCGACAGAATGATAAAGGATGATGTAGCTATAGGGTTATGGAAGAAAGTTGCTAACTCAAATCAACTGATGATCAACGTGATGTTGGGGAATATTCTTGTGCATCTCTTGTCTTTCTTTCATTTGCGTTATTGGTTATTAACGCAACCAGACATCAATAATGCCAATAGCTCAAAGCAGTTCATTGTGGCGTGCCCAGTTTGACATCTCCAATGGCCTTGTCACAACATTGTCACAACGCCTGAACAAACTGGAACCTCTGTAATTGTCTCCGGGACATGATGACCGACTCTATTTTACAAACTCAATTAGCCTGCAATAGCCTACACACACAACTCCTCCAACCTTTTTTCCCCCTCTTGGCAAGATGACATTAACATTACGGAAACATCGTCGGAAAGAAAACATGATGGATATGCGCAATTCACGGCAGCTGCCTTCATTAGGCAAACCCGATTAAAGGGGTTTCCACCCTGGGGCTGAAGAGGGTTAATGATCCCCGGTGCCTTTGTCATTCCCGTGGCTGAGGGCGCGTCGCTAAGCAGGCCTTGATGCCAGCACCCCCGGCCTCATTAATAACACCCATTCACAGGCTTCCTGCCCCCCCTCAGCCCTCTCACTTTGTAAACAAGAGGGCTCGGACGCCCGCGATGCCCCGCAAGCCTGCGCAGATGGGGCCATCCGTGATCGTATTAATGTCCGTCCGTGTGTGTGTGTGTGTGTGTGTGACAGGCTGACATATGTTGCGTGGCATTTGTCGCAAAGTGTCCAATTGCCTTCCCCCAGTCTAAAGCCCTTTGGCCGGCTCCCCTCTAGAAAAGCCATCAACGCACATATTTATTTACATAATGGAGAAATGCGGCAAAGCAAACTAATCAACTGCTGGCAGCGGCTAAGGTGGGGGAGCGGGAACGATTCAGACTGAGCAAGAGTCTAACTGACTCACTCTAGAAAGGCAGAAAGGCAGTGGCCAGGATGACAACAACAACAGCAACATCCAGCCTTCACCTCACATCGTGTCATTGTTGTTCTTCCTATGGGTGAGCCCTCTCTCTCTCTCAATCTCTCTCTCTCTCTCTCTCTCTCTCTCTCAATGTCTCTCTCTCCATCTCTCTCTCTCTCTCTCTCTCTCTCTCTCTCAATCTCTCTCTCTCTCTCTCTCTCTGTCTGTCTCCTGACAGTGGCACAACCACTGAGAGAATATCTTTAGAAGAAGAGCTGCTTCCCACCATATCTGGTCTGCAGCCCAGACATTAAAAGAAACAGCAGTATTGCCATGGGAGCCCTCAGCACTACAGACGCGGGGAAAAAAACATCACATCTGGGATTTCATTTAGCTTTCAGTAGATGAGGGTGAGGCCATATATCCATTGGCCTCTCTCCAGAAGCAGCCTGTGCCCTTCTCTCTCCAGCAGGATTCATTTGAAGCCCACCCAAACCCTCTCTCAGTGGGGTCGCTGCTATAGCCTACCCCAACCAGGAACCCAGAGACAATCAGATATAGTCTGAATCGTTTCTGCCCACCAACTATTAAATAATTCAGCTGAAAATAAGTAGACATAAAAAATTTAATGATTCACAGGGCTGGACCCTGTAATACAAACTAGAAAGCCACAGACACGACGAGATCGATGGCAACGTCAAACCGTCATATTTCACCATTCCATTTCAGATGTCAGGTTTTGATAAAGCACTACGGAAAAAAACAGGTACCGGCTTCTGTGAAGATTTATAGAAAGGTTGGGAATATATATGTGTATTATGAGAAGAATAAGTAAGATGTCAAGCTGCGCGTTCGTTCCCTGTGAAAGTTATACCCCTATGAATGTAGATGGTTTTAGAAAGCGTTCATAAGTCAGGTTGGATACAGACATGCTAATACAAAGCACTACATAGGACAGTGTTTATGGGGGTATCAATCACCACACTAGCAGGAGGGGGAAATACTACAGGCCTGTTACACTGGAGTTATCAGGTGGAACCGCACATGATCACACACTCACACATGCACATACACACATTAAGTTACACTCTCACATGATGTTACGCACACGCGCTGACCACTTAGCTAGTAGCAGCACAGTCGCTACACTGACAGCACTAGGTAAAAAATGGAGTAAAAGCAGTTACTACGGCAGTTGGGTCCGGATTGAATGGTGTGTCTTACTAATGTGTGCGGTACATAACATTCTTAGGAACTCTGTCCCGACAAAAGAAAAGAAATGCCGGGAAAACACCTGTGCAACGTGGGCTACTGTAAAATCATGTGTCCCGAGGAAAAAACATGAAAAAACTTTAATTGTCTGGAGAAGAATTCCCAGGTGTGGTGAATTTTGAATCCATCGAATCCCAGTTATTACAGTTAGTCGTGATAAACGTTTCACGATAGTAGCATCAACCTTCCTATCTGATCAGGCCTGGGGCAACTTTTTTTTATTTAACTTTTTGAATTTAACGCAATTTGCAAAAAGGTCCCAACAGAAACAACAAGTGGCTTCCCGCTGTAACATCAAACGAAAAATCCTCAACAAGCTATCCAGCGTGACTTCACTCAATTGAAGGGATATTCGCCATATACTGAGGGACCGTCAATACATGAAGTAGCCGCCATTATTAAACAAATAAATAAACCCAATAGTTTTTATATTTTAATATCTTTATTTATTTTACAAAATACCACTAACTCTATGGTATTGCTAACACCAGAAAAAGAAAAACGGATCAGTCACGTGGCAGCAACACGCTGACGTAGCTACTCGCATGCTTCATTCACTCCGACAAACACACATAGGCCTACTGTTCTTATTTAATTCAACAGTCCTGCATTCCCAACGTGTCTTCACAGGGGTACCTTGCTGACTGGAGCGGAAACTTTTGCTGAGTCCGGACCGCCGGCTCATCTTCAGCCGTCATCAACCCAGTAGACCTGAGGGAAAGAGTAGCTCTCATTACCTCAGGTTGAGATGAGCCTTTCAGCCAAGAGCAGAGTCCTGGAGGACAAAGGGTCAGAGGTCGTATACATTTAGAGAGGGAAAAGATGCTACTGTATGAATGGCTTTGTCTCAATTTTAAAGGACGACAGAGAAGACAAAATTCAGGGTAGCCAAGTTGCACTTGCTTATGCCACTAAACATTCACTCTCAAATATGCATTATTAAGTCCTAGTGCTGATGTGAGCTGAATTGACAATAAGTAATTCCTTATTAATGTTATTTGATGCAGACCATCGTACCACATCTACATATCACAATGTAAGGTCATTATTGATGATGTTGAAGAAACGCTGATTGCACTATGCTGTAACGTTGGCCCGCCATGTGGACAACAACATTGTCCTTGCCAAATTGGAAATCTTTACCATTTCATTACAGCAATACATGGATCAATTCATAAACAATTATTCAGGTGCTTGAGTAGATGTACTCTGTGATGTTACACTGTATTTGATCTATAATGTAAACACTTTTAATTGACCGCATTTCCATTTGTTTAAGAGAGCTAGAGGGAAAGACCAGCTCAAGGATTTGAGGGTACCACAACACACCCCTTCATTTTGTCATTCCTCTCTCTCTCTCTCTCTCTCTCTCTCTCTCTCTCTCTCTCTCTCTTTCTCTCTCTCTCTCTCTCTCTCTCTCTCTCTCTCTCTCTCTCTCTCTCTCTCTCTCTTTCTCTCTCTCTCTCTCTCTTTTTCTCTCTCCTTCTCTCTCTTTCTCTCTCTTTTTCTCTCTCTTTCTCTCTCTCTCTCTCTCTCTCTCTCTCTCTCTCTCTGTTTCTTTCTTTCTCTGACCAATCCTTCCACCCCTAGGTGTTACGCATGGGTGGAACGAAAGGTACAAGCCAAGCAATAAGCCTGGTAGTGAAACTACTGCCGATCAATGAGCGTTTCAGGCAAGCTGGACACGTAGCGGCAGTCGGTCAATTAGAGAGAGGACGCTGCTCCGGTGCCGGCGAGGCGAGGCAGCACAACTCCCAAACCATGGCTTTTAAAATCGTCACGGCAGCCTGGAACTTTGTTTCCCTTCCGTCAGCTCTTTTACCTTTCTCTGGAAAAGAGCTGGCGTGTGGATCATGTGGTTCAGGAGAGGGAAGAGGTCTGGAGGAAGGATAAGGATCATGTGGTCTGGAGGGATGAGGATGATGTGGTTCAGAGGGATGAGGATCATGTGGTTCAGAGGGATGAGGATCATGTGGTTCAGAGGATGAGGATCATGTGGTTCAGAGGAATGAGGATCATGTGGTTCAGAGGGATGAAGTCTGGAGGAGGGATGAGGATCACGAGCGAGACTACGCCCCACAGAGGACCTGTCATCGATCAGAGACACCAGCTGTATCTGTCTAAAACAGGTGAAGGGAGAGCCGATAGTGATGGGTGCTCTTTCACATCCGAGTCCCCACAGCTCCGATAACCATGGCGATGCCTACGGCAGAGGGATAGGATAGGACAGCACGACCGCCTTCTCAACAGTGGGACATTTCGAACGCAGTGACGGAAGATCGAGGTAGGCCGCCATGTAGCAAAAACCAATTCACTGTTGTGAAAATAATTTAGCAATGCGCTATCATGCCATGTCATTGACAGTATCATAATCAAAACACCAGCACTCACACCTGCATAACATTGAACAAAACAGACTCTATGCCCTCAGGAGCAATGAGTCAGGCCATAATGAAACTCATTAAGTCTAAGAGGAAGACATTCCTCCATTAATTCTGACAAGAAGCCAAGTGTCAAAACAGAGTCTTCTTCTACATTTAACTATGCTCTCTTCAGCTGCACTTGAGAAGTAGCGACAGACAAGTCTGTTATTACTTATTATGCATTTATGCAGAGAGTGACTAAGGTCACCATGCTTGTGCACAGTTTGTAAGTAATAGAATTTGGGGGAAATAAATGGAGTTTCTGGCTTGAAGGTTCTGTCTTGGTAAAGTCCTGAAGCGTCTGACAAATGTAACTGCAGCCAGAAGTCAGGACACACAATACAAGGTCAAAAGCTTCTCCTGGGGATGATGTGGGTTTAGCACGCACATACAGCACATGCACGCGCCCACACACACACACACAGTAACTCATCACACACACACACACAGTAACTCATCACACACACCAAAAATACTTCACTCTCCAGCCTTTACTCTACCTCTCTTTATGAGGATAGGATGATCATCTTCACCTTAAAGATTCCCATTGCGACCATGCCCCAGCTCATCTAAGCCCTCGAGATGTGTCAGGGCCTTCCAGGAGTCCTGAGACACACACACACACACACACACATACGGTAGACCAAAGTGTTGACACAGACATTCTGCTCGTAACAGAGGCTTCTCTCTCTCCTGTCAAGCCACAAGTGAATGTCTCACTTTGGCTCGCGCCCGGTCATTACCTGTAGCGAGGGGAAATGTCACCCTCTCAAGTGACAGAGGCGACGCTTGTGTGAAAAGCGTCCCGGTCCCTTCCAAGGTGTTAAATGACAGCGACATGCACTGGAGAGCGGACCCGTTTTAGTCCGGTTCAAGCAACAGATTGGCGGGAGACATTTTGGGGCAAGTGGGACTATCTTCCTCTCCTGACGTCTTCCTTTGTAAACAAACTCCCGGCCTGGACTCCCTGACCCTGTTTACATTTAGCAGACGCTCTTATCCAGAGCGACTTACAGTAAGTACAGGGACATTCCCCCCAAGGCAAGTAGGGTGAAGTGCCTTGCCCAAGGACACAACGTCATTTTGCACGACGGGGAATCGATCCGGCAACCTTCTGATTACTAGCCGACTCCCTCCCCGCTCAGCCATCTGACTCTGTTTCCTCTCTATCAATTTCTGGAGCTGTAGCATTCACGTAAGAACATTGCGTGAAACGGATGTTGTAATGACTTTGTAAGCAGGCACAATCTCTAAACGTCCAATTAAGACGGAGATCAAAAAACAAAAGGTTTATGAAAGAAGTGAGAAGGGTGGTTAATAGCGGTTTATCTCTTTGTCTCCAACACTACCTTTCTCTCCACCTTTTAGTCTGTCTATTTCTCATCATGCTTGTGTCCTCCCTCTCTCCTGTTTCCATTGACAACAAGCGGAAAAAGCTAGTGAAGCCTTGACTTGATCGTGCATACTAAAGACGCTACCTCTCTCCTTCACTCTCTCCGTCTCTACTTATCTCCCCTCCCTCCCTCCCTTTCAATAGCAGGAAAATTATGTTTTTACCTTGAGTCTATGAGAAAAGGACCTCTGAGAGGACAAGGATGGAGCGTGAGAGAGAGAGACAGAGATAAGAGATGGAAGGCAGGGCCGGCAGGGAGGGGAGTTCGTCCTAGCAACAGGTCACTACGGAAACTCAGAGGATATAGTCATTCATACACTGTTTTCAACTGCATTTATCTGCTATCTAAACTCGTGTTGCTTCACTTCCAGGTCCAATCTTAAGACTACCCCTTAGTAACTACATCACTCGTTGCATCGTTTGATTAGGTAGAGGGCTATAGGTCACAGAAGCTAGGAAGGCAGTTGGTCTTTCATCTGAAGTAGACAGAGAAGCACCTTTGAAGTTATGCAGCCAGCGCCGAAAGATGTTCCCTGATTGGCCAGGGATGACAGAGGCATCAGTCCAGCACATCATCCACACATTCATCCATCCGTCTAGAATTTCTCTTAGCTCTCTGGACGATTTTTTTCAAATCGTCTCCATCCTACCTTACCAACACTGGAGAGACAGACAACAATGATCTCATTAGCATGCTGGCTGAATCAGACTTCAGGCTGAGGTGAGTAGCTATGACTCACCATGACCATTAGATGAGCTACTGTCAGCTGTTGCTAGCTGTGTTAGGAGGGTGAATTCAAGTCATCTGGGACATTGGGTAATGTGGGACACCTAAACTCCATTGCTCCTGCTATGACAATGTCTAGTCCACAGAACTTTGACTCTTGGTTTGGCATGGATGTCATGTGACTGAAATCACAAAACTTGATAGGTGTGTTGTCACAGAAAAGGGCAATTCTCAATCAGGAAGCACGCACACAAACACACTAAACAACCGATCAGCAAGTCATCAAATGTGAAGCCGACAGAAGACGACTCTAAAACAATGCTGGATCCGCCTCTTATAATCCTCTGGTTGAGACCTACAAAAATAATCTCAGATTACATTCAAAACCCGGAATTACACACGTGCATGAACCACTGTGCTTTCTATCAGAGCTTGTTTAAGGATATATTAGACATTATCTGTTTCTATCATTAATTTACCACAACTCCTAGAACAAGTAGCGTCACTTGAAGGATTGTGTTGCAGTGCCCCCTGCAGGTTGTTAAGTAAACTGCGTTGCACCTGCTCCTCGAAAGCAGTGAGAAAAGACCTTGATTTTAAGATCCTATCCCAGGAAGGGATATTCGAAATAATACGTGGTCGTAAAAATTGGAACAAGTCCAGAAACTGATATTGTGCTTATGACGCAGGTCATATAAATGGGTCACACATCAATTCACACCGGTTTCACATTCGGATAGCATTCGGAGGCATATGTAGGCACAGGTGCACATTGACAGGGTTGGTAAGGGAGGGGATTAGAGTGAGGAAGAGGCGGCCATACAGAGATTCCCTGTGAGACAATTTTAGGATGGACCCCGACAGACAAAACAAGAGGAAACAAAGACAGGCACGGACGGAGGGATGCACAGGGATCTATTATAACTCTCTCAGCGCGCCGTTCCTTCCTCCAAACCTCGGCCCTGCCCAGACAATTATCTTCAATTATCCTCACTTCCAGCTAAGCAATTACAAGGCTTTATTGATGCGGGAACCCCAGGCAACATGCTTTATCCATACCCTATACCACTAGTCGTGAATAGGTGGGAGGAACACAAAATAATGTATTTCTGAGGACTATCACTGATTGTCATTCTTACTTAAGCCTTCTGTAAAATACTGATAGTTAGGCCTACTAACCTATTACATGTTATAGGTTTAAAGTTTAATACAGATGTTAATTTGTCCACACGCTGAAGTCCCTGGCGGCTTGTTCTGTATGTAGTGTGTGGAGTTGAGGAGAGAAAAATGAAGGTCACACATCAGCATGGTAAATGTAAAACGTTGATTCACACTATGCGGTTTCCCGCTGGATTTAAATACGATCCTTGCTGACATTTAGTACGACACTAACATAGTGGCTGTTGTCATCACATACTAATGTTAAACATCCATCATTCGGAATACACTTCAAGCACCTGCAGCGAGCATCAAAGATGCATCATTGCCATCTTCTGTTAAAGTAGCCTAGCAGCTAAATTGCTATACGTCTCACGATTGGGATTCGTGGTACAATACAGCCCTCTCGCGAACATAAAGGAGAATAGCAGTGGATTCAAACTCAATTTATTTCAGAACTTCATAATCAAACACAATATATTCTTCCCGACATTCCTTGTAAGTATTTCAGTTGTAAGAATTGTGCATAAGATTAATTTACTGTCTACCTCTTAGTGGTAGGAAAAACACTGTCAGTGAAAGTAGTCTACGAAAAGATAATTAAATGGACTATGTATTAAAGTGATGTCTTAAAACAAGAAAAAATGTCCATGTTGTCTTATTGAAACGTGTATCTGATATAGTTAGGCTATATCAACAGGTGAATATAATTCGTTTGAATGATTGTTTGTTCATTCGTTGGAATGATTGATACTGGCTTCGAGTCTTCTGTACAGTATCTTGGAAACGTGTGGTTGTTGACTAAACTAGCGTATAAAATCGTTTGGGACCTAGTTTACTTTAAAAACTGTGCAGCAAATTCCTTACACAACCCATTACTAATGACATATAAAAAAGTACAGGTTTTATATTATAATCCGACAAATCATGAATTTCGTCTAAATGTAAACTTCTTTCACTTAATTCACTCAATATATCCTTACTAAACTGCCCGGTGCACTGACAGCAAAATGCATTGGAAGCGTACTTTGAAGGGATCTTTAACTGGAAAGGGGCGTGGCTTGTCCGGTCTTCAGTGGGACCGCTAAGGCGCAGCTTCGGTGTGATTTCGGTCTGGCTGCTCTTTGTCCTCCATTAGAGCTCGGATTCCCAGCCCCACTGTACGGCGCAGGCCCGAAGTAGCGCAGCCGCTCTGAGGTTAGTGCCCTACCGCGCAATCTCCAGCTATTTCAGCCCTGGCGCAGCCGCACCATCAAACCCGGCAGCATTGGGGTGAAAGATGCTGATTGTTTTAGATGCTTGGCAGGAGACGGAATTGATTGAATATTTTGGGTTTTAGATGGCAATAATGTTTGCGCACACCAAGAACAAGCGTAGATAACGTAGAAATAACGTTGGTATCGATGCAGGCCGCTCGGGCCTTTTTAGTGTTGTAGACAGCGAGAGATGGCCCAGGTTATAACGATATGATAATTTTACATGTCGGAAAACGTCCAGTTCTACGATGATCGGCTAGCCAACAAAGTTTGTGCTTGTGGTCTTGACAAGCTATGATCCTTTCATGGGATTTTATCAACATATCTGCGTAGCTAACTAGCCACCGGGCTAAATGTAGGACATGGTTGTAGCTTTAGCCAACCCTAGCTAGCTCTAGCTAGCATATATCAATTGCAGTCGTGATGTTAGCTAGCGTAGCCAGGATTAAGATGAAAACATTAGCTAGACTATATATGGTTTACGTTAACTAGCGAAACATAACATTTTAAGTTCAACAAAGTAATGCTTTTCATGTATTGAATAGTTTTACCGCGATAGTGACCGTTTATTTCTTAAGATTGCCAATGTCTCTCAACGAGCTACAATTTGCTATCTGGTTTAGCTAGCTACTCGTAGTCTTCCTCTAATGTTTGGTGTGGTCATGCTTACAGTCAAACCCGTTACGCGATAGCAAGTTCGATAACCACAACATCTGTGAACCCTCATCAATTATTATCTAGACTGAGAGCTAGATAACCAAGATGGGTAGCTGCTACTACGATAAGATAGCAGCTAAATATACCGCCACCTCAGCATGGATATCGATGATTCCTTAAACCCTGCAGACAAAATAATCCATACATAAAAATGCCACTTAGCTAGCTGAGCAGGGCGTTAAGTTGGTTTAATATAAGTATGTGATGGTATTTAAGAGTTAAACCTTTTTGAAAGCTCTCTTGAGAAATGTGAATATTGGTGGAATCGTCGCGTGAATTAAATGGCATCTCTATTCCCGCCCTCGAGTTGCTATGTGCATTTGGTGTCTCCCTATAAATTAGTTACAATTTGATAATAAAAGTTTTTAGGTACAGAGATTGTTTTACTGTCAGATTTCAGGTGTGTTTTGTTTGTGCGTACACATACTCCCTCCCCCAAATGTATGAATGTAATGACCCTTGGCGTAATATTGGTCTTCCATAACCTCATAATGAAATAAAGTAATGGACACATGACATATGTTGCCGCAGCGAGATAATCATTTAGAGTATTAAACAGATGTCTGTCACTAATTCGGTTCTTGCGAGAAATATAACACAGTAACACGTCCATCATTAGATTATTTCTGAGGCATCGTCAGACTCCTACACGCACGGTTCCCTGCATGTGTTGACTATAGTGCCCCCTAGTGTATAGACGACCAAAGGGCATCAGAGCGGTCGAGATGAGTGAAATCATGACGACACAGACACTATACAGAAATACTGACATTCCTTAGCTCAGAAGCTTACATTGACCTCAGGCGTATGTTATAAATAGTTGCAATATTCAGTGCCAGTGCCGGTCCTAGCACATTTGGCACCCTAGGCAAGGTTTACCCCCCCCTAGACAAGTCTGTATAGTGAGCCAATGCATTAAACACAGGATGACAAATGTGTCAGTGAAACATAACAGACACCCCTCTTATCCCAGTCGCCAAGTGTGTTTAAGGCCAGCCACCGCACCTATTGTCTCCATGCATAATCTACAGGATCGCAAATGTATATAAACCAAAATGCCTCCCTCCCCCCTCCTTCCTCCCTCCCTTCCTCCCTCCCCCCCCCCCTCCTCCCTCCCTCCCTCCCTCCCCCCCCCTCCTCCCTCCCCCCCCTCCCCTCCTCCCCCCCTCCCTCCCCCCCCCCCCTCCCTCCCCCCCCCTCCCTCCCTCCCCCCTCCCTCCCTCCTCAGTGTGTAAGAGGCCAGCCAGAAGAATGATGGAGGACCACTCTGTGCATCAGACGGAGCACATGACCACGATCGAGGCCCACGCCGTCAGCCAGCAGGTGCACGTGGCCACCTTCACCGAGCACAACATGCTGAGCGCCGACGAGGACTCGCCCTCGTCCCCGGATGATGACATCTACGACGACTCGGACATCCTCAACTCAGCCGGACAAGACGAGGTCACGGCGCACCTGGCCGCCGCAGGTGAGGAGCCTAGCCAATGGGAGGACAGGGGGTTTGGCGTGGCAAGTGTTGTGTGGTGGATGAAACTGTTTCTTCGCCCGAGGTGAGGGGTGGGGTTGGTTGGTTATCAGCACTCTGGGCGCTTGTGCTAACCTGTCATTGAGGAATGGGTCTAACAAAAAATAGAGAGGGCAAAATGTAGTCAAAGTTCACTAAAGAGTTCCTTTAAATTATTTTCGACACACTCAACTCTCTGTCGCTTTTTTGCATTGACTTAGTAAAACAGAGCTTGTCATCACACACAACCAAGTTTGACTCTGTGCAGTGCCCAGAAGTCACCAGCAGATGGCGCTGTTAGAACATATCTCAAACCTGTGCCCTTCCCTACATTCCACCAGGTCCGGTCGGCATGGCAGCGGCTGCTGCCGTGGCAACTGGCAAAAAGCGTAAGAGACCCCACATCTTCGAGTCAAACCCCTCGATCCGCAAGAGACAACAGACACGACTGCTAAGGTGACTGTCTACTCACGGCACCACTGTTGCCCCCCAAATACCCCCAGAACTACCTGGTCTGTTCTTGAGTTAAGAGTATCAAAGCTGAGGAAAAAGGAAAACTTAAGTTTTCTATGTTTCACTTCAAAGCCCCCTTCATTTAAGATTGATGCATTTTGTGTTTCTGTGTGTGTTTGTGTGTGTGTGTGTAGGAAGCTGCGAGCGACGCTTGATGAGTACACCACCAGAGTGGGACAACAGGCCATCGTCCTCTGCATCTCTCCCTCCAAACCCAACCCTGTGTTCAAGGTGTTTGGCGCCGCCCCGCTGGAGAACGTGGTGAGCGAGCGCGTCCTCACACGAGTCGGTCGCCCCTTCCGCACCGCGGCCCCGTCTCTCCCCTCACGGAGGGCGTGGCTTTCGTCCTGGCGGAAGGAGCAGAGAGAGAGAGTGCGTTTTTGTTGACTGTTTTCTTTCCTGTCTTTCTCAGGTGAGGAAATACAAGAGCATGATCCTGGAGGATCTGGAGAACGCCCTGGCCGAACATGCTCCCCCTGGTGGGGACATGGCGTCTGAGCTGCCCCCCCTCACCATCGACGGCATCCCTGTCTCCGTGGACAAGATGACCCAGGTTAGCAATGCTTCTCCTGCCCACCAGATGGCGGCGAAGGAACATAAATCGCACGTCGCTCTGTCACTGAGCGCAGCCTAGCCTTGCAGTACAGACCAAGGTCAAATTCTCCCAGTTCCTCGGGTTCTTCAAGGTTATTACTTCAGTGTAAGTGCGTATCCACATATTTCATGGTTTGCTAATACGTTTTGAAGGCAGCTGTGGTTGCCACGACAGCAAAAAAAACGAACACGGTTGTACGTTGGTGTCGTCCTTGTTGCTGTTATGATGATAGGTTCTAGTAAACAAGCCTTACGTAAAGCACATCTATTTTCAAGGAGTCGGTTGGACCGCCCTCCACTCTGCTCGCCAGGGCGTGGTTCTAGGCAGCGTTCAGGGAGGAAGGGAGCACGGTGGTTGAGAAGGGGGGTTCTGGTAGTGCAGCAGTGCCCCCCCCCCCCCCCCAGGGAGACCAGCTTGTTTACTCCAGTCTGCTGACGCAGTCATTGGATCATCTTCAGAGACCGTGCATGATCATTGGTCCTCAGAGACACCACTCAGCACTCAGCACTGAAGGGGGAAGCAACAGCCAATCCCATCGCTCGCCCTGTCCCCAGGTGGGGGGGGGGGGGGCGCAGGTGTGTGTGTGTGTTTGAACCAGGAAGCAACCTGCTGGGTTGTTTTTCTAGAGAGGAGATTAGGAGTAACCTGTTGCATGGAGGTCAGGAGGTTTTCTGCAGGTTGTGAGTCTGCCTGGAGAACGTGTAGCGGAAGGCAGGGCTGTACATAGACAGCATACCTGCTACATAGACAGCAGGTGAGGCAGGGCCGGCTTGAGCCTATAATTACCCACCAGCCTTCAGGTCATGGCCCGGACAAGGCAGGCTAGCTGCTGATTGGCTAGTTGTCTGTTGGATTAGAGCTGGGGGAAGGGGGTAGGGGTGGAAGACCTAGTAGCATGCCTCTTAACTCTCCAGCCTGTGTAATTAGACCATCTGCCTACACACACTTACACACTCCAGCTACAGGTGGGGACAGGGACAATAAAGGCGAGAGGGCGGAGACATGCTGATCAGTTAGTGGCTTTCTCCTCAGTCTCCTGAAGAGGGGTTAAAGCTACGGTAGTCCGGTGTGGCAGGGTTCCTGGTGTCAGAGTCTACCTGCTTCTTCCACAGTACAGGAGCAGACTCACAGGTGCAGCTGAGTGGTGGCTGGTCTTCGAATAAACCCGCAGTTTAAACGCCTCATTTGTTATCCTTCTGCTTTCGAAGACCAGAGTTAGGTCGTCGCCATCTTGTCCCCACTGTAAGTGTGTGTGTGTGTGTGTGCGTGCATCGCAAAGGGGGGTGAAGCGATTTATTTCTCCCAGTTCCAAATTTAGCCCGTTGATGTCAAGGCAGACGCAGCATTGGCTCATTGTGCAATATAATCCCCAGGTGGTTAGCAGGGACACTGAGGACACAGGGACTAAAGCTACCCAGGCCCCCTCTCTGCCTCCCTGCCTCTGCCTGCCTGCCTGCCTCCCTCCCTGCCTGCCTGCCTCTGCCTCCCTGCCTCTGCCTGCCTCCCTGCCTCTGCCTGCCTCCCTGCCTGCCTGCCTCTGCCTGCCTGCCTGCCTGCCTGTCTCCACTTTCCTCCCTCTCTCACCCTTCTCTCTCCTGCCCTCCCTCTCTCCTGCCCTCCATCTCTCACCCTTCTCTCTCCTGCCCTCCCTCTCTCGCCCCCTCTCTCTCCTGCCCTCCATCTCTCACCCCTCTCTCTCCTGCCCTCCCTCCCTCGCCCCCTCTCTCTCCTGCCCTCCCTCCCTCGCCTCCTCTCTCACCCTTCTCTCTCCTGCCCTCCCTCCCTCGCCCCCTCTCTCTCCTGCCCTCCCTCTCTCGTCCCCTCTCTCCTGCGTGTGTGTGTCTGTAAGGGGTTGTAGCTCGGGGCAAATCAGATTAACGTCACCCCCCCCTCCCTCCCCTCTCCCCTTCAGACACTCCAAAATGTTGAGGCCTCTTATGCAACATGACGGACCAAGCAATCAGACTCCATTGTGTGTCTGAACAGAACCACGGCCCTTCTGAAGAGGCCCTACACGAAGACACCTGTCCTTTTGCAGCCAGTCAGTCTCTGGTTCCGTCCAATCAGAGCAGGGGTCACACAGATTGACCCCTGCAGATTCATGTGGGGAGCTCTACATTTAGTAACTCTATTTCTGGGCCCTGGCCACCTTAGATAGCTGATCAATACCTCCTTCCTGCTTTCTACTCAAGGGCGGGCGCGCGTGTGTGACACATGCTTTGATCTGACTGCATTGCTAGACTCTGATCTGACTGCATTGCTAGACTCTGATCTGACTGCATTGCTAGACTCTCTCTCTCTCTCTCTCTCTCTCTCTCTCTCTCTCTCTCACACACACACACACATAGACAAAGTGTGTCTAAGGGATAAAATGTTTGAAAGAAAGTAATACGAGAATCTCTTGTCTTCTGTTTTTCCACCCCTGCTTCGCGTCCCCAGGCCCAGCTGCGTGCCTTCATCCCAGAGATGCTGAAGTATTCTACGGGCAGGGGGAAGCCAGGCTGGGGCAAGGAGAGCTGCAAGCCCATCTGGTGGCCGGAAGACATCCCCTGGGCCAACGTCCGGAGCGACGTCCGTACAGAGGAGCAGAAACAGAGGGTGAGGGCGGGGAGACCCTCCACCCAGCACAACACGGAGAACAACCTCCAGGACCTCTAGAACGTTTCAAGGGAGAACAGGGATCTCTAGAACAGTAGAACAGGGATGGTAGATTGTCTGTAGACGACCCTCTGATCCCCCTCCTCCTCTCCCCAGGTGTCGTGGACGCAAGCGCTGAGGACCATCGTGAAGAACTGCTACAAGCAGCACGGCCGCGAGGACCTGCTGTACGCCTTCGAGGACCAGCAGGTTCCCCAGCACCACCTCACCTCCACCCAGAGCATCGCCCACCTGGTGCCCTCTCAGACCGTCGTCCAGACGGTCAACAACCCCGACGGCACCGTGTCCCTCATCCAGGTATGGGGGAGGGAAGGGGGGAGTCGAGGGTGGGAGAGGTGGGGATGGGCGGGCTGGTGCAGAGGTAGGAGAGGACTGGGGTGTAAAGGTGGAGAGGTGGGGATGGGCGGGCTGGTGTAGAGGTAGGAGAGGACTGGGGTGTAAAGGTGGAGAGGTGGGGGGAGTCAGGGAGTGGGGATGGGCCTGTGAGCCCCCCATCACTCACTACCAGCCATTGTTTAGCTGCTGTGTAGTTTTATTGACTCCTGGAGAGGGAGCGTTGCTGACGCGTTGCTGGTGCGTTGCTGGTGCGTTGCTAATGCGTTGCTAATGCGTTGCTGGTGCTATCTGTGTGCTCCAGGTGGGAACAGGCGCTACGGTGGCTACACTGGCAGACGCCTCTGAGCTGCCTGGAGTGACCGTGGCTCAGGTCAACTACTCTACTGTCACCGACGGAGAGGTACACACACACACACACACACAGAGACTCTCTTGCGCGCGCGCGCTCTCTCTCGCGCTTGCTCTCTCTCTCTTTCACACACACACACACACACTCACACTCTCTCACACACACACACACACTCACACACACACTCTCTCTCACACACACACACACACACATACAAACATGTAATCATACTACTGAAAACTGTCTTCAGAAAACGACAATACCCATCTCCTTTCCACATGTTGGTGACACATATGGCACACTGATATGAATCTTATTGGGGTCATCTGACCCAGATTGTGGACGCCTCTTGTAATGTGGGAATCATCAGTCAGGAGGATACTGACAGTCATGTGTGATGTCGGAATGCATTAAAGATGATAAAGTTGTAGTCTTGGGTAGCCCCGCCCTCTGACATCACTGCTTGTCCCTGCTCTCCTCCCCAGCACCTGGCGGCAGTGTGCCGCGCCTTGCCCATGGACGTTTCGCCACAGATTATTGTAAGCGTTGGCTCCACTTGTCACTTCCTTTTCTACAGGCGTTTGTCGTGGTGTAAAAAACACCCTGATCCTACCTTCTCCTTCCACTCGCATCCACCTACTTTTATTTGTTTTTTTCCTTCCATCTTTTGGACATTGTGTTCCACTTTTCATCTCTCAACTGCTTTTTTCTATCTGACATCCTCCTCTCTCCTGTTCCCTTGCCAAATCCAACCCCATGGTTCCTCCTCTCCTCCACCCTGTTCCTCTTCCCTATTCCTCCTCTCCTCCACTCTGTTACTCCCTATTCCTCCTCTCCTCCACCCTGTTACTCCCTATTTCTCCTCTCCTCCACCCTGTTACTCCCTATTCCTCCTCTCCTCCACCCTGTTACTCCCTATTCCTCCTCTCCTCCACCCTGTTCCTCTTCCCTATTCCTCCTCTCCTCCACCCTGTTCCCCCTCCTCCCCCCTGTTCCCCCTCCCTCCACCATTCTCTCGTCCATGTCTGCCCTCATCCCTTCACCCACCCCACCCCCCTCTCTCCGTCACCTGTTCTGGTCGTGTGTGTGTGTGTGTGTGTGCTCCCCCTGCCCCTCTCACCCATCCCTCTGTTGTCCTGGAGGTGGAACAGAACTGGGCCACGTTGCAGGGAGGTGAGATGACCATCCAGACCACGCAGTCGTCAGAGGCCACCCAGGCCGTGGCCTCGCTGGCCGAGGCAGCCGTCGCAGCCTCCCAGGAAATGCACCCTGGGGCCACTGTCACCATGGCGCTCAACAGGTAGAGAGGACCCCGAGGGGGAGGGGGAAGGGGGGGGGGTGTTATGCGCCCTTGTTGACCTTCACGTCAAAGGAACTCGACCCATCGCTCAACCCACAGAGAGAGCGTACATGTTGCCTACGTTGCTGTAGCGTAGCTGTGTTTGTCGGAGCCGAGAGCAGACCAGGGTAACCAGGGGAGGGAACGCCCATCCCCTAGGATGATGTGATTCTCTGAGTCAGTAATTGTGGTGGTAGCTCTCACACCTTCACGTCATGAGGAAGAGACACCTGTCAGGACAGGGTGCTGGTTCCCTCAGGACCACAGTGGACTGCCTCTCACTGGGTCAGCAGGAAATTAATTTGCTTTCACCTGTGCAGAGTGCGACTTCACCTGGTTCCTATGGTGCTGATTGGTCGTTAAGCTCAGTCAGTAACCACACTTTTCTCGAAAAACAATCTGGAGTCTTGGAATTTTCCATCTCTGATTGGCTGCCGTGTGTGTCCTAACCACAACTAGTGGTTCTGAAATGGAATATAACATTAACACACACTCCTGTTTGTTTAATTTTCTATATTCTAAAAACCAAACCATGATTTTGCCTTTGTTTTGAAGCCTTTCCTGTGAAGCGATCTCATCGACAGCACCTTTTCAGTGGGTTAACACGGAGCTCCCTGTGGGGCTTGTTACCTGTTCCCACCTGGTTCTCCCCCCCCCTTCCTCTCCTGTGTTTACTTCAGGTGAGCAGGTCTGAGAGGGCCTGACGGAACACTCTGTCCCATTTCCCCTTCACCTCCACACTCCCTGCTGAGTGAAGAAGAGGGCATCGCTCTCTCATTCTGCACTCTCTCTCTCTCTCTCTCTCTCTCTCTCTCTCTCTCTCTCTCTCTCTCGGCCCATGTAAACTAAGCTGTGAGGTCATAGGGTCGCTTCCTAGTGTGTTGTGCTGATGTGAGGATTGATGAGGACCTTCCGTTGGGGTGTGGCCTCAACCTCCTTCCCTCCTTCTCTAATGACCCCCCCTCCTGTCAGTAGTCTCTGGGAGCCAGGCAGGTTGTGTGTCACGAACAATTACCATCCCCTCACCTGAACCTTTAAAAAAAAAAAGGTGAAGGAGAGCATGAGAGCTATTGGTCCACCACGACCGCACGGTCGGTCGAGCTCTCTGTGTGTGAAGCATTTAACCAGTGTGTATCTGTGTGTATGTATTTAACCAAGGTGTGTGTGTGTGGTGTGTGTGTGTATGTATTGCAGTGAAGCGGCAGCCCATGCCGTAGCTACGCTGGCTGAAGCCACGCTGCAGGGAGGAGGGCAGATCGTGCTGGCGGGGGAGACAGCCGCTGCTGTGGGGGCCCTAGCAGGGGTGCAGGACGGGACCGGTACGTACCCCTCTCTCCACCACCTGCCCCCCACCACCCTCCACCTGCCCCTTCCACCTGCCCCCCACCACCCTCCACCTGCCCCCCACCACCAGCACACCACCACACCAACTCCCTCCACCTGCCCCCCTCCACCTGCCCCCCACCACCCTCCACCTGCCCCCCACCACCCTCCATCTGCCCCCCACCACCAGTACACCACCACCCTCCACCACCTGCTCCCCCACCACCCCCCACCTGCCCCCCACCACCCCCCACCTGCTCCCTCCACCTGCCCCCTCCACCTGCCCCCCACCACCCCCCACCTGCCCCCCACCACCCCCCACCTACCCCCACCACCTGCCTCACCATGTCTTCCTTCCTCCTGCGTATCTTTGTCACCCTAACATGGTCAGTCAGTCACGTTACTACTAGACAATACCAAAACTCCCAACATGCAAATGATTCTCTTGAGATTGTCGTAATCCCAACCGTGCCTGAAGCGACCGCTTTTGTTCTAGTGCTTTCTATCAAGCCCTCAGACCTTTCCTACTGCCAGGCCCCGACATTCAAATCATCCAGACCATCTATTTAAAATAACAATCAAGCGACTGGTTGTCCTCACGTACATGGATGCCTACTGGGCATGTGCAGTGGCAGGGCTGTGATGCCTACTGGGCATGTGCAGTGGCAGGGCTGTGATGCCTACTGGGCATGTGCAGTGGCAGGGCTGTGATGCCTACTGGGCATGTGCAGTGGCAGGGCTGTGATGCCTACTGGGCATGTGCAGTGGCAGGGCTGTGATGCCTACTGGGCATGTGCAGTGGCAGGGCTGTGTGTGGCTTCCACTCCAGTTTGACAGCCTCAGTCAGTCATGTACCTGATCGAGTCACACCAACACTGTTCGTCTGTCACTGAATCATCCTCGGGAAGTCTAAATAACCAGTTAGGATGGTGTAACGTACAGTATGCAGGGTAGTAGACAGGTGACACACCACGCACACTCTCTCTGGGCTGTGTCTGGTTCCATGTTGCCTGCTCTCTGGGCTGTGTCTGGTTCCATGTTGCCTGCTCTCTGGGCTGTGTCTGGTTCCATGTTGCCTGCTCTCTGGGCTGGTTAGACACGAGCTCTCGACAGAACCTCCAGCCTCCTCCAGACCCAGCCGGGAGATTCACTCACATTCAAATGAACCTCGGGAGGAATTGTCCTCTATGCAAATCGTGTACTGAACCTGGAAGGCTGTTGTAGCTGACGAAGCAGGTGTGTTTGCGTGGAAAAGGTATGTGGACACAGCCGTGTGGTTGTGGATGTAGTGTGATGAGCTGCTGGGTTGGAAGGGTGACCACTAGGAAGGATGACCACTAGGAAGGATGACCACTAGGAAGGGTGACCACTAGGAAGGGTGACCACTAGGAAGGGTGACCACTAGGAAGGATGACCACTAGGAAGGGTGATCACTAGGAAGGGTGACCACTAGGTTGTATCTGTAGCATTACTGAGTATGAGCTCTCGTAGTGATTCTGCTGTGATGTCACTGCCACAGGAACATTCAGATTCAAAGTGATTCTGCTGTGATGTCACTGCCACAGGAACATTCAGATTCATAGTGATTCTGCTGTGATGTCACTGCCACAGGAACATTCAGATTCATAGTGATTCTGCTGTGATGTCACTGCCACAGGAACATTCAGATTCATGGTGATTCTGCTGTGATGTCACTGCCACAGGAACATTCAGATTCATGGTGATTCTGCTGTGATGTCACTGCCACAGGAACATTCAGATTCATAGTGACTCTGCTGTGATGTCACTGCCACAGGAACATTCAGATTCATAGTGATTCTGCTGTGATGTCACTGCCACAGGAACATTCAGATTCATAGTGATTCTGCTGTGATGTCACTGCCACAGGAACATTCAGATTCATAGTGATTCTGCTGTGATGTCACTGCCACAGGAACATTCAGATTCATAGTGACTCTGCTGTGATGTCACTGCCACAGGAACATTCAGATTCATAGTGACTCTGCTGTGATGTCACTGCCACAGGAACATTCAGATTCATGGTGATTCTGCTGTGATGTCACTGCCACAGGAACATTCATATTCATAGTGATTCTGCTGTGATGTCACTGCCACAGGAACATTCAGATTCATGGTGATTCTGCTGTGATGTCACTGCCACAGGAACATTCAGATTCATGGTGATTCTGCTGTGATGTCACTGCCACAGGAACATTCAGATTCATGGTGATTCTGCTGTGATGTCACTGCCACAGGAACATTCAGATTCATAGTGACTCTGCTGTGATGTCACTGCCACAGGAACATTCAGATTCATGGTGACTCTGCTGTGATGTCACTGCCACAGGAACATTCAGATTCATGGTGACTCTGCTGTGATGTCAGTGCCACAGGAACATTCAGATTCATAGTGATTCTGCTGTGATGTCACTGCCACAGGAACATTCAGATTCATGGTGATTCTGCTGTGATGTCACTGCCACAGGAACATTCAGATTCATGGTGATTCTGCTGTGATGTCACTGCCACAGGAACATTCAGATTCATAGTGATTCTGCTGTGATGTCACTGCCACAGGAACATTCAGATTCATGGTGATTCTGCTGTGATGTCACTGCCACAGGAACATTCAGATTCATGGTGATTCTGCTGTGATGTCACTGCCACAGGAACAT
>NC_140367.1:2742500-2942500 GCF_054491055.1 Hypomesus nipponensis
AACACACACACACACACACACACACTAACACACACACACACACTAACACACACACACACTGACACACACACACTAACACACACACACACTGACACACACACACACACACACTAACACACACATACACTAACACACACACTGACACACACACTGACACACACAGATACACTGACACACCCTCAGACACACATACACACTGACACACCCTCACACACACACTCATTCATATTGACATTTAAGCACACACAAAGCAACACTTCTATCCACATGCTGTATTCATAGGATGACCAGGGCAGGAGTGAGGTGCATGTCTAAACACAAAAGCTGATTAGCCTGTATTTAGAGAAATGGACCTTGGGACCCCCCTCTCTCTCTACCCCTGCACCCCTAACCCGTCTTCTTAGTGTTTAGCCTCAATCTGGCGTTCATTCAAATCACTGTGTTTGTGCTGATCCAACGCTTTCTCTCTGAACGGAGAACGGTAGATTGGACCTTGTGTGGGTGTCTGTCGTCTATAATAATCACAATATGACAGTAGAAGATTATTTAAAATGTCACTTTTTTACTAAACATAGCTACTGTTTAAAATGCAATTTAGAGAGAGTGAGAATGTGTGGCTCATTGATGGTCCTGGTTCAGAGCATACAGTAGTTAAATTTCTCAATCTTGTTCAGAGTGAAGAAGTACCATTCGGTAGACAGTTAGGCATTGTAAAATCACAATCGGCATCAAGATGTGACTGACATAAACATAAACTTTTAACACCTGCCACATTCCACAGTGGTCACTGTTAAATGGTACTTGTCCAGCGACACTAAGTGATGACAACCTCTTCACCTGCCTCCCTGACCTGCTCCCATGAACCTGTTGACCTTACCTAAGCTCCCTGACGGTGAATGGGAGAGAGCTGGTTGAAGTGCGCAGGACTAAGCCCAGCTGATTGTCTAGATCTTGTAGATAGCTACCCAACATCCGAAGCACGCGTTATTCAGACACACACACCCCCGCCTGCAGCCGTTATTTGAAGTGTGCGGCTGATTGGCCAGTTGTTTGTCGCTACACACACACACGCACGCCCATCTGTCACGCTAATGGTGTGTGGGCTGTCCAACCGGCTACTTCACTCAGGAGCCTCCAGCCTCCTGCCTGGGCCTCTGACAGGCCGCTCCTCAGCCCTGCTCCACAATCACAACCAGCACAATTATCTCATTACGAACAACTTGAAGCTGTCACTTAGCTTAGCAAGGAGGCTGGGTTGGAGTCCACCTTACAGCTAAATGAAAGATTGGTTGGAAGAAAATAAAAAAAGATGATACAAGACGTAGGGAGGGGGCAGAGGGGCGGAGGAGTGATGTAGGATGTATAGAGGGCAGAGGAGTGATGTAGGATGTAGAGAGAGGGCGGAGGAGTGATGTAGGATGTAGAGAGAGAGCGGAGGAGTGATGTAGGATGTAGAGAGAGGGGCGGAGGAGTGATGTAGGATGTAAAGAGAGGGCAGAGGAGTGATGTAGGATGTAGAGAGAGGGCGGAGGAGTGATGTAGGATGTGGAGAGAGGGCAGAGGAGTGATGTAGGATTTAGAGAGAGGGCGGAGGAGTGATGTAGGATGTAGAGAGAGGGCGGAGGAGTGATGTAGGATGTGGAGAGAGGGCAGAGGAATGATGTAGGATGTAGAGAGAGGGCGGAGGAGTGATGTAGGATGTAGAGAGAGGGGCGGAGGAGTGATGTAGGATGTGGAGAGAGGGCGGAGGAGTGATGTAGGATGTGGAGAGAGGGCGGAGGAGTGATGTAGGATGTGGAGAGAGGGCAGAGGAGTGATGTAGGATGTAGAGAGAGGGCGGAGGAGTGATGTAGGATGTAGAGAGAGGGGCGGAGGAGTGATGTAGGATGTGGAGAGAGGGCGGAGGAGTGATGTAGGATGTGGAGAGAGGGCGGAGGAGTGATGTAGGATGTGGAGAGAGGGCGGAGGAGTGATGTAGGATGTGGAGAGAGGGCAGAGGAGTGATGTAGGATGTAGAGAGAGGGCGGAGGAGTGATGTAGGATGTGGAGAGAGGGCGGAGGAGTGATGTAGCGGACTCTCGATCCATCATCCCTAGCTTTGTCTCTGAGCTCCCTGTGCCGGTGACAGCTTGTGGGGCAGGGCAGAGCCCCACGTGACCACAGTTATAATCTCCACCCTCTCTCTCTCACACACACACACACAGCTGTGCAGGGAGAGCGGGTAGATTCAGGCTCAATTGGAGCATTGTTCCACAGACTCTAACATGGCTGCCGCATGCAGCACCGTCAGCCTGGCTGGGTCTGGCTCCCTGAATGGCCCCTCTCTCTCTCCACTCCCCCTGCAGAGGCTCCGCCCCCAACAGCAGCTAACCCTCAGCAGGGCAACAGTCACTTTTTCCGTCATATTTATATTTACGTTTACCTTCAGTCCAATTGTTTTCATATCCGAAGCATTGTTACACAGGATTTACTCTTTTTTTTTTGGTATCCAAAGCATTGTTATACATAGATTGTTGATCACATGACTCGACATTCCTTCCTACTGCATTGGGTAATGGTGTTCTCTCCCTGCAGGTCTTGTCCAGATCCCGGTTAGCATGTACCAGACTGTGGTCACCAGCCTCGCCCAGGGCAACCGGCCCGTCCAGGTTGCCATGGCGCCCGTCGCCACGCGCATCGACAACACAGTCACTCTTGACGGCCAGGCTGTGGAGGTCGTGACCCTGGAACAGTGACAATGACTCCTCCCCCCCTGCAGGTGTGTTGCAGCAGGAGGAGAGGGCACAAAATGGCCGCCACAGGGATTGCCAGTTTCCACACACCCAGCACTGTACAATGTAAAATATATTTTTAAATGTACATCTGCAGGGGAAATTAGAGCAATGAATTTATCATTAATGTGTTTACTATGTAAAGAGGATGTTGTTCTTTTTTGGGGGGGGGGGGAGAGGGTGGGGGGGGCGTGGGTTGTTAGGTCATTTCCTTTTGCCATTTAGCTGCTTTTTGATTAGCTTTGTGATGTTGACTATTGTGTTACAAGGGTTAGAGAGTACTTTGTATTTATTTTCTTTACACTTAAACCTTTTAGCAAATAAAGATGAACCAAAAACACCAGAGGTATCCACCACCTGTTCACCACCTGTTAAGTACTTACCACTGTCTTGTTGATTAGATTTTCGGTACTATAAGTCCAAGATTGCGAGCATGTTTTGTTTTCCTATCCTTTATCCTTAGACTGCAGTTACCAACTCTGTGCCATATTGATAGTACACTATTTGCTCCGTCGTCATAGACCTCGTATGCAAATCAGAGGGTGCCAGAACTGTCCTTCTGTGTAGATGCATCACTGCTGTATCTTAAGTGCTTCTCCTGTGTTGGACGACCAAGGACATCTCCCCCATGTGACATCTCTCCCCCCCAGAAGCGACTCTCTGAAATATTCCTCTGAAATATGTGTCCTGTTCTGTGGTGTGTCCCAGTCCTTTTGAACTGTACTTCAAACTTACACTGGGATTTGTGAACAAACTCATGATATATAGTAAGTTTTTTTTTTTTTTTTTGCAATTGATTGCATTTGCAGTGTATAAAGCAAGCAGCCATTTTGACACCAGATCATATCACTGATTCGTTCCCAATGCATGACTCAGTAGCACTCGCCAGAGTATTTTTTAAACTGGACTCTTTTTGAAGTCAGTTGTGGTACTGGGTTTGTAAATTTGGGGTGGGGAGCATACTTGATATTTGTATTTATGTGGAACAAAATCTAATCTTAAGATCTTTTTGCAGTTTGCAGAAAATTCTCACACATTACAGTTGTAATTATGACACAATGGTTCAATATGCCAGAAGTTTAAAACACTCCAGACGTCCATGTTTAAAGTCCAATAAAGTGTCCACTGTTCCCCTGTCAAATGGCTTTTGTTGTCAACATTTCTTATAGGATCAGTTCAAGAAATAGAATTATATTCACTACAAACATCACATCTAGTCAAAATATCGATATATATCGAAATATCGATGTGCTGTAGTTGCCCTTCCATGGAAACTCATTGACCTCTACAACCCTCCGTACAATCGTACCTTCCCCCTCCCAGCCTGCCGTGACGGACAGGGACCGAGTTACATCATAATCTGTGAGACCTCCCCCGGGTTTAAAACCTTGGATTTGGTAGCTGAGGCCTTCTGCTGCTGCCGCGGGGAGAGAGAGAGAGAAATATTCGGCCCCCTAATCCGTCAAGCGTCACCGCATATCCCACTCTGCCTCCCAGATTACAGTGGAAACAGGATACAATCTCGTGGATAAAAATAACGTTGTGACTTTGCACAACATGTACATTATTTAGTTATGTATATCGGGATAATGTTTGTGTGTGTGTGTGTGTGTGTAAGGAGGGAAAGGGGTGAAAGAGCATGTGAGTGATGGGTGTCGTAGTTTAGCTGTCCCTCAGCTGCCGGTAGTGGCTTCCTGGGAGTGCGACGTGCGCCTGCGTCAGTCGGTCGCTGTGGTTTAAAGCCTCATTAGCCTGCTTTGTGGGGAAAAGCTTTGCCCTTGCTATCTTCCCCTCTGTCTTTCAACACAAACAAGCTACCACTCGCAAAAAAATACCTGAACAATACTTACATTAATAGTGTGCCATCTACACACTTAATACGGAGGTTATGATAATTTTGACGACAGAGTTTCATTATCATTTATATTATTCTTATCGTTAATACACTGTGATCTCATCCCCATTTCGTTATCAATCCTTTATATTTTCTTGTCGTATTCTAGATCGATACTTCAGTAGCGGTCAACGTCTTGGGCTCTTGTCTAACAGGTAATTAAATCTTCTGTCGACCTGATTATCGAGGACCATAAGGTGGAGATTCTTGTGCTCAATCCACTCTACTCGTAGAGGCGGAGCAGCGTCAGAGAAACCCAGGACTCACACTATGGTGATCCAGGTACCATCGAGTTGGATCACCAGGAAGAGCTGACAGACCTCCCCAAAACTATGTTGGCTTCTTTTCCCCCCTCAACGTCCAAGACCAGAAGGTGTAGGTAGCGCAGGTTCACGCCAGCAAGGGGATCCATGTGTTTGTTAAGTAGGACAGGTCTTTAATCCTTGCTCCCTCCAGAGCCCCCCTGGCCCCAGAGGAGCAGGGCCTTCAGGAGGAAACCAGGCCTCACGCTGCGATGGTTGTCCAGGATACCTTCCACCTAGTCTCGAGGGAGCCGGCGCTGGAAATCCAGGCCCCGAGCAGAGCTCCTCAGGCCCTGATGGAAGAGCTTCTTCTGAGGACTGCTCAGGCCCACACAGCCCGAGTCATCCAGGCTTCCATCCTCCAGACCATCAAGGAGCTCCAGCCTGGCGTTAGCCACGCCTGTGGGGACACTGAGGAAGTGCTCCTCCTGGAGGCGGCTCTGGAACACACCGCCAAGGTCATCCTGGTCGCCGTGGACGTCCTCGTCAAGGAAACGAAACTTCTGACCCTTGACCCCGAGGGTGTAAGCAAGGAGCTTATATTAGAGGCAGCGCGAGTCCACACCGCTAAAGTGATTCGGCTGTCTGTCATTCAGGTCACCAGACAGAGGAACCTTTTGACCCTTGCACTTCCCAGCGCCCCCCTGAAGGCAGAGGACACCAGGGACTCTGATATCCTACCCCAGACCGCTGCCTCTAAAGACACGACGTCAGATCGCCAGCTACGAGCCACGGCTCAGGAGCTTGTCGAAAACATCATTAAGTGTTCCAGAGAGCTGATCCTGGAGGAGATTGAGAGTGCCATAACAGATAAGCTTGATCAGAGACAGGCTCAGGAGTTGACCCAGGTTCACCTGAAAACCAAGCCTGACATTCCTGCCAGGAAGACGTTGAGGACAAGCCCGGCGCTTCCTCTTCAGCAGCTCCCAGTGGTGAGATACAGCCTCCTAGTTAGGTCACATTCTCTGAATCGTCGACGTGCTCACGGTTCACAATACGCCGATCCTTTCTCAAACTGTCACTCAAGCTGGGTTGTCGTAGCGATAAGAAAATCGGAGGTAAATTACAGTGGTTATCTCGGCGTGACATCATTGATAGTCCACGATACGTCTGTCTTTCCATCGTCCCCCACTCTCTTCACCTTTTCCTCATACAACTACATGCAACATAAATAAATCATTTACTTTGGTTCGTTATATTTTTATAGGGTCAGGAAAAATAATATCATATTTTGTTATTTCTTACTGTGTTCTGGTCTGTTTGAATTTGATTTACATTTTTACAGTCACAGACCACAGATCAGATGTCCGGCCTGTGTTGCGGAGTCAGGAAGCTGCACAGTGGTGAGTACTGGCTTGATGACTCACATTTAGAAGAAGAGTAGAAGAAGAATATCTGTCATCCCTGTTTGTTTTCTTTTCAGTAGGTGAACGGAACAAGACAAAGGGGATACAAGGAATCCTCTGGAAAGCTAAAAACCTCTTCACCTGTTCATCCCGTCTCCCCAAGGAGGACTAGCCCCACACAAACACACCGACGCTTGCTCTTCAAGACACAGTTTTATTCAACATTTCATAAATAATAAAGTGCTTTGAAACAAATTACACGTGTGATTTATTGGAATTTTTTATAGATTCAAATCACATTAAAATCCATCAAAAGTAGGAAGTCATTCTTCAGATTCCTTTTTATAGCTATATAAAACCTCAAACCTGAATATTAACGGAATAACACACAATACTGACCCACGCATTCTATATGCTCCCAAATTCCCTACAGCACCTTGTATTAACTCGTCCATTCCCAAATGGTCAGATGAAAGGGCCAGGGATAGTGGTGCTGTAAGCCGGTCGGTGAAGTAGTAGAGATGTAATCAGCTAATGGCTGCCAGCAGGGTCTGCTTGGCAGATGGGTGGACCCATGCGGATATGAGGACTCAGGGGTGTGACTTGAGCTGGAAGTCTAGAGTTCAGGGGGCTCCTGTAGGAACATATCAGCCCTCGGTGCTAATCCTGGTTCACACTCTGGGCTTTACGCTAGCTCCACGGCACTGTATGTACTGCCCCTCCCTACAGATCTAACTAGGGTTTGTGGCGGTAGCCTCAAGAAATTACTGAGTCATGTAGAATCTATAATGTTGCCCTCAACAGGAATCATCTAACCTGTTCTTATCACCATTAGCATCTCTCCGTCTCTCTCTCCTCCTCAGCCTCACATTAAAACACTCCAAAGATTGATCCAAAATGGGGACTGCAGAGTGGATGCCGTGAAGCAGTGGGTCTGGGTTGAGAGCCAAAATGTCTGCCCCGAGGGCTGGTGTTGAGTAGTGGGAGGATCACTGGGAGTCTGAGAGCCAGCGGTATTGATTCTGCCTGACCAAGAGACACGGCTCAGACCAGGCCCCGGATCCACAGGGGGGGAGGAGGGCGAGGGGGGGGAGAGGGGGGGAGGAGGGCGAGGGGGGGGGGGGAGAGGGGGAGGGGGGGTGGAGGAGGGCGAGGGGGGGAGGAGGGCGAGGGGGGGGCGAGGGGGGGAGGGAGGAGGAGGGGGAGGGGGGAGGAGGAAGAGAGGGGGAGGGTCGTTCTTGTTGCCTGGAGTCGTGCAGGCAGACTAGAGCAGAGCTTTAATCTCCACTAATCGTTTCTTAATACGCGCATCGCCGGCCCCCACACCCACCCACTCCATCCCAGGAGATAATCTCCAGTCCCTGGTCCCAGCATCGAGGACTTGATGGCGGGATAGAAACGCGTGCAGCCTTGCCCTCCGACACAGAAAGACCCAGGGACAGGACCATGAGTGCAGCTGTATAGGGACCAATAGGGAAGTCCCACAGACATTATGAAGGATTGTAGCAAAACGTGTTTACATAAGTATAGAGTTTCTGTGTGCTTAAGAGTCCAGTAGTTGATTATCCCTGAGAGCCATTAGCTTTGGGTAGTCGGTAGTCCTCTGCCCTGCCTTCCCTAGCTCACACCTCTGTCCATGTCTACACCTGACACTGCGTAAGAATGATGGGTCCTTCTAATCTCATTTCACTAATGCCCCAGCCTGCATTAATGCACAGGCAGAGCTGTCTCAGCCAGGATCCACCATCCCAGAGAACCACCACTCACCAGCAAGGTCTGTGAGAGAGACATTAGGATAGGCTGTGTGTGTGTGTGTGTGTGTGTGTGTGCGTTTGTGTGCGTGGAGGGGGAAGAGGAAAGAGAGAGAAGGGGGGTAGGATGAAAAATGTGGTGTAACCTGAGATGTACATCCCATCTGGAGAAGGCCCTGCTTTGACATGGGCTATCCCACAATGCACTTTGCTGCAGAGACGATCGTTAGAGAAGTCTGAGACAATGGATCAGCCTTTTGAATACGTTTATTTGCATTTTAAAGAGAGACAATGTATTGCAACAATTTTTTTTTTACAGAACATACAGCATTACTGTAAATCATAGCCAACAGGTGTACACACACAAAGCGAGTATCCTTTCCACGAGAAACAATCACATTCTTACAATAAACAACATAAAACACTTACACGTTTTGTGCTACAAAGAGTGCATGTCATCGATGCCTGTTATGTTCTGCAACATGAGACAGGAAGAATAAAGCAAATCTGATTCAACAGCCTGTCTGTCTAGCAGTAGAACAGGATACTTAGCCGGCCTCTTTTTGTCGAGGCTGACGCTCTGCTGCCCGAAATCGCAACATTTCCGTTTTTATTTTCTATTTTATCTGGCCTCGAGACACGACAGGAAATCCATCTCAGTGCAGATCGGACATATCAAATACACACCTTGGGCCACACAAGCGACAATACCATCATATTAGCCCGACACTGAAGTGCACAGTACAACATGGGATTTATACACAGGCAGATAAAGTCGTTTTAATCCCAAGATCCCCCTGTCACCCACATAACGGCCCCTGACCCAGTTAAACTGAGCTGAGCAAGGGCCGATCTCTCTGCACATGGACGGCCCGCTGCAACCAACCAAATCACTCTTGTGAAAAAGACTCCAGACCCTGAACTCCCATACTCCACCCTTTTCCCCAAAGCAGGTTTTGGAAAGGGAAGGAGAAAAGCTGCATTGAAAGAAGAGAGTAAGGTGACACCACACAGTTAGCTAATTATGCCCGTGATAGGAACGAAGAGAGGTACCCCCTCTTGGCTGGCAGAAGGCTGAAGAGGGGCTCTTTATTCTGGGAGCTTACATAACACTGGGCCTCCTCTTCTGTGCCGACTCCTGTTCCAGACGTGCACTAGCACACCCGACTTGTCGAATCAGAGTTGACGAGAGGTTGACAGTGAAGAAACCTGTCAAAACTGAGACTTTTCCCAAAAAGACACACCCCGTCACAGCGATCAACTTACTCTAGACGATATCTTAAGTGTGCCGTCCTGGTTTATTTTTGACACATCATCACGCTTTCCTTGCTTTCCTTGCCCGTGTCATTTGAGCTGTGAGACCGGGGTGCGCAGGGGAGGAACACTAAGTTTCACCCCGCCCTGCAACGCCAACAGCCACTCACTCGTGGAAGAATCTCCCTACACTAGACAAGTTTCACCTCCAGGTCCACTGGAGAAAGACATGAAGGCAGAGTCGGTGGTGAATCCCGAGGGCGGAGATGTCCTCTCCGGTCCCTTCCTGGTCATGGGCCGAGCTCTCCGGCAGTAGTTGGCAAGTCTAGAACCACCGGATCCATCTACCTCACCAGTGTGAGTTCTACCATTGCCAAACACCGCCGAAGAGCTGCCTTGGTACTTCATACTCGCGCCGAAAACCGCGAGCAGCTGTCTTGATGTGGATGGTGATTGGTACTAACTAGTATCCGATGACTAGTTCTATTGATTAGCACAAGTACATAAGGAAATCCCATTTCTTCTACAACGGTTTGTCACATGGGAGGTGACCTCTGGCAATGGTAGGCTTCCCTCAAAGACGTCGCTGGAAAGATAGACACAACCACCATCAGGCCATTTTCAGAATCCACTGAGGATGTCTGCTATATCTGATCATGAGTTATCGGTTGTTTCTTTCAACCGTGCCTTTGTCTGCATCCTCCTTGTATGAGCTGTCGTCCTTCAGAGGAATGGAGTCTTGAGTCACAGCACAGTTGCACTCAGCAGCATATCTTTACAAAGTGGTCCACGTCCATCCAATCATCCCCTACAATCAGATAATGAGGTTCAGATTACATTGTGCGGACAACAACTGAAAATTGAAAATGATCTAATGAGTGCATGAAGACAGGGAATCATTAGTGTCAAGCTGTCGGTTTCCAAGACAAGTCAACCTGGTAATGCAGAGTTAGTTATGTTGAAGTCCAGATGCAAGTCTTTCATGTCCTATATTGGCACTACACATAATTGCTCAAAGTATATATACAGAAGCAAAAATGTGCTAGTGCCAAAATAGGCCAAGAAGAGGACAATCCCAAGGCAAGTTGTGAGCTTGAGAGAATCCCAGAGACTAGAGTCTCCAGCCCAGTCGAACCCCACCAAACATCCCACAACAAGCTCTCATGCAGCCGGGGCCAAGGCAGTGTGGAGCCCCCCCCCCCCCCAGCCAGAGAGCTGGGCGGAGAGACGTTAGACGTGGTGGATGGGCGTCATCCAGTGGTTCTTTCTCTGCTCTGTTTATGGCCCTATGGTAATTCACTGATAGTGTGCTTTCACAGTGAATTCTACCAGTGCCATACACAGAACAGGAGTCGTCATCACCCAAGCACAGAAGGCAGCTCACCAGACAGAGAGAGTTTGTTAGCCAGTTATCCCAGCAGAAGCTAAAATGACACCAGAGACCGCACCATTTGGAGGAGAGAGAGGTAGGCTATTCCCTGGAGGAGGGGAGGGGTGGTTGGGGTGAGAAGAGGATGAGAGTTGAGAGGCATGCATGATTAGATAGAAGCAAAGTGAGGGCACAGGGGTTTTCAGGACATGGTCGGTGTGGTGCGGTGTGCCTCAGCAGAGGACTGATGAGGGTGGAGGAATAGTGACTAGGCTGCTAGGAGATGGGGAACAGAAGATCCTGTAAGTCTGCTTCCTGGGAATGAACACATCACTTAATTCCTGCCCACTAATACCTCACCTGATCTGCTATTTTTCGATTTCCGAGAAAGGAAAGGGTGGGGTTAGCAATTGGGCTGTACCTGGTTTGTGGCGTTTCTTGTGGTAGAGAGACAAAGGAAATAAGGCCCTTTGTGACCCTTTTGGCTCGACTGTCATAAAATGGACTTGAATTTGGATTCAGTTTGTCAGGATAACTTCACTCTGGTAGATGATGCCAGAATACAAACTGCTCTAGGCCTTCTGAGCCAGACATGTTGTCAGTGCTATTAACACCCCCCAGTTTAACATTTTCATTAGATTTAGGTGATTTGTTTTGAGTTTTAATATATTTGGCAGCTCACAAAATATACAAACGATTTCACAAGGTCTCGTTACACAATTTAAAAAAACGACCAAACTGACCTTCAATACATAAGTAAACTGATGGCAACCATTCTAATCTACGACCCTAATCACCATACAGCCTTAATGGCCATCATCATGCCATCATTTTACCCATGATGCTCTCCTGCTGAGGACACGCCTCCGTGTGTCAGATATTTCCGGACCCCCACTGTCATCTGCTGACACTGTTCACCTCTGAGTTGACTTCTTAACAGGCTCCTCTGAGCTGGTTACCCATGGTCACATCAGCACATCCATGCTCCACACCCACATCAATGCTCCACACCCAGGGATGACAGGAGCAGGGTGGGTGTGTACCCCACGAGCCGCACAGCAGCTTACTTAGAGCCTTCTCAGGATCTGATTGTTCTACCCAGCAGCCAAGATTTGGCTCTCTTAATCTTTGCAGATTAAACGAAAAAGAAAAAAATATATACATATTGCGGACATGCACAAGAGGATTTTAGTTTCGTCCTGCCCAAATTCAACTGTAGGACTGAATCCTTGCTGTGATTGCGTCAGCTAGCACACACTAGACCAACCCCATGGAAAGACAAACACAAACAGTGCCGACTCCATAGTTCCATCCTGCTATATGGAAAATGGGTTTCTATCCCTTGAGCATAGACCATACGATACAGTCAACATGCAGCCCGTTGAGACATTTAAAAGCGAGGTATTAATCCTCTGCTAAATGTCCTCATGAACGTGTAACCCATACCGTTGTTCAATGTGACTCTTTTGCAAGCTTATTGCATTCTGCAGCACTCTGCCCAATTACAGCTGAGACTAGAAGCAAGCATCTGAGTTTGACTGCTGGGGTTTCAAAGATTCAAAACCCTTTTTTTTCACTCTCCTGAAACTAAACATGGCTGCCACACCGTGTGGCTATTTGACGACTTCAACAAGGTGACTTTAACCGCAGACAGTTGTGTCCTCTAAACGTGACAGAAACCAGAAACACCAGGCATAAAATCACTCACAAAGCAGTGTGCTCCAACATATAGCCTCTCATCCACTAATACACCTTGATTCTCTTCCTCAGCAAGCCTAGTGGCTGAATCCCAATCAGTGTGAGTCCTCTTGGTCATCTCCTGGTCTGCTCTACCATGCCCCAGACAGCCACACCCTGCTGGGCCCGAGTCAAGCCATTAGCTCTCTCACCCTGGGCCCTGCAGTGAATGGGGATTCCATTGATTCCAGCGATCAAACCATGTTCTAAGTGATTCTTCAGAAGCCCAAATGGCTGCCAGAACAAGACTCCTGTTGCCATTTCCTGGAGGAATCAATAAGCACTAAAAAGCCAAGTTGAAAAAAGACAGGATCCTTTCAGGTTTGTCTGTCTTGTTTTTCCCCCCACCAATGATTAAAGAAGGAATCGGCTGGAGATATTGGCTATGCGTCATTGTTTAGTCAATGCAGATCCAACCTTTCTGTGAAAAGATTCCAGTATATTGGGCATCTAGTCTGAAACTAATTCATGCAAAACAATAAAAATCTGACTAGAACCACTGTTAAACATATCAATCTTTGATAAGAATCCAGTTAACAGTACATATGTAGATCTTAAGCAATATGTAACTGACTAATGTGATCTGATTATCTGCGTAGTGGACATATGAAGACCTAATGAAAACATAACTGCCTAAAACAAAGACAAGCATCTTCCTCAAAATGCCTGAATCAATGATGAAATTAACAAATAACATTATGACAAAAATGATTATGATTACATCCAAGCAACATTCAATGATTATAAAACGACTTAATCCAGATTATAAAATGCATATTTGATTACATATTTGTTTTAAATGTTTTCAATAATGTATTTTTCAATCTACGTTTGAATTAATACGTTTGGAAACGATCCATTACTCTTTATGACACTTACAGTCATATAAAAATAATTTCAACCCAAGTTCTATTATTCATGGTAAATGTAGGCCTATAGTAATTAAGTGAGACGGAATGTAACTTGTATGAAGGTGATGGCTTGCGTGCATTGTCTGTACCAGGAGTATATTCTGGTCAGCCTTCGTTAATTTAACCCCAATGACAGCGGCAAAGCCTTTTTGTTAATCGCATTTGTCTGATTACGGAGTCTACAAGTCTTCCCAGTTCGGTTATTTTAGGAGCGATTTGGCAAGACGCGCCATGGTCTCCTTCCTTGGACACGATATGTTGAGGCAGTCAGTTCAAAAGAGATTAGGTTACCGATTTGATGCATACACCTATTGTTTATGATACGTAACAATTCTAAATTCAAATGAGGCCTAAAACATTATAAGGGGCAGTTGCACAAAATAATTGCTCCCTATTCCGTGGAATAAATCTGTTTGATTAAAATTGTTGGAGTTACGTTTAGATAAACGATTCATGCAATTACATTGAATCTCCTATCAAATATAAATATGAAGAAATATCAATAGCATCACTCCACACAATATGTAAAACAAGAACGCTTATAAACATACAGGTGCTTGTTTCTAGAGGACGGCAAATACACCTGTTCTTTCAAAGCTATGTGGCTGTCAATCACCCATGTAGTAAATAGGCGTATTTGCGTTGAGTATTAAATTACACTGTTCGTTTAATATTCTAGATACTATACTGTACATTTTATAGCGCACTTGTAAAACATTTAAAAAAGAAGCATTATATTTTTTATTTCGTTCTAGTGGTAACATAACGCTATTATACGGATTAGTCGATAGACTGAATCGAAACCTGGTCTACAACATTGCATAAAAACAAATAATAGCCTATGAAACCACATCATGAACTATGAATATTAAAAGTGAAAACTTTTCCACAAACCTATGATCGAACCAATTGCCTATTAAAAAAAACAGTTGGGTGCCTAAATATCCTACCTTCTCTGGACCCAGTGAGTTTGAACCATTTGAAAAATAATATCCTGCGGTTACATCTAGGCACAAAACAAATAAACTAGCCTACGTTAATCCAAAATGATTGAAAATTATACGCAAAAAACAGGCTACATCATCGTCTACTCTGTCCAAGGGCCGCGTGCCTCTTCCTCCGAGATCAAGAGCTAACTGAAATAGAATGCAGTGGAGTCTGCTCGAGGATATGCTCGCAATGTCAGGATCACGTTTATCATAATCAACGGAAAACCGTTCGCACCGTTTCATTCAACAAGCAAAACTACATTCGAAGCCTCCTCGAGCCCTTATCCTCAACTAAAGAATTACAATGGAACAAAGAAATCCAAGCGGCGTAGTTAACTTCCTGAGTATCAAATATCAAATTCAGCCCCTCTCCCCTGCGTACTCTTTTACCTGAGAAAAAGGCTGAGCACGCGGCGCTGTGGCGACTCCAGGTGTGCGAGCCTCCTGTTGGCTCCGTTTTCCACCGTCTATTCCGGGCGCAGCTATCGTCTCTGCTTCTGCCCCCAAGCTGCTCTCCTTGTTTGGGCTGCGAGAGCAAGGATTTGCCAATGGAAAAGATAATTAGTTTGTAAGCATCTTACCCTTGTACCAAAGGAATAATCCAACCCACCTCTGTCTCGCGTATTTTGCGATGTCACTGCCTCAGGTGGGGTTTTTTCTTTTAAGGTGGAGCTCGCGGGAGGCAAGGCAACGATAAAAGTGCCTAGATGTTGGCTTTAGGGCTATAGCAGTCTAAAGAGATGCGGATTGGTTGTTGACCGGATTAAACGCTTTCATGGCGAATTATTTGGTCCACCTTCTCTTTATTGATGGCATGAACTATAGGCTAAGGTCCACGTCCCCCCAAAACATACTAGTCAAGGTAACCATGTTGGAGATAGATTTGTAAAGATTGCTATAATTTCCTTTACAAATAATATGTTGTGCTTTAAAAAAAAAGAGCCTATACATTCACGCAATGCGGACATTTACAGTGTCAATTTATCACCGAGGAAAATAGCTCAATAATTTCAGCGCTATCGCCAGAAAGAAAGTGAAACATTTGACTATAGCCCATTTCCTTTTCTTGGATTTTTTGTGTGACTTCAAAAAAAACATTTTTATGTAACTACATGCAGGAAAGCAGCCTAAATATTGTGTCCGCGGGACTTTAAGACAGGTGTTTACCTGTAGTACCAGTAGACAATAGAGGGTCTGTCTCGAGGACTATAGGAACAGAAGAGGGGAAATGGTAGACTTTCTTAACCGCGCGGGCAGACATGGCCTGCTTGGAAAAAAGCAACTCTGAGTCGACATGGTTTAAATAGTTCTGTTTTCTTTCTGTTACGTTAATTTCCGTTTACAGCATTATGCATTCTTGGCACTTTTAAAACATTTAACACTTCTCTAATTTCATTAATTGCATATTATAAAAAAAAAGCAATGGCGAATTCACTCTAAATGAATGCCAGATTTTACGCACGAGCTGTGACCGTGCATGCGGCCTCACTACGCCATGCGGCAAGCTGATAGTGGCAATCATGGGGGTAGGCGAGTACTGCATTTTCCGAAATTAAGCCTGGGACACAGAGACAATTGCGGAATCTTACCAGCCCCCACTCGAGGATTAGATTTAGTCGGCTGTCATAGTGTTGAGCCTGCAGTTCTTGGGTTGAATTGCTGCAGGATCAAATGACCCTGTCCAGATGGCCAATGATTATCAAGAACAGAGGAAAAAATACTGCATTTCATATGAACAGTCTGTGGCCCTGCCTAATATGTGGAGTATGTCCAGTATAGCCCTTCCTCTCATAGTTATAGATTTTACTGAGTCCACAAAACATCTAGTGTAGCCTATGGCTTAAATCAAAATAAAATATCATCAGGTAAACTATTTGGAAGAAAGGTTATATTTTATTTTCAATTATTCGTTATTAGCTTTAGACCTAGCAGACCGATTGCATCAACAAAACCATCAGTAAACCATACAACCTGAGATGGGATGGGAGCCCACGCGGCTGGTAGTCAACCCTTCGATGTAGGTGTCACTCCTCGTCGTCCAAGCAACGGTCACGCTTAACGTTTTACGCAAGGACTCACTGCGGCCTACGGTGAGGCAAAGTGAACCAGTAAAGGATGACATGTGCAATGGTGGAAGGATGCCTAATATATGGAGGTCAATTCTACCCATACTCCTCTCCGGCGGTTCGCTTGAGTCTATATACCTGCTGTTGATAATTAGACAGATAGCGGTGTGGAGAAAAAAAAAGTCCAATATTTTCTAGTGAACCGACTGGCGTTAGTGTTGCGGGTTTGGTTACATCCTTTCAAACTCAATAGCGACAGTGAAATCTATCCTTGGTGACACATCATCACCGTCAGCTTTGTGACCTCAAGGACGGCCTAGACCATCCTTGCACACTCCTCTCCAAACCGCATACTTTGTTTCCACCTGGAAAACCTGTAACTTTAGCTACGGATCATCTGTGTGTGAGACGGACCGTATAGAAGACGAGAAGGGCCGATTAATTTTTAAAATACTAATTTAGTTCTACTCATTCCCAGTTCCAGATGACTTTGTGGGCCCAGCCCATGTACCACCTGCCAGGAAAATAGGCTATCGAATGTACAGAGCGCTCTTGTGGCATTACATGTATTTTTTAGGGACTATAGGCTACACGATAGGGGCACTCACTGAAATAATAATGCGCAATAATTAGCAGACTCGAAATGCTAAATTCTGTATTTTTTTGTTTATTGAAGGTCACGGTCATCTAAAGATAACAAAGTGCTTTTAGGATTAACGTTTTGACCTCACATCAACATAACTATTCCGTTTAATAAATAGGATTGTATGATAAAACCAAAATCCAAAACTAGCCTACATTTGGGGTTAAGGTTATTCATAATATAGGCCTATATATAAAAATAAAAAAACGCGCTGATGACTTGCAGGTTAGCTTACAGTTTAGTATATCACATGTGGTGACCATATTGTCAATATTCCTTTGAAAATCTCACGCATTTTCAGAGCTAATAATCCAGATTAACGAATTAGAACTGGACGTTAGCGCCTGGTTGATAAATTATCAATAAAAATACGCAAACCCATACGGAACTGACAGACCACACAAAAAAATATCATAAATGAGTATTATTTTAATATTATCAGTCTACTTCGGCAAAGAAAATTCGTTTTTGTGTCATTTATCTATATCCCAAGAGAGGAATATAGATAAAACATTAAACAGACAGGCTAGTGAATTCGTATAAAACATGAACTATCTATCTATAGGTAGGTAGACAGATACACTTTAATAGCCCTTTAATTTATTTAGCTCTGGCATTTTTAGATTTAGGCCTACATCTCGATCAGAGACCGTAACTTTATTCTCTTAATAATTTTAGAAGACCGTTCTAATTATTTATGTTTTCACACCAATGAAACCCCCTCCATCCCCTCTCCCCAAAAGTAAATTGCTAACGGTCTGCACGTCAAAGCAGCCGGGTCAAAGCACAGACAAAGGTACCGTCACAAGTCAATGAATCCAAAATATTAACAAAAAATGATGAAATAATGAAAAAAGCTACATAGAGCATCTAAGAAAGTATGATTTTGAATTGTTAAGTGTAAGGATATATTTAAATGTTTAAGTTTGAAAGCCGACCATGGAGGTAGCTGTGTTTTTCTGCACCACCATAACAGCTATGTTTGGTACATCAAATAGACACCCCAGCTTCCGGGCTGACCGCTCCAGTAAGATGTTACAGTACCTGGGAGGTCCTGTTTATCAGGGGACCATGCATCTATTAGTAGAGACCTGGGTTCATCCTGCTGCAGGCCCCACAGTTTCACTGTAACAGAGCCTGCAACATGAGACCATCCACTGTCTGTCACTCTAGTCTCCCTTGAAACACTACCAAAAAGCTGCCATCTTGCCTATCTTTAACATATTCCGCCAGTTGCCAGAAGGATGGCGTTTCATCCTGGATAACAAGCATCCATCACGTTAACTGTCACACTAATGAAATGACCAGTTTAATCGTTTTAATTCCTCTAGAATTCCTGTTGACAACAATCGTAACCTGCCTTCTTTATCAGTTGCATTAGCTAATCTATGCTGAGATGCTGCAGTATGCAAGCAGTCAAACACACACCCGGTTTGAAACCACTGAGGATTTCAGCCCTTACAGGGTGGTACGTTCGTATCCATCTTTCACAAATACAGAAAGAGAGGAAGTCAACATATATGGCCCATCAGCAGCTTAAGACCACTGCGGCATTCTGGGATTTCAGATTCCAATCCATACCCTCATCGCAGCATCTTAGAGACAGAGAGACTGCATGACCAGTCCTTGGCAGTTCACATGGACAGTCTTGACATGTTGAGGATGATTAGGACTTTTCTAACAGCTATTTATTTTGTGTTTATTGGTAAAATAGTGAATTTTCTGTGGATGAATCTAAACTTATTGAGTTTCAAAAATAAATAAAAAATACAATAGAAATTCTTTGAATTTGACTGGAATAAAATACACCTTTACTGTGGAGACTTCAGTCTTCTTAACACAGGGTAGGTGTTGCACCACCCACCCGTTGTGGAGTCTGGGGTTTTTGTGATGATTTAAAAACACCAGAGTCACAGCTCTCCCGTGTCCAATCAGAGCTCCGATGCGGGACTTTGGCATCACGTCATGAAGGCCCACAGGTCTCCAGACCAACGCACTGCGGATAAAACAGTTCTAAATATTTCATTGAGGAGCTCGGGTTGCAGACGCCCTGGAGGTCAGGACAGTCGAGAGGCAGACGCCCCTGCCTCGCCCCGCCTCGCCCCACCTCGCCCCCTGCTCTGTAGCTGCAGGGAGAGGCCGGGGGGAGGACGCTTGGGGAAAAGGATGAAGGGAGGCTTGTGGGCAAGGGGGAGGCTAGAGAGAGAGGCTTGGGTGTGTTGGGGGCGGTTCTGTTTTTCAGCAGTGGAGAGGCAGACTGACTCTATAGCTACACAGACACCAGAGACAGTTCCTATCGGTGATGGGACGTGGAAATCGCGTGCCTGTGTGTGAATCCCCAGACCACTTACACCATATTCCGATATGTGTGCCCTGTAATCCGCTCTGCACGCCGGGTGCGTTGGTAGACGCTTCAACCTCCGACATTCCTCCTGATGTTGAAGCCCCTGGAGGGATGCACAGTTAGGGACATGCTGAGGCTTGTGGGCCGGGAGAGAGTTGGCTACAGAACCAGGCTGATGTTCAGAGAGAAGGATGAAGATGAAATGACAGTCAGGAGAAAGAAAGAGCATGGGTTCAACAGGGGAGGAGAGAGATGGAGGGAGGGAGGGAGTGAGTGAGGGAGGAAAGAGGGAGGGAGAGAGAGGGAGGAAAGAGGGAGGAAAGAGGGAGGAAAGAGGGAGGAAAAAGGGAGGAAAAAGGGAGGGAAGGATCATGTGTCCTATGTCCAAACCCTCCTCTCTAAAGTGAGAGTTTCAGAGGGATATCTATGCAGATTACAAACGCCAAACACTTTTAATCAAAAGGAAAAGAGGAAATGCTTATATTCAGCATCGTTTCAGCATTCGCATGTTCGCATGAAATCAGGGAGACAAGAGGAAGGAACAGATTGCTGCGTGAGAATACATCGTTTTAGTGAAGAGGAGATTAAATAGCCGTATGTCACGGTTTTTTTCACCCTTTTTTTTCTTTTTACTGCGATGATTATGTGAGAGGAGAACAGTAGTGCTCTCTACTGGCCTAATATGGAACTGCACACGGTCCGGGTTTTGGTTTGTTCTGTAGACATGAGCCAGGTGAATTTAGCCAGTTAACACTTTAACGGGTAAAGTTCGACCCGTCTGATAACAATCCAAACACCTTCCATTGGAACCTAGTCGATTTGTAAACATTCTAATTGCTGTGAATAGAATAACGGAATGCCTTTGTCAGCGCCATTGCTGATACTCAATTCAAAACAATTATTGTGACTTGGATTCTTTGTTCTGGATTATTCTGGATTGTTCTTTATCTGAGTACCTCTGCACCTCACCAGGGTGACTGGCAGTCTGGCCTTGTCCTGCCACAGAACTCACGAGTCACTGGTCTTCGTCTTAAATCATTCTCACGTCAATCTCTACAACAGTAAGTTTGACAGTAGGGCTACAAGTCGTTATTTATATCTTTGAACTTTTTTTTTCATTTTTTTCCCTGAAGGTAAATCAGATGAAAAGGTAGTAGTATTCAGACTTTGCCCAGAACTCATACCCCAGATAAAGTAACTACAATGTGCCTCTTTCTTGATATTTTCAAACAGCAGTTCATGTTGTAGATAGTAAAGTAGATTGGATTCAAGTTGTTGCTTCCAATGCCTGGGGTAGTGACCTCCTTCTCAGGTTTCACTGCAGTCAGGTTGAAACACTGGCCTACATTGTTGGATGGGTTTGGAACAAGTAGCCATTGAGGCGGTGGAAGACTTGAGTGTGGCTGCCACCTAGTGGTCAAACAGAATTAATTCAGTTGCTGAGGTTCAAATTGGTGACAAGATAAAAATAAAACATGATCAGAATATGCTCAATAGTACGTTATATCCTACACACAACACTGGATGTTGTGTATTAGTTCAGGTCTTTATGAAACATTTTTAGATTGAGCTAGACAAAAGGCACTGGGACAAGTTTATACACATTTAATGTTTTATTAAAAAAGAAGTTATAACAGTTTATTTATACACAACTATTTAAGAGATTATAATCCTATAGATAAGAGAGCATTTGTCCTTTGTGACAAGCATGCCCACTTCACAATGCAAATAAAATGTGTGAGAAAATTTAGAGGAAAAGGATGAAAGAGAAAAAAAAGTGAGTTAGCATAAGACCAAGGACGGTAAAATTAAAATAAAAACACCCTTTGAAGATTTTTTTTCAAGTATCACATACTAGGTACCAAATACATAGTTTACAAAAAAAAAAAAAACAGCCATTTTTCATGCTGTGTGTGTGTGTGTGTGTGTGTGCACGCTGTCCTCTTTTGGTTGTGACAACAGTGGGCCATCGTCGGGCGCGGTTCCACCCGGCAGAAATGCGAAAAGACAGAACGACAAGGGTCTAGTCCGGTCCAGCCCAGCCCATACCAGAAGCATGCAGGTGCATGGGAGAGGTACAGCCAACAAACTGGGGGGGGACGCGGGGACGGGGACGGAGGGCCGCCACAGCGGATCAGGGACCCTGGCTCTGCTGCTGGTGAAAACACAGGCCTCTCAGGGCCGCGTGTGACTGACAGGAACAGCACCCTGGGCTGGGCAGACAGTCAAGGTCCTCTCTCCTTTGTCAATCCAAGCAGGGTGTTCTAGTTATGCCAGGGGAGGGCTGTGACGGTCTGGATGTGCAGTTCTCTCAGCTACACTGAACAGGGATGGGTGTGCTGTTTCGACCGAGCGCCCTGTCTCTCTAAATACTTGAACACAGGTTGACACGGGTGTTTAATGTGGGTAAACTGATGTAGACGTGAAATGTGGTAGCCTGTGGTCCTATGAAGGGGAAAGATAGCGTAAGGAAATGAAGCGGGAGAAATGTTCTTTGCACACTTTATCCAAAAATAATTTATAATCAAAGTTGCAACGGAAGCACACTCATTCATCGGTTTATTGGACATTTTGAGGGGGGTTCAAAGTCTTTTTATGTTTGTTTTGTCCTCGACTGGAGAGTTAAAAACAAACAGGAAACACAAAGGCTGTAAATATTCCTCTCGTAGTTGAGTTAGTCTGGGGGGGCGGAAAGAGAGGGGTTGGAAAAATAAACTGAAAAACAGTTGACCAAAATGTTCACTATACAAATCGGCTAAAGCCGAGTATTTTGTTGACGTGTCGCCCATTTCGTGGGTAAAGTAACCTGCAAACCCTATGGTTTCAATAGTACAACACAAGAGCACTCTTTCTTTTTAAAGAAGAAAAAAATGTCACAATTGCTCCCCCTTTTTTTTTTTTTTACATGGCTGTGTCATAACAAATGTGCTTGTTCTATCACATTTCTACACTTGTGTCCGGTGTTCCTTAGACCGTAGTACAATACTGCATAAATGAAAAGTAAAAACAAAGACAAAATCCAAACCGGAATACCTAAAACCAGAAATTAAGTAAAATTAAATTTTTTAATGCGTTTCAGCGTGGCAGTTTCGCATAAAACAAACAAAAAACAACTGTTTGTTTAACAGTAGTGCTCGATAATGATTGGGATTAAAACCAAAACGAACACAAAACCCCCCCAAATATTTCTAATAGAGAATAAGATCCTTCAGCTCAAGAGACAGTTGAGCCAAACAGCCCAGGACTGCATATTCTTGTGACATCATATGTTTTGCAGACCCCTGGTTGTCTGCCAGGAGGAATAGAATGTGAGAGACCCAAACCCATAAACACCAACCACAGAAACTCACAGGGTTACACCCAAATCTCTCTCTGCCTCTAAGAAAGCTGATTATCCAGTAGCTTTAAACAGTCAAGCTTTTTTTGTGGGGGGTGTGTGTGTGGGGGGGGGGGGGCACAAAAACATTGTGCAGATTTAGATGAGTTTGTTCTGGATTATTCTTTATCAGAGTACCTCTGCACCTCACCAGAGTAAGGAGGCAGTCGGGCCTTGTCCTGCCACAGAACACACGAGTCACTGGTCTTCATCTTAAATCACTCTCACGTCAATCTGTACAACAGGAAGTTGGCCAGTAAGGGTACCAGCAGGCAGACACATCCCACACAAACCACAGAATGGTACACTTAGCTCCAAAATTAAATGAAGTTATTGTTTTACTTATCAGACAATTACCTCAAACAAGCTAGTTCTATATGTGATATACCCAAGTCACCACCCAGCAAACTAACTATCCCTACATCAAGTCAAACACTTATCATAGTTTAGCACAAGCAATAGGCAAAGTTGGTAAGTTCAACAATGAAAAGAAAACCTGCAGAATCCTCCCCACCCCCCCTAACAACAACCAAGTGAAGAGTAAGTGAAGTCAATCCCATCCTCCAGCAGGTCAGAACTGGTCTAGCTCAAGCTGTCCAACGCTACAGCCACGCCAGCTGCTTCATCAGCTCCACAAGCTCCAGAAAATCTCACAGACCTTGACATCTAGATCATGCCCAGACACTGTACAAAAAAACGAAATCAACAGAGTCTAGAAGAATCCATGAGGAGGTCAGAGAGAGAGGTTGGAAAAAAAAAAAAAAAAAAAAAAAGGAACACTGTGCTTTTTACATTTTATTTTTACCTCCATGGCTTTTACATTTTTTTTTTATGAAGAAGGGGTTTGTGATTCCTTCTGTTCTCCTCTGGGTATAGCTGTATTCTGAAGCTCAGGTTAAAAATTGTCTGCCCAGGTAATATGCTAACACATGTGGGGACTGAACAGGCAGACTCAATGTCCACTTCCAGGCTTCTAGGTAGTTGAACCGCCAAACTTGTTAGGACAGTCTAGGGCAGAGAGGTTGTGTGTTATGAAGCACTTCTTCAACTCTTCCGTAACGCTTTGACAACGCTTGGCTCATAAGGCTCTATGAGGAGGGGAATAATGTACGAGGTGTTGTAAACACACTCAACAGAAGAAGCTCGGAACCCACCCCGTCCATAGGAAATGACATCAGTGATGAGCTAACAAAAACACACAGGTGACAGATGATTGATTTCCTCAAAGCGACATCAGGTCTAGGACCCAAAACATGACGGATTGGCTCAACAGCCAATCACGTGGTGTGTCTCACAAAGCGCAAGACAGGTAACAAGGCGTCCCGTTTGCCAAAAATAAGGTGTATCCAATAAATGAGACAATTCCAACTAAAAGCTGTTTTTCTTTTCTCCCCCTCCCCCCTGAGTATGACTAAAGGAAGGAAAGCCTGTACGATAACCGCCTTAAAAACAACAACCTTCGAGATCCTCCTCTTGTGCCCTTCAGGATGCTCCGCAACCCTTCCTAGAAAGGGAAGACGTCTTCGTTCGGTCCGGTCAACGCAACGGAGGGGTTCGAGGTCAGAGGGCATGGTGCTAATCTTAGCTCCTAGTGGACTGTGAAGGGATGGTTACTATACTAACCACACACACACCTTTGAAAGAGGAGGGGGGAGGGGGGGCAATGTGACTGGGACTTGAGGAGGGTTACACACCTGTTGTGAGCCAGGGGTTTGGTAGAGGGATTGTGGGGAGCATTGCCATTTACACCAAGGCTAGATATCCATAAAAATCCTTGTTTAGTAGTAATAATAATAATAATAATAATAATAAATGATTAAAAAAAATCAAGTTGTTTAAATATGAATATTATAGTCTGTTTCTCATGGTTAGGAAATCATATAGTCTCTTGTGGTTTTAAAGGGGGGTGGGTGCGTGAGAGGGGAGGGGGCTCGTATCACTACAACTCCATATCCTGGGCTTCATCCTCTGAGAAATCCGACATGGAGCTTTCCGACGAGGAGTCGCCCGCTCCCTCCTCTTGCTCCTTCAGAGCCTCCTCTGTTGCATATTTTTGGATGTACTCTGGAGGGGGTGGGGTGGGGGGTAAAGGGGGGTAGGGGTGGGACAAACAGAACCACAGCGTTGGCTTTGAGAGAGCTCAGGCACACACACACACACACAGAATGAGGACTATAGCCTTCAGAGACAGACAGAGACAGAGAGACAGAGCCAGAGAGACATGAGACAGAGAGACAGACAGAGAGACACAGAGAGAGAGAGACAAACAGAGACAGAGAGAGACAGACAGAGACAGACAGAGAAAGAGAGAGGAGAGAGACAGACAGAGATAGACAGACAGAGACAGAGAGACACGAGACAGAGAGACAGACAGAGAGACACAGAGAGAGAGAGACAAACAGAGAGAGACAGACAGAGGCAGAGAGACAGACAGAGCCAGAGAAGAGAGAGACACACAGAGACAGACAGACAGAGCCAGAGAGACGGACAGAGAAAGAGAGACGGACAGAGACAGACAGAGACACAGCCAGAGAGAGAGGGGTGGGTACCTTTGATTTTCTGTTTGTACTCCTCTGGCCTGTGGAGGTACATGGCAGCTGCATCTCCGTTCAGCGGGTCGATGGGGTTGGGGTACGCCAACAGCTGCGGCAGGAACGACTCAAAGATGTTGGTGAGATCTAAAAGAGAGACGGGGAGGTAGAGAGAGAGAGGGCAGAGAGAGAGCGAGGGAGGGAGGGGGTATAGAGAGAGAAGAGAGAGAGAGCGAGGGAGGGTGGGGGTATAGAGAGAGAGGGGAGAGAGAGAGCAAGGGAGGGAGGGGGTATAAAGAGAGAGAAGGGAGAGAGCGACAAGGGAGGGAGGGGGTATAGAGAGAGAGAGGGAGAGAGAGCGAGGGAGGGGGTATAAAGAGAGAGAGGGTAGAGAGAGAGCAAGGGAGGGAGGGGGTATACAGAGAGAGAGAGGGGAGAGAGAGCGAAGGAGGGAGGAGGTATAGAGAGAGAGAGAGAGAGAGCAAGGGAGGGATGGGGGATAGAGAGAGAATGAAAGAGACAGGTGAGAGAGAGCGAGAGAGAGAAAGAGAGAGGGAGAGAGAGCGAGAGGGGGGGGGAAGGGGGAGAGAGTGAGGAGAATACAAGGTACATTTTAAATGACCAAATCACAAATAGCCAAGAGTCTTACTTTTCTATGTACATGAAAACAATTACATTTTGTTAAAGTACACTGTGACATGCAGATAGACTATTCCAGCCTAACCCTCTACCATGGGTGTTAAAAGGTCAACCCTGTGTTATGGTCCAAGCGAATGCCTGCAGCGCAGTACCATTTCCCTTTACCAGGTGTCGCTGTTGAATCCATTCAAATAAGATTCAAAAGCATTTTACTGGATCGGTGTACATTCAAATAAGGTTCTGCAATAACAATAATCATATCAACATTATTTGTTTTAAAATGAAGAACTGAGATGTAGACAATGGATTATTGATTACGTTTCCAACACTCCATCGCCGAAACATTTTCTTTCAAACCCTAATGGATTTAAATTCTTGCTGTGAAATATTTTTTACTGTTGATTGTTTTTCTACAGGTACACTTGCACTTTTTGAGTTTCATGTGTATTAACTGTAACTTGTTTAACTGCATGCTCTTATGGTTTTTCCCTTTGGCATTTATTTGGTTTTCACAATGTATGCTTCATGTTTTGGCTGCTCACAATGTTTGGGGCTATCTCGTTGTTATGATCAGTGACCTATGTACTTTGTAAAGCTCTCTCTTGGAAGTCGCTTTGGGAAAAAGTGTCTGCTAAATATGTAAATGTAACCCTAATTTGACCCTCTACTGCTATCGAAAGCCAGGGAGAAAAAACTGACAACCCAGAAAGTGAGATAGGAGGAGTGAGGAGCAGATAGAGACATCATTGATGACTGGACACAGAGAGAGGGAGAGAGAGCGAGAGAGCGAGAGCGCAAGAGAGAGGGGGAGAAAGAGAGAGAGAGCGAAAGTGACTGGACACAGAGAGAGAAGAAGTGAAGATTAAGTCAGTCAGTCAGGTGTCTGAGACTGGCCCAGACCTCCCCCCAGACTGGCCCAGACCTCCACCCAGACTGGCCCAGACCTCCACCCAGACTGGCCCAGACCTCCCCCCATCTCCCCTGACTCCTAGTTAATCATCTCTGCATGTGGGAGGCCAGCCCTGAGCAGAGGCCAGCTCTAGGCCAGCTCTGAGCAGAGGCCAGCTCTAGGCCAGCCCTGAGCAGAGGCCAGCTCTAGGCCAGCCCTGAGCAGAGGCCAGCTCTAGGCCAGCTCTAGGCCAGCCCTGAGCAGAGGCCAGCTCTAGGCCAGCTCTAGGCCAGCTCTAGGCCAGCACTGAGCAGAGGCCAGCTCTAGGCCAGCTCTAGGCCAGCTGTAGGCCAGCTGTAGGCCAGCTCTGAGCAGAGGCCAGCTCTAGGCCAGCTCTGAGCAGAGGCCAGCTCTAGGCCAGCCCTGAGCAGAGGCCAGCTCTAGGCCAGCCCTGAGCAGAGGCCAGCTCTAGGCCAGCTCTGAGCAGAGGCCAGCTCTAGGCCAGCCCTGAGCAGAGGCCAGCTCTAGGCCAGCTCTAGGCCAGCTCTGAGCAGAGGCCAGCTCTAGGCCAGCTCTAGGCCAGCTGTAGGCCAGCTCTGAGCAGAGGCCAGCTCTAGGCCAGCTCTAGGCCAGCTTTGTGCCTCCCCTGACCTTGCTGGCTCAGGGTATTACCTAGTTAGCGTTCGGTTCTCCCACACTAAGAGGATTAGGGGCGACGCGGCTAGCACCAGTCCCCCTCTATGTGTCCCTCCCTGTCCCTCCAGCCGGGCCCAGCCACATCTCACTCACCGTACAGTGCCGTCCAAGTCTGGTTGATGACATCTAAACACACCGTTCCTGACCTGGAGAGGGGGGGGGGGAGAGCAAGAGGTTAAAAGAGAGAGAGGGGTGAGGGAGAAGATACTGTTCATCGCTGGTCACCTTCATAACAAGGCCTTCATAACACTACTGAGGAGACCTCAGGACCACAGCAAAGCTGGAGGAGGAGATCTTTAGTAAGTCCCTGGATGTGCCAGACATCGCTCCCCTCCCACAGTCGAGAGCAGCAGAGCCCAGGCAGAGGAGAGATTACGACGATCAAATTCCTGTTCTGCACTTTCAAATCCCATAAAGCCTCTCACTTTTTAATCTCTGGGAAATAAACGAAAACATCTATTTGCGGACTTCGTGGAAGAAACGGTTTCTTGTTTTCCCTGTGTGGTGGAATAGAGGACAGGGCCACGAGACCTTTGCAAGCAACAGATTTGGTGTCCAATAGTTCTCCCAGTGTTGGTGGACTGGGCTGGAGGAGATTAGAGGCAGATTTTGCCAGACTTGATGAGCTAACATTACGGTGATACAGATCAGATTAACCCTCATTCCTTCACAGTGATGGCTGTGCTAAAAGACATCAGCTCCGTTTCCGTGCAGCATATTTCAAACGCTCCCTTCTCAACAGGCGACATACAGTACTGAACACGTCACACATGCCAGCCAATCAGAACACACAGATCAAACACATCCGTCCGTTTAACAGCAACTTTGACAACTTACGCTTCGTCGATGTTGGGATGAAAAATCTTATTCATGAATCCTGCAAGAAGAGGTCAGAACACGAGAGATCAGACTGTGATCAACGTTCTCTGAGCTGATAGTCAACCTTCAACCCTGGGCCCCGCTGACTACCTATAGATGGTGATTTGAAGGGGTATTTGTCTGGTAGGTCGACTCGCACCTTCCACACCCCCCCTTCGTATGGTGCTGTATGAGAGAAGGAGGGATGGGGAGAGTGAGGATAGCAAAGACAGATATGATCAGAAAAAAGAGTAGTGGAGGATTACAGCAACTTCCTACATTCACTAAAATGGACTTTGGACGGTAGGGGTTGTGAAAGACTTTTTCACAACGTCCGAAAACCTCATCTGTAGGAGCAGCAGCAGGGATGATAGACGACAGGAGAGAACACAGGAGCTCATTGGATTTTGATTTGATGAGGTCAGATGTTGAACTTCTTGACTGTTTGAACCTCTTCATCACAGAATCAATCTGTGATGTCAGAAACATGCAGGCCAGCCATGAACTCCCAGAGTGGCCGAGCGTAACTAGAGCCTCATGTGCCAAACTGGAATGGAACAGCGCGCGTGCACGCACACACACACACACACCAGCTACGTGGTCCACTATTCTCTCTCCACAGTGCCTTTCAACAGATCACTGTTCTTTCTACCCCATCAACACACACAAACACACTTCCCCCTCTTTGCTGCTGTGTAATTAGTGGAGTGTTTGGTGTGACCGAGCTTCTGAAAGCCAGGGTGAGACGTCGAGATGTGTTTTGGTCTCTCTTCTCTCGTCTCTCGTCCAGCCTACTGCTCCAGGAGGTGGTTTGGCTCACATTCCTGCACCGGCTGACACGGCCTGGCCCAATCAGATCCTCTCACCTCAAACTCCTTTCGGAAAACTTAACACTCCATTAAGGTTACCACCAGGTAACTACATAACAACACATACAGCAGCAACTTTGTAGATAAGACAGAAATGGCTGTGTCGTTACACTTCATTAAGGTTTAACGGAACACAAGCAAGAGTTGGTGTGGGGGAGGTTGGGCTTTCAGGGGCTGACTAGATGTTAACAGGGATTTTTGTTTTGGTGACACAACCTTTAACTGCTCGTTTCCAACATCCACTCAGCCCTTACACCCCTCCACCATACTTGGGCCTTGTTACACTTTTGCAGTAACCTTCGAAAAACCGACATTATACAGGCGAACGTCACTCGCTAAAAAAGTAGTTGGATGAAGAAATAAGAAACAGTACTAGGAACCACTACTTACTTCCTTGTGGTCCAAAAAACTTCACTACGAACTCATTCAGTCCACTGAGGATGGTGACTTCATGCTTGCTTTCAATCCTGTCCAGGGGGTTAAGGATGATGATCATAACAAAACACTTTTGAAGACCTGTGTCAGGACACGAGCAGCATAATTGTGTATAGTGTAACCTCTTAACTGGCCTGTGCTAAAATGGTGCTTCCACTTCACAAACATGCGGGTTAACTGGACATTCCCCCTCAACGTACTTCCGTGAATGACAGCTCGACCCCCACCGTGTTAGCAGTACAAACAATCAGATAAATAATGGATATCTCATCTGATTGGCCCTTGTTTGGGCCTCAGAGACCCCGCTTGACCTCTCTGACAGTAAAGCTGCTTGCTGATGTGTGAAAACTTTAGCCAACTGCCGCATCATCGCAAGTGTGGTCATGAGGGAGGGAAATAGGCAAGGTCAGAGATAATTATGTATCTTTTTCTCTCTTGCCCCCTATGTATGTGTACGCTATGTCCATCTCTCTCACTTCCTGTGGGTAAGAACTGTGGTAGAAAGACCGTTTTTTTAATACATGTTAGGCCAGATGGAAATCTATTGTTGAGGAAATATTCAGAGTTTCCACTGACCCATCAGTGTCTGGAGGATCAATGTCAAAGCTATGATTCACGTTCTTTGTTCCACACGCAAGGCCAGACCCAGACCCCCCCACACACACACACACACACTGCTACACAGAGATGGATGTATCAGCCATTCTCCAGAGCTGGTCCAGCTGCTCCTAAGTGCAGTGCTTCTCAGTCAGGGTCCACCCCCCCGACAGACACAGTGTGACCCCCCCTCTCCCCTCAGACAGCCATCAGCAGAGCAGTGGGCCTGGATCACAGACAGCCATCAGCAGAGCACTGGGCCTGGATCACAGACAGCCATCAGCAGAGCACTGGGCCTGAATCACAGACAGTCATCAGCAGAGCACTGGGCCTGGATCACAGACAGTCATCAGCAGAGCAGTGGGCCTGGATCACAGACAGTCATCAGCAGAGCTCTGGGCCTGGATCACAGACAGCCATCAGCAGAGCTCTGGGCCTGGATCACAGACAGCCATCAGCAGAGCTCTGGGCCTGGATCACAGACAGCCATCAGCAGAGCTCTGGGCCTGGATCACAGACAGCCATCAGCAGAGCACTGGGCCTGGATCACAGACAGTCATCAGCAGAGCTCTGGGCCTGGATCACAGACAGCCATCAGCAGAGCAGTGGGCCTGGATCACAGACAGTCATCAGCAGAGCACTGGGCCTGGATCACAGACAGCCATCAGCAGAGCACTGGGCCTGGATCACAGACAGCCATCAGCAGAGCACTGGGCCTGGATCACAGACAGCCATCATCAGAGCTCTGGGCCTGGATCACAGACAGCCATCAGCAGAGCTCTGGGCCTGGATCACAGACAGCCATCAGCAGAGCAGTGGGCCTGGATCACAGACAGCCATCAGCAGAGCAGTGGGGCCTGGATCACAGACAGCCATCAGCAGAGCAGTGGGCCTGGATCACAGACAGCCATCAGCAGAGCACTGGGCCTGGATCACAGACAGCCATCAGCAGAGTAGTGGGCCTGGATCACATTCCCTGAACACTCAGCTTCCAAAACTCACATTTTACGTCACATACTCCATACACTATCCAAGGCAGTTTCTCACACACACACACACACACACCAGGGCAACCCACTCAGCTTGTCATTTTCAAATATTCCCTAAGAGGAGGGAGCCCAGATCCCTACTGAGTGGCACAAAAGAAGATGGCTGTAGCTGATGAGAGCCTGATGTTCCCTCCATTACTGAGACACTCAAAACACAGTACACCTGTTTCCCCCCCCTCCCTTATTCAGAGAACATCTTTCAGAAAAAATAATTTGATGTGAAGAGATGTTTTCAGGGGTTGATGTGCTGTGTGCATAGCTTTCGTTGTCGTGTTTTGATGCCATATTGCCGTCGACCGGATCTATAGTTGAGCGTTACCACTACAGTCTTCTGGGTCACGGGGGAGGGGCGGGATCTAAACAACAGGGTCAGAGGCTCCTCCCCCTCTGATGAGGTGAGTCATCCGTCATCTGCAGAGTGTGACTAACGCACCACACATGAGCCAAACTGCACATGAACCATCCCAACACATTTCCCGGGGGTGAGAGATTCACGCACCTTGAATAACTTTTGTAAAAGGACGACATGGAGGAAATCTAAAGGCCAATTCCAACGGTCTGTAATACAAGTTTTATAAAGCCAAAGCGCTTTCCTATGAGGGAACTGTATGTTCCATGGATGCTATTTAAGTTATTATGAGTGTTACGTTATGTCATATATGACATTTGCCGTGTGAGATCCTATTCCCACGAGAGGACAGGGATAACTGACATGACTTTGCACATTTTTCAGCTTCTGTCTCTACAACCCCAGACTCTCAAGTCGACGCTACCCATCAAGCCCATGTTATCCTATACCCCCCCCACTCCCATTCCCAGGTCTACATACCCAATCCAGCATTATCCTATTTCCTTGCTCAGACTGACTACACTGCAGCACTCTCTCAAATCCAACAGTGTTGTGTTCGGTCTTACTCACTCGGCTCGGGGAAAGTTGGACACATCACTGAGAGATTATGCTCTATCCTCTGGTGAATGTGATCAGGGGGAGGGGGGGGTGGTAGCTGTGATGGTGTGTGTGGGGGGGGGATTATGAGAGAAAGAGACATAGAAAGAGAAATATAGATAGACAGAGACATAGCACAGGAAGGAGAACGACATAGAAAAACAACCAAACGTGAAGAAAGAGAGAGATAGAGATAGAGAGAGGGGTAGAGAGAGAGAGGGGTAGAGAGCTTGAGAAACAGAGTGCAGGAAACCGAGGGCGCAATATCAAAGGCAGTGGATGAGGAAGGGAGGCAGAAAGAGAGGAAGGGAGGAAGGTTATGAAAGTGTTCTCTGATCCACAACAACAACAGCAGCTGGCCGCCCTCAACCGTCCTGACCGAGAGGAGGATCCCATTAGCTGTGACAGTGACCCCCCCAAAGGGTTAAACCAAACGAGAGGTTATTTTAAGCTCTCAGAGAATCTGCAAGGCCAGACTGAGGCTCCTGCTTCACCCAGGAAGTGTGCCGTCAGTCTGTGAAGTTCTGCTGCTTTACCACACACAGCCAAGGAAGCCATTTTGATCCTTAAGTCTCCAAGATAGAGACTGACAAAAATCGAGTAATACTGAGTAATTAAGTGGATTTGTAGTGGACTGCGTCCGGGGCATGCATGCAAACAAAATGTACAGAACTATAAGAGATAACATGCCACCGAGCGCGTTCTTGTGCGTGTTCTACCGATGGAAGCGCTTAGGGGACGAATTGCGTGGCTCAGCGCGTGGCTGCCTTCATTGCTCGTGTGTGCGTGTGTGTGTGTGTGTGTGGGGGGGGGGAACGCAGCAGCACAGAAACCCATCACCCGTGGTTCTGGGGGGCAGGAGGAGTCCTTGAGCAGGGGGGGGATGGTGAATGTGAGAGCGTTGGGAGATTGCCCAGGAGGCTGAGTACGTAGCGAAGGGCAGCAGGAAAAAAAGAGGGAGAGGAGGGAGGGGGTTGATTGAGCAGAAGAGCCCAGCAGTGGCACGGCAGCCTAGCAGGCTAGCTGGGAGCAGCCATGTTGAGCCAGGCAGCAGAGTGAGAGAGGCTCCCAGGCTCTCGGGGAGCAGAGCAGCCTGCCAACACCAGACCTGCACACAGAGACGTGGGAGAGCCCTGTAGGGGAGAGCCGGCTGCGCTATCACATAACACCTGCGAGAGCACACACAAACACACATTACTACACACAAACACACCTTACCACACACATAAACATGCACGCACGCACACACAACTACACCTGCGTACACACACACGCAATGCTAAAACAGGCACTTGGCCGGAGAGACAAGCGAGGAGAACAGAATGTAAACACTCTCTGTTCCCCATCCTGTCAGTCTGTAAAGCGTGAAAGGGACCCACTGTTGATGGATCCATGTCCTCATGTTCAGCCCTCATCGTTCCTCACTGGGGTGTGGCAGTTTTACTGTCCAACCCACTGCTTTATCTCCACGGCCCAGGAAGGTGTAGCACTCCTCACCAGAAAATTCATTGGTGTCAGTGAATGAGTGCGTGGGTGGGTGGGTGTGCGGACAGTACTGTGTGTGTGTGTGTGTGTGTGTGTGTGGGGGGGGACAGAAAGACCAGAAAAAAAGAACTACTAGCCTTTGAGAAGAGCAAGCTACCAGAGAAGGGGCTAAGAGGCTATAATCATAAACGTTTTATTGACTGATGGTGATAAACAATGTGAGAAAGTGTATGAAAAGCTCCCTGGATGCCTGCCCTTAACAGCTGATTAAAACAGAGACATGTAGAGCAGATAAGAAGGCTGTCACTGGCAGTCACACAGCTTGGAACATTGTCCACTCGCACATATTCAGACCATCTTCAGGGCCATCTGACTAGAAACTATCCAATCTGCTTCTAGAAGATCCTCCAATGAAAGATAGCACAAATGTTGAAGTACGTCCATGCCAGTTTAGCAGCAAGTGCAAAAGTTCTCTCTTTGATAGCTGTGAAGCATTCACATTCTGGTTTGGCTTTAATACCGGCAGATAATAATGCCACTATGGCTTTGCTGTGAGGAATCCCCCATGAGTTCTCCCCCTTCATCCCTTCACCTGGGATTATCATAATCTGCAGGTGACCATCAGGTCAATATTCCTCTATGCACGCATAAACAATCTGAGGCCCAGGAGTCCAATCAATGCCTTAGCTACGAGACAAAACCTAGACACCCCTCATTCTGGGCGGAAGCCGATGGCTCTGGTAAACTGTTGACTCTGGTGTGGTGTTCTATCCACGAGTGTTCTATCCAGGGCTTGCAACTGACTTTTCCCCCTCACTGTCCAAGTACCGTCCTGAAGTGCAAAATGAACCATCCCAAACTGAACTTGACCTGTCCCAAAATGTAAATTATTGTGTTTTTGCATTTTGACATAGGTCTAAGTTATTTGCAACACTATTTAAGAATCCATACAGTCGTGGGCCTCAAATCAATGCCTGAAAAAATATTTTCAAAAACGTTGACAAATTTTCTTTTGAAAAAAGGCTTCCAAAGGTTTACATTTTTGGTTGGGAAAAAATGTTTTGAAAGGTTGAAAAAATATATTCAATTTTTTTATATTTTTATAGATGTGCACCTTCAAGTACAAATAAAGTACAATGTTGTGACACATTTATTTGTATTATCGGGATTATTATAGTCGCTCTGGATAAGAGCGTCTGCTAAAATAACATCATCCGCATTGTTATTTTGAGCCCTGGTTCTATCCCCGCATGTTCTATCCCCGAGTGTTCTATACCCGAGTGTTCTATCCCCGAGTGTTCTATCCCCGAGCGTTCTATCCCCGAGCGTTCTATCCCCAAGCGTTCTATCCCCGAGGGTTCTATCCCGAGCGTTCTATCCCCGAGCGTTCTATCCCCAAGCGTTCTATCCCCGAGTGTTCTATCCCCAAGCGTTCTATCCCCGAATGTTCTATCCCCGAGCGTTCTATCCCCGAGTGTTCTATCCCCGAATGTTCTATCCCCGAGTGTTCTATCCCCGAGTGTTCTATCCCCGAGCGTTCTATCCCCGAGCGTTCTATCCCCGAGTGTTCTATCCCCGAGTGTTCTATCCCCGAGTGTTCTATCCCCGAGTGTTCTATCCCCATGTGCCTGTTACTCAGTCTGTTTACCCTCTGGCCAGTTTAACTGTCCCTGTCTGACCCAGCACCAAATTATAACTCAGCAACAACAAGACAAAAACAAACGTGGTGTTCAGTGCTAAACTTGAGGATCTCTCCTCATGGACAGAGTCTTGATATGACTGTGGCTGGTATGGTCAAGCAACACGCACTAAATTGGACTATAGAAACAAAAACCCATTTTAAAATGCTCCAACTCCCACACACAGGAGGGTCAGACTAAAGGAACGTGCCTTGCAACACAACATCTAATTTTCTTTTCATGGTGTACACTGACTTCTAAATCCTTGAAGAAGTCAAACTTCTTTAGGTACAACACTAGTCTGAATCATGAACACACAGGCTTGCTCTCAGGGACAAAGAGGAGACAGGAAAAGAGACAGGAGAGAAAACATACAAGCAGTGGTGAATGAGAAAGAAAGGCAGAGATATTAGTGAGGTAGCATTAAAAGCGAGGCAGGGAGGTGAAGCAGTAAGGAGGAAGAGAGTCAGACACACAGGGACACAGAGGCAGACACACAGGGACACAGAGGCAGACACACAGGGACACAGGGACACAGAGGCAGGGACACAGAGTCAGACACACAGGGACACAGAGTCAGACACACAGGGACACAGAGTCAGACACACAGGGACACAGAGTCAGACACACAGGGACACAGAGTCAGACACACAGGGACACAGAGTCAGACACACAGGGACACAGAGGCAGGGACACAGAGGCAGGGACACAGGGACACAGAGGCAGACACACAGGGACACAGAGTCAGACACACAGGGACACAGAGTCAGACACACAGGGACACAGAGTCAGACACACAGGGACACAGAGGCAGGGACACAGAGGCAGGGACACAGGGACACAGAGGCAGGGACACAGAGGCAGGGACACAGAGACAGACACACAGGGACACAGAGTCAGACACACAGGGACACAGAGTCAGACACACAGGGACACAGAGGCAGACACACAGGGACACAGAGGCAGGGACACAGAGGCAGGGACACAGAGGCAGGGACACAGAGGCAGGGACACAGAGGCAGGGACACAGGGACACAGAGGCAGGGACACAGGGACACAGAGTCAGACACACAGGGACACAGAGTCAGACACACAGGGACACAGAGGCAGGGACACAGAGTCAGACACACAGGGACACAGAGGCAGGGACACAGAGGCAGGGACACAGAGGCAGGGACACAGGGACACAGAGGCAGGGACACAGGGACAGAACGGGAATACAGCCGAGCGAATGCTGACTTGGCCGCACGGCAGATCCAGGGATCTAAATGACATCACCACAGCGGACCGCGGGGCACGTTCACACATCCCGTGCGTGCGTTGACAGAATAGAGTATGTGATGTTAGCGATGATCGGACACAAAATACCCTGGTGGTTCTCTCTGGTGGTGGGGGTTATTGACATGCCTGGGGCGGCCATGGTTGAGCCTGGTCTCGTTAACCCTCCCTTACCCACCTGAGGGTGACACGGCCAACAAACAGACTCACTTATTGGTCCACTGTCCAAGGCAGCACCTGGGAATTAATTCACCTAGAATCCTTAATCTTTCATTCTCAGTAGGAATGTTTCACTGGTGTGGGATACCTGCTGTGACACTACACTGCCCTGAATCCTTTACCAACTCGAGTTTAGATTAGGAGTAAGGATCGATTTATATAATGTGTGACAACCCACACTAACGTGCACACACACACAGGAAAACATGCTCACACGTACACACACATCGTCTATCACACTCAGGGTTCCATGAGCAATCGAAAGCCCTAAAGATTAAAGGCAGGAAACAAAGCAACAGTTCTCAGGGTGAAAACAAGTATGTCTCCTCTACAACAGAGAGAACAAAAGAGAGAGAGCGATAAAGAGAAAGAGAAAGAGAGAGAGAAACAGGGAGAGAGAAAGAGATGTTCAAAGCTGCTGCAGTAAAGAAATGAAAAACAAGAGCAACGTTCTCTCTCAGTCCACACGACAGGCTGAAAGCCCCCCGCCACACGGAGCCTTACTGAGCGCGTGTGGGTGCGCCTGTTCCCGAGAGATAGTGACAAGCCGCTGTGTGTCATGGCGTGCACGGGTAAACACGCGTGCACCTCTGCTAGCGTGAATTTGTGTTGCACGGAGCCCAGCAAGATGACCGTCACCTTCGGTAGAGTGACCGGTCCGGAACACAGGCTTCCAGAGTTCCAGAGGACACGGACACAGGAGGCATTCTGGGGATGGGCGAGAGGGGTTACATCTGCTGCCCCCTTCACAAACATGTACCTCCCTCTCCCTCTCCCCCCCTCTCTCCCTCTCTCGAAAACGTGGGGGGGGGCGGGGGAGGGGAAAGAACTAACTACTAGCCTTTGGAATAGCAAGCTACTAGGCCTGTGGTAGTAGCCTATCCTAGAACAGCTCTTTCATGGGATACATGGTCCCCTTGTCTCACTATAGCGACAGATGCCTTCAGCCTAACTAAGGCTTTTCATAGCCACAGTAACAAAAGCGGATGACAAACACAGTGAACGACATGAAATAAACCTGTCAGTTCTAATTCACTGGTCTCGTTTGGAGAAATAACCTTCAGGTGCTAAGATAGCCGCTTAGCTCTGCCCCTTAGGGTTACTGGGTAACAGGAGAGAGAGGGGAAAACAGGCCCATACCAGGCAGTACCTTACTTACAAAGCCTTAAGGCGTTTAGCCTCTGTTTACCAAGGGATTAGATGCTGTTCTAGTAATCTGTAATGGCCTGTACTGTTCTTCCCTACAGAACATTTAATAACCATATACACACAAATACACACACACACACACACAACAGTGCATTAAGAGAGGACAAACTGGCAAGAAAAATATGGAGGTTTCCCCCCAAAAAAGTGCGACCTAATTAGTCGAGGTTATTTATACATCCTGTCATCAGAGGGACTGAAGAGAGGGACTCTAGACGAGCCGACCTACTGCCACCCCTGTCCGTTATGGTTCTTAAACATGGCAGAACGGCTACACTTCTCCCTAGCCTCTCCTCGCTGGTTCTGGCTTATGTCTCCAGGGCTGTTTGGCTCTGGCTGAACATGCCTGATAAGTGATTGCAGGTGGAGCAATAGGACGGAGTCTCCACCAGCTGTTCCTCCTTCCTCTTCCTGTCACTCATAGGGGAGGGGGGAGGGGGGGGGGGTCAACCTAGGCTGCTTCACTATTCCACTGTCACAGACCTGATCCAACACTGTACCAAGCACACATGCTCACACACACACACACACATGCTCACACACACACACACATGCTCACACACACATGCTCACACACACACACACACACACACACACACATGCTCACACACACACACACATGCTCACACACACACACACACACATGCTCACACACACACACACACACACACACACACACACACACACACACACACACACATGCTCTCACTCACACACACACACACACACACACTCTCACAGGGCCCTGCCAAAATAACAAAAGGCTCCATTATATTGTATGTAGAACATCCTATTCCTTATCTAACAGGGAACAACAACAATGAGACAAGTAGGCTTTAGTGATCCTGGACACACACGTTCTCAATAACAACAAACACACTTAACAACTACTGGAAAACCATGAAGGGGGTGTCTAATCTGAAGGACAGGATATGACATCAGGTTGGCACTTTTCCACAGCCCCTCTGGCTAGGCTATTTTCTGCAGTATGGGAGTTCACCAAGAGACTCTAAGGGCCAAACCAAATATCACAGTGACATGTAACACGGTCTCCGTCCTCATGCAAACTTAAGCCCTCAACCCTCAACAGCACTAAAGCTAATTACATCAGATTTCATGGCCTGGGCAAATGACAGGCTCTTACAAACTCAACCCACTTGACAGCTAGCATTAGCTTCTCAATTCCCAAGTGTTATTGAACAACAGCAAGACTACAGTAGTCTTGCTGTTGTGAGGGAGTCTGTTCTGAGAGGGGCTGGTGTTGGGGTGTTGGTGGAATACTGATGCGATGAGTGTGGAATGACGCATGAGCGAACAGAGAACCTCAACATGTTTTACACATCAATGGAAGTTAGATCCTCCAGGAAAACACACCTCTCTGTTTATGAATAATGAAAGGTGCAACAACAACAACAAGAAAAAAAAAAAGGCTGTTCAAAGACCAGAAAGCTTCTTTTGTTCCCTCCCCGATTAAAATTCCGTGATAGTGTAATAGTTGGTCAAACATAAGGTTGAGAGAGTGGGGACTGCAAAATGTGCAGGGCAAAACAAACAGACTGAGCTGCTGGCACTAGGTGAACTGTTTTACTAGTATTGCTTGTTTGCCAGCCATAGAAAAGCATGGGGGCCTAGCTAGCACTTTTTCTCCAGCGTGCTCTTTCTCTAACTCCTTTAACCGGGTGTACCCCGCGACACACCAAACCTAGGGGAACTGAAACTGCCCCAGCCACCTGCACCAAACAGCTTGTGCACTCACCCCTGGGGAAACACTCACCCCTGTGGGAACACTCACCCCTGTGGGAACACTCACCCCTGTGGAAACACTCACCCCTGTGGAAACACTCACCCCTGTGGAAACACTCACCCCTGTGGGAACAGAAACACCCCAAAACCTAAAACAGAAACAAGGGATGACTACAACCCCCCCCCCCCCCCCCATCACCAACACACCTTGGAGCCAAACCTGTGGATACCTGTAGCTTTAACGGTGCAGTGTGGACAAGGTTCCCACAGCAGCTAGCGAGCAGCGGGGCAGAGCAGAACAAACAAGCTCTCTCTCCTCCACATAGGAGTCCCTCTAGTTCTTTGTCTCCTCTCCTGGGTGAAATCCCACCCTCCACGTTCATAATGACTCCCATGGCAACTCCTCCCCCTTCACAACATCAACAGTCTATTTACAGAACATTTCTGCATTGTGTGTATAATCCGAGATAAACCAGACACTGCTGACCAGCCTGGCTGCTTGTTACAGGAACAATTAATAATGTGAAAATTGCTTAATGAGAGCTGGTAAAATACATTACAAATTAAAACTTTCCACTCAGACAAGAATCCTTGTTGGTGGATTTTGTTTAGAAGGGAAATCAAGACTTTGAAGTCATGTGCAAACATCACTGTAGTTAGGTCATAGTCTAGAGTAAAAAGTCAAAAACATTCTCTCTCTAGCACACACAGCTGCCTCGGATCCAGAGGGCTACAAGGAACTGTATCACTAGATAGTCAATTATGAGGTGTGAATAGGACTGATTAACTGTACACCATCACTCTCTGTGCTGTTTAAGTCAGCCAAACAGCTAGACATCCCCAGAACCATGAAAAGATAATCATTCAAGATACTGTAAATCCCTGGCAATGTACAACACTGATTTAGCTAACGTAATTCCACATGTGCTAACACGGCCCGTGTTCTCCGGTAAGTGTATCTTCAATACCAGCAATGTTGTTCCCAGCTCCAGTCATGGGGGGCATGCAGCAACAACAACACTGGCCTCCACATGGCGGGGGGGACGGGACGACAAAGACAGGAACTTGGGGATCCATCTGTTATTCTGAGGGGGCTCAGCCGTGCGTAAGGGGAGCCTCCACAGTCTGAGCAGCAGGATTATAGACTGGGGCTGCTGGCTCTCACCCGCTTCTGTACCCCTCAAAACACGCTTGTATCAACACCGCTGTTCCCCAGGAACTGCTGAAGTCTTAGAACCAGAAACATGAAAATCTTTTTTTTTTTTTTTTTTTTACGAATTATTCTGATGTTCATTCCACATTGATCCGACAGGAAACCTGATAATCTGTAGAGACAAAGGGGCCGGAGGTTTGGGTCTTCCTCTCATTAGAAAAGCAAAGCTAACGTCAGTTAGCTGACCGATGCCAAGTCTGGGGGGCTGTTTTTTTTCCCCTAGAACTGTGGAGCAGTGTACACGCTAGGGCCTATCACGGCGTTCTAGTGTCCAGCTGTCCAACAACACGCTGTGGACCGGTACCACGAGCCATGCTCCGACACGGCAGTGACAAGGAGGGTCACAGCTCCTGTAAGCGGCGAGACAAAGACCTCGCCACTTGAATAGGGGACGGACGTTATCAAGTTAAGAGCTAAGGAGACGATAAATATGAGCCTCAAGTGTCAAAAGAACAACAGTGGTCTGAAAATCACAAATTAATAGACTGTCAATGTTGTTCAATTTGCATAACAATGTGAGTCCAGTAACGATTTTGACCTTGTTGACTTTTTCACAATTCTCTGTATTAACAGAATTGCATGTTGCCTGGTACTAGGGTTCCCACTGACCACGACTAAGGGAAGCCTATTTCATTCAACTGCTGACAGATCTGACATGTTGAACCAGGTTCATGTTTATTTCCAAGCCAAGTTCGAAGCCTCAGCAGCAGAATAAGCTCACAGGACATGACGAAATTCTCCTGACATTCACTGCATGAATTCCATGTTGAGTTTCTATTTTTTAAGTCTTTCTGGTACCCCGGTTGAAAACTAATCTGGTGCATTCTCAGTATCCCCCATAAGAAGTTATCTCTTAAACTGGTATGAGTTTCAAGTCTTAGTTACATGGAAAAGTGGAGCTTGTGTGTTGCAGCTTACTTACAGGGAAACCACCCAGCTCCTCCACTCATTAACAAATCCACGTAGCCTTTATCTCTACCTGTGTAGTCATGCATGGGTCCATGTATATGTTTCAAGCATTAGCCATGTGCATCTTAAAATACTGAAGCACTCATAGAAACAGACACACACACACACGGACAAGCGCGCGCACACACACACACACACACACAGGTCCTTGTATGCAAGTGAGCAGTTGTCGTCTGGTAAACCTGTTCTCAACAGTCACAGGGAAAGCTTCAGAGGACAGTTGGGGCCTGCAGTTCAACACACTGCCTTCCTCGCAGTCAAGGTTTTACATCTGAGCTCACCATAGTTTCATGGCTGCCATTGACTGCAGGCAAAAAAGGGGAGAAACTTGCTCCAACAAGCACTGTGGCATCCTAACACCATTAACACTAACATACTTTATGAGGAAGCCAAAACGATTGAAATTCAGACAAGTTGGCTAGGATATTAGTATGTTGTACACTTCAAACTTAAATATGTTTATGTGAAAGAGCCACTGTTTAAAAGCACACAAAGAAGTATGGTTGTTGAACAAACAGGATAAGTGGGTTAGATAACACCACTAGTGGGAATCTTAACAGTTTATTTTTCAAGTTAATAAAATAAGTCAAGAAACAAACTCTTAAAACAGATTTTCCCAAATAACACAGAGGAGTGGTGTTTCTCTAAATTTGTAAAAACGACTCCAGATCACACTTGGCTTTTGTTTCGCTGGCTGGAATTAAGGCTCCGTCTTGTTCTTGGTTTGTTTAGACCAGCCTACCCTCTAACCCATATTTGACTAAGAACTGCTGTCATTCCATCAGCTGTTCTAAGTCCCACCCTCATGAGGTTTCCGGGTGGTAACAGACGATCCAATCATTAAGCTAGTTTCCACTGCAAGAGGACGAAAAGCAAAACAACATGTTCTCACTCTTGAACATAGCAGTGATTAGAAATGGGTCCTGCGGTTTAGCTCAAGTGCAGTTTTGTTTTCTGCATCACTCTATTGTTAGACTTCTTCGTCTTCACAGCATCATGGTAACAAAAACGGCCTCTGTACTGGTTTAACAGGTACAAAGAATGTAACATCTGGAATTGAATAGAACAAAGGTAACTAGAAAAGGTTTGACAAAGGGGAACACACGAGGTATTGACCCTTTAAAAACATTTAATAGAAGGCTAAATACAGACAATACCAGTTCCTGACACCTTTCTGGTGCATCATTAGAAACACAATCCTCGAAAAATCTGTATACAATTCCAAACGCTGGCTAGTTGTAGATAAAGGGGTCTATTTCGAAAAGGTGAACGTTGCATTATGCGGAAATGCCCATTTAACATAATCAGATAAGAACAGCTTGATCATTGCTTACTTTAAGTTACTCTAGTTACACCAGTGTAAAATACACGATTGTGCAGCTGTGTCTCGAAAACGCAAGAAACACAATGGCAGCGATTTCATTGAGTAGACGTTATGTAAACAAATGGAGTGTGTCAACATGTACCTAAGGGTCGATCTGAATGTTCCCACAACATGCAGGAAAATATAACTTCGTTTTTTTACTTTGGGCAGCATAATACTCAAACACAGTAAAATGCCTTGTCATAAATGCGCATGCAGATAAGACGAATAACACTCGAGCAAAATATCAAAAACCTTCGGTAGCAGGCCATCAATTCCCCATTGTAGAATGATTTGCTATCTGGCTAAACCCCGTCATCAGAAACTGGGGCTTTAGGATAGCTGAATCCATGAAGTCCTTATAGTAACAAACTCACAATTATGTTCGTCAAATAGCATGTTTGACTTCACACAATTATTGTCACAACCATAACACTATTGCAAAAGCTAGCTAAGTTGGCTAGAAATACGCTAGTTAGCAAGCTAGCTTCGATTAGCTGTCAAGGATAGATGACTAACAACAGCCAAATAACGAGTTCAACTACAAATGCTTTGAACCTATTCATATTCAGCGTTGTTAATGTTATGAAAGGATACAGTTTCACCACATCGGTATCCATTCGCCTTTTACCCGGACTTGGAGACGACATTTTTGCTGTATTCCACCGTTGAATACCCAAATGAAGTTTACGGATAGCACCTTAAACGCTAGATTTCTAGCAAGTGGACCTATCCGAAAGTTAACATTTGATTTCTCAAATGCTAACAATAAAATGTCTCCACGAAAACCTTTCTGTGACTGCCGCAATTCCTACTTCCACTGGTTGTTCACCAGTCCCTGTCTCTTCGGGAACCCTGTGCCTCTCTCTCGACTTTCTCTCTCACGTCTGTCTCTCTGTTCTGGTCTATCCCTCCGCGAATGTCGTCACATATGTGGGACAAATACGTCAAAATCAATGGCCACTGTCTGTTTGTAGTCTTCATAGACTGAACATATGTTTATAAATATTGTCTTTGTAATACCTGTGTTTATGTATGCTCAACAAAACTTCGGTGCTGCCAACTATTTACCACCAAGCTTAGATAGTAATGGTGTGTCGCCTCATTGTAATTCCGAGCCAATATAAATGTATATGAAGACATTTAAGCAAAAACTAATGTTTCATTAGTCAAGAGTTAAAAACAGAATGAAAATATTAATGTATTGCCTGAAGCCATTCCCACGTGATACCTTCCATCATGCAGCTTTAACAACCAGGATCTCTCTTTGTCTGCCTCTCACACAACCTCATTAGTCGCAAGGTCAGCAACGCTGCAGAGGCAAAAGACAGTCCCAAAGGAAACCAAAGTAGGCCCAACCTCATTCATCTTCTGCTCTACTTTTGGGAGGTCTATAAAGTGAGCACAGACTTTTTTTTTTATTCCTCACGGGTTATCATTACAATACCAATATTTTACTTAACACTGGGCAGCGCAGTGGTCCCTGTTCCAGGATCCTCATGAACAAAATAAGTTTATTTAGGATACAAAAGACTGCTGTAGAAAGATACTGGCTTAGTGAGGTCACCCGGTCCAACAATTTCATGTTTCAGAATGGGAATGGCACCTTTCAGCGCGTGCATAATCCACCTGTTGGCCCCTGGCATGCAGCAGTTGGAAAAAGAAAAGAAAAAAAGTCTAGGATAGAATGTTATAGAAAGAACATTTTATTAAAACCCCTTAGGAAATCCTTAAGAGTGAAAGCGCATGCACAGTAGAAGAGACTGCATTGGCGATGAGTTCATAGAAAGGCCAATGGAACAACAAATTGGGTTAATCCCAAAACATTCTTAAGATTTCTATGGCACATTATTTGTTCTACCTAGCAGACCATCTATGATGAAAAGAAACCACACTATCTCACCTGAAGCACTTCAGAAATGCAAACAGCATGAAAACTTTTTTTGTTTGTCATTACTGGCACCAGTTTTCTGGCAGCAGTATAAAAACGGATTTCGGCAAAATTGCTTTGCAAAACAAATTCATATACATTTTGTTTTAAATCCCTAGATACAATGAAAAAGACACAAAAAACTTCCTCACAGCTTTAGGTTGATTTTAAGTAGTCTCACATTTCCCTGTGACCTTCCCACAATCTGAAGATAACACAACTGTTTTTCCAGAGTTTAACCATTTGGCTCTTTCCCACAAGGATATTTCAGAGACTCCTCATACCTCATATTCCATAGAACCACCACAGTCAGGGGTGTTGCATGATGGGATAAGTAGTCTTCCGGGAGAGTACCCAGTGGAGATCAGTTGGGATTCATGTCCCACTTTCTCTTGATAATGCCCCTCTATATTCATGCATGTTGTGTGCATCTCATTTTCTATGAAGCCATTTTGCCTCCCAAACCCAATAGGGCAACATTTATTTCACTGTTCATGGATGGGTGTCCTAAATAGAGCTTCAATACAAACAATTTCCTTTAGTTGCAACCCTCCCACTGACTGTAAACAAAGATGGGAGACGTACGCTGAAGTGACACTTGTCAGTGCTACATGAAAACGTACCACCAGGAACTCAAATCAACATTTTCCTGCGATTCTGTCTCTGGGTTGAAGCTAGGGAAGAGAAACCCTTATTGAGATGGGGAGGATATCTGCCACTGACGAAATATAGCGAACACCCTTTTTGACTTGTCGTGAGGACCCTGGAGAGAAAAGACAGTTGAAGATTAGACACAGCAAAACACACAGCTGCAATTTACAAGCAATAGCTCAGCATCAGATAAGTCATTTCAGCAGTAAAACCAATATGAGTGGACACAATGTCAAGCATGTTAGAAAACACTCATCCTGATTTGGCAAACAAAAATACTTCCTAGTTCAACTGCACTAAAAGCAGACCTGGAACTGTCTACGAACCCTGTGTTTTGTGCTCACCTGGGATGGACTTCTTCCCATGACGTCCGATGTCTTCTTCATGGGCAGGAGTAGGTTGAGAGCAGCCTTCCAGCCCGGCTGGTTCTCCTCCGCGTCTCCGTCTAGGAGGGTAATGTCCTCAGTTCTGGTGTTCTCCTTCCCTGTGTTCACCCAGGGGCACCAGTCTCTGTGCTGGGCCAGAGGGTCAAATATATTCCTCTGCAGGGGCCCCTCCTGGAACAAGAGAACATAAAAAAGGAGACTTTAGCTACTAGTATGACACACGCTTTAACCACCAAGTTGGCCGGTACAACAAGTCAACAAACACAAGTACAGTTAGAAGGACATCCTCTATAACAAAAAACTTACCTATAACTTGTCCGTGAACTGAAAATATGGTTTTAACAGAATATCTAGAGAAAAGTATGGTTGGAATGACATCCTTTAAAATGTAAACCAAACACGTGTGTGAACAGGGGGGTGGGGGGGTGGGTCTCTTACAGGACCACCGGCTGAAGACAGGCGCAGGCGTTTGGGGTGGTGTTGGGGGCTGCCAGGGCCGTCTCCATGCCCTCTGCCTCGAGCAGAAGGCTTCTTTCCACGGGCCAACGGGCTTGGCAACTCTTCACTCGGACTGGGGGAATCTCTGCTCCGCGTGCGGACCACCATGGGGGACGGACTTCCCTCGGTCTGTTTGCAACAAACACATCCAGCACGTGTATGGTACGTCGCCAAGGTGCGTCTACAAAGTTGAGATGTTCAGGGGCTTCACACGAGACTAATTGACCCTGGAATGACCAATATGCGACCTCACTCCAGCCAGTCTACCTCCGAGTGACGATGCCTACCTGATCAGAGCGAGTCGAGTCCTGACTCCTTAGCTTCATACGGCTGGGGGTGGAGGATGGGGAGGGTGAGGTGGGAGTGCCCCTATCCCCACGGGCGTCCTGGACATTGGTCGGGGTGGGTGACTGAACCCGGGTGGGTGTGCTAGGGACAGAGCTGTTTCCTCCACCCACTGACCCCTCCATCTGGTGGAAGTTCCACAGGCCCACTTTGCGCATGCAGTAGGAACATACAAGCATGGGGAGGCTCATGGCATGCAGAGTCGGGCTACAGAAACCAAAACAGGAAATCATATAAATGCCGATCACACACACACACTCGGTATGAAAAGATGGGTGATATGTGTTTAGCTTGTGTGGTTTCTAACCTAGCGGCCCAGCCACACAGAGAAACGATGCAGGCAGTCACTTGGACGGCCAAAGTTTCAGATGTTGGCGTTCTCCTAAGCTTCTTCTGTTCCTCTTCGATAAGCTGCAGGAGCACACTCACGATATCCTCCGTCAAAGACTTTCAAAAGGGACAAAAGCCTGTGTAAATTACTGCTGATCAAGAATCCAGCCATAGCCAGACCAAACCCCCATCAAACCTGGCAGTGAACCAGGACCAGGGGAGTGAACTTATTCGTACTACTTGTAACACACACACACACACACACAAGTTACTTACCATGTTTTTGAGTTGCTCAGGGCTCATGGCAGGCAGCTGCTGTTCCAGGATACAAGCGCTCTGGAAACGCTCCAGGAAGGCACTGAGAAGAACCGAGGGCTCATTTGCCGGAACCAGCCAGAACCGGTCTGAATCATTAGGACAACTCCATTACTATCCTCTGACAGTGACTCACTAAGTAACTTCAGTTCTCAGATAACAACCACGAGTTTAACATCCAAGGCAGTACATAAAAACAATTAAGTGTGAGAGGAAAGTCTGCGCTATTACCTGGGCATGGGAAGTCTGGCCAAGGACAAAACTTTTCATGCTGTGTCTGCAGTTGCCTGGATATCTCTGCAATACGTGACTCATCTATTGAGAGGACATGGGGTTTATCTACACACTGTTCCAGACAACTATTGAAACTTGGTTTGCACAGAATTCATGACGGTAATAAAAAAAATAAAAAAATAAAAAGCAAACTCACATTTCAAGAAGTCCAGAGTCGGTTGCAGCGAGGCACAAAGAAATGCCTGGCAGCTGGAGCATTTAAGCATATCACAACCCACATTAATCCAGCCATAGCTCGCGCACCTCAGTGGAGAAAGGCATTGAGGTTTTCCTGCCCATTTCAAACAGTGCTCAAGCTAAGGAATTGTTTTGAAGAAAAATACTCAGTTTAACACTTCTTGACAAAGCAACGATTTGTGTGTTAATTAATCATGTAACATAAAATCAAAATAAATAATAAATTGTGTGCAACTGGACACTTGTAGCTCTTAATAAGCGTTATTCTATCTAGTCACTAAAATAATCAAAGGATATTGAATATGACTCCACTCGGGTGAAAAATGCATCTTTGTTGGCCGCTTCGAAAGGAACTTTGGGTATGTCGTTTGATTCCACAGCATTCAAATTCCCCTTCACTCTAAATGATAAAAACAGATAAGACAAAGATGCAACTGCGTCGTTAATAAGAGTTACGATATCTGAAAAACTGTATGTGTACATTGTGTCCCACTTGTTCCTTGTGTAATGATACCATGGCTTATGCGCCCACATGTGGACACATGTGAGATCAAGAAAAACGTTGAATTGTAGAGAAAAAAAACTGTATTAAAAACTGCACTTATTACAGACCTGGTTGGCATTGTAAGGCAATTGTGGTAGCTAGCATTAGGTGCACATTCCGTTGTTATTCTGGTGTCCAGCCTACAAGAATGTGCTGTGTAGATTACGTAACATACATGTGCGATTACCTTTTAAAATAGATTGTGATCAGAATAAATAAAAAAAGCCAATACATTTACCAATAATTTATCACGTTTTATATTCCTACTTAATCATGTCTGTACTGTAAACTAACAGTCAACCGTTCGTAGAAACTGCTTTGCTTGTAATCAAAAAGTGCGAGTACACTCGCAGGGTTAAGCTAGCAAACCAAGTACTGCAGAGTAAACTGCCGCTAGCTCCCTTTTTTGATCAAAGTAAACGCATGAGCGCTTATAAAAAAAACATACCCATTTGATCGGTTCTCTTCTGACACCACACCTTCGTTGAGAAGTTCACGCACTTTCTCTGGAGACGCAAAAACAGACTTACATTGTTTATTGGAATTGTCAAGACGATTTCCACGACTACCGAGAGTCGCCATGATTGGTTCGGAATTCAAGATGTTCCCCCTCCTAAAAAGCACTAACATTCTGGCTAGTTCCGTTCCGCTCAGCATGCACAGTGACGATTAACCATGTCTAGTTACTTCCAAGGCTTTTTTAAACAGATACCCCCAGGTAAAATTATGTAATTTTAAAACTACAATTAAAACTACATTGTGAACTCGACCACCCAGGAGACCAAGGGGGAGGTGATGATGGGTCACTGGTTGGGGAGGAGGTAGTGGGGGCCACTATGGAGGCAACGCAGTTTTTTAACGGTATTATTATGCCAGACAGGTAATGCTATTCAAAATGACCACACCTAAGCAACCAGCATGTGTCCCTTTGCCCTCTTCGTGAAACCCGGAGGTTTTAAGGCGTTTATCAAATATGTAAAAGAGCATATTAATGCATTTAGGTCCCACCACTATAGAATTTAGAGACTTAACTTGACAGCATTTTTATATATTTGTGTATGACTACGATAATTTATTTAGCAAAAACATTTAATAGGGTCTACTCTGTACACGTGGGTGTTCACTGGGTTGAAGATATTCAAGTCTCAGCTGTAACAGGTGGAGTGGCCGTGAAGAACAGTCAACGTCAACTGGCAATTATGAAGTCGATGTGTCCCAGGTGCTAAATTTGACCAAAAGTATGCAAGCCTTACTACGGATCGGCTACTCCTGTGTTGAAATAAAGTTGTATATAGTACACAACCAAAACATACATATATTCAGCAGCTCAGCAAGAGAAATATGGAAGCAAAAAAGAGAGAAATTAAATAATATGTTCCCAAACACATGAACCATGTTCAAAAACCTTGGCTCTAAAGGTGAGCACTTTTAGCTGATGCACCCGCCCCGCCCCATAACTTTCACAGTTGCAACGCGCATCTAACAAGGAGCTCTCTGATTGGTCAGAGGCGCACTGGCTAGCCAGCAGTGTGTTTGTGAATGGCCTTCACTGACCAAGATGTGATGTTATGATTTGTAATGTAATGTTTTATCAGCTCCTTAAATGATTTAATCAACGTTTTATGTAACATATTCGACTGACTTGAATCGGGGAAAAGATGTCGTCCGCTGAAGGTGCTCGCAATTCGGACCAGCTGAATAAATTCGAGAAACTGTCAGGGAGGCCTCCGCTAGGACTAGCAGCAGGTCAGTCAAAAACATTTGACATATTCCATTCTAGCTGCGCTAGAATGCTAACGTGTCTTTATACAAGCTTGCTAGTTCACTACATTAAATGTTATTGGCTAGTTTGAACAATACGGTCTTCCTAATCACCGATTAAGCAACGAGCAAATGTCAATGTTTGCTAGACTAACTAGCTGCATCTGGCTTTTATTAATGCTGATTTGCAAGGAATGCAAGAAAAAATAGGCAGCGAAGACACCTAACTACTGTAGCCATGTATTAAACTAGTTTAGCTTGCTAACGCTAGAGCACCTGCCTCTCCAGTTCTTTCAATAGAACATCTAGACAGGCGTTAGCAATAGGCTAAACTGCTATTCGTTTTCTGGCTATTTTCTCTTAAGCTTCTCTTGTAATGCCAACTAACAGCTAGCCTCTAGCTAGCTAGAATCATTTGTTAAGGTATGTTGATGTGATATTTGAAACGTATTTAGCTAGAAGTGGGCCCTTAGTGCAACACAAGAGAATGTTCATTAAAATGACATGCTGCTACTAGTATATATTTTCAAGTTGTACTAGTAAGGATCCCAATGACCATCAACACATACCACACTGCCTGAACCAGTAGCAGTAATGTCCATGGCTGTCATAAGGGTTCTTATAGTCGTATATCATTTCACATACGTATGGTATGGATTCCCTTAATATCAATGTGATGCTCTTACATAATGGTAGACATGTCTGAAGGGAATAGAAAAATGTTCAGCTAATTATTTCCTTGGTATTGGCCTAGTTGCTTGCTTTTCGTTTTTGAGAGCCATGCAATGGTCTACTGATGAGGTTGTGTTTGTAGCTTACTTGAAGAACATTGCATGAACAACTGCAGCTGGAATATCAGGTACTTTGCTATAATCCTTTTCACACACGTACCACAGCAACTAAATTATGGCTTTTGTTTGTGCCACGTAATTTAGCTGCTTTCCTGCTAAGTTCCTCGTCAAATAATACTAGCATTTCCAAGCTAAAGCAGTGTCAATCTGTAGTGTTGAAGTGACATCAGCACGACAGCAGTTTAGTATAGCAGTAGACCGCCATAGCAGTTGGTAACTATAGTACCACACCACTAGTTCCCTTTTGTGAGACACTTGTAGGGGGGTAAATATTGTCCAAACAACCAAAACTAATTCCCCTATGGTTTAAAGGAAGATGGGAAACTGAACAGTGTATTAGCATGAACTAAATAATGCCAATACCAATAGAATTCCAGGTATTTGACTCTATGGGTTAAATCAGAGCAAGAATGGTCAAAGTACGGTTAAGTGAAATACGCATTTAATAACTTTGCAAATGAATGAAATCAATTACAAGGCAAACATGTTACAATATGAAAGTTTTCAATCTTACCTACTCTACCATGATCATTGTAAATCAGAGAGAAAGCAAGAGGTGAGGAAGGAGTAGGACAGTAGGACAAGGCAGAACTGAGGAGAAGGTCTCAGGAGATGAAGAATCCAAAGAACAATGCATTACAATTCCCTTTATACACAAGAACAACCAATCAGACCACATCTTGAATGGGGTGTGAGAGCCATCAAGTTGAGACCGTCCAGAAACTCCAGACTTTAGCATATGAGAGGTGGGGGCAGGTTTGACACCCAGCCTTACAATCCTCCCTCTTGGACACAAAAGCACATGAAAAGCTGCTGTGTTCATCCTGTGATAACCTGCACCCATAGGAAAAGGAACTTGATTGCAGACAGGTCAGCATTGAGATTCTAATGGTCATGGCTATTGCTCAGAGGATCACTTTTGGATCATGGCTAGTGCTCAGAGGACCAATTTTGGATCATGGCTATTGCTCAGAGGATCACTTGGAAGAACCTTTGTATTGGCATGCAGACGTGCCCTTGGTTAGCATATTCCTGCTACTTACGTTCTTGTCCTGTTACAGCAGAACACAATTGGAGCACAGCACTTGGTTAACAATGAAAATGGTAAAGTTTGGAGTGGTCTGGGGTCTGAGTGAGTCGGATTGGATACAAATGGAAATTAGTGAGACAGTGTCCTAAAACTCAAATGGAAAAAATAGGTGAACAACAGTCCTCCCTTTTGATAGATGAGAGGTACACAAACATATCATCTAGCAGATGAAAATGGCAATTAAAACAAAAGCGTTCTTGGGTCCAAAATAAACAAAACACAAATTACACAGCAATCATAAAATAAAATACAAGTTATACCAATCTACATTTACAGGTCAGGAACCAATGTGAGTTTAGCTAAAACCTAGAACATTTACCACCAACTCTATAAAACACACAAAGGTACATACTGATCCATAATACCCAATACTCATCCACACAAACCAACATAGGAACTAATGGATGGACAAACCATATGCACTATGCATATGCAGCTAAAGGAACTGGAGCAGCAACAAATAAACTGTCCCGAACGAATCTTTGAACTACAACAAAGACTAAACACAGGGGTAATACAGTAGGAATGTAGCAATATCACAATTTGGACCTGAATTAAGTAAATGTAAAAGATAGTTGGAATTGCATGTAATCACATTAAAAAGTTTAAGATTTGGTTGTCTTGATAAAGGCTCAGCTTATGCTGCATGAAAAATGGGGGAGGCCTACCCTTTCCCAGATCCCAACATTTGGACTCAGTGTGACCACTTCTTAGACAAGCACGACAAAATCTAACTTTGTTGTTAGCATAAAACAAGCGTGTGGGTGGAATAGGCATATTTCTGCCAAGATCCCAACATCGCATTTCGGTGTGTCCTTGTCTTTTACAGAAGTTACACTGTATATGATGGGGCTGCTGGGGCTTGGGTTTTGCCTCTGTCACCATTTTTATGGCAGCAATGCGTGGCGGATCAGGAGCACGACGGTTCTTTGTAGAACGCGGTTTGGGAATTTGCGCACCAATTCCACTCTCTGTGTCTGAACACTCATTAGTAGAATGTGAGCCAGCATGGCTGGTCTCTTCACTGCTTTTATTAGCGGTGTGTTGCCTTGTGGCACTAAAAGGTGTCGCTGCTTTGAGGACAGAGTTGAGAAGACATTTGCCAATTAAATGTACAGTAATCTTCAATGTTTGTTTCTTTTCTGCTTTCTTTTTATGGACTCCTACAGTTCGCCAATGTTCAATTATTTCAGCTAGCGTAAAATCAATTTTAAGACCGTTCTTGTCTTTCTTGCTCAATTGAGATAACGTTCGGTTAACGCTAACTTCTTCCCATAGGTTAAGTAATTTGTTAACTTCAGTTTCCCATTCCATTTTTGTTCATTTCATGCAGGAGCTAATATCAGAAACTAGTAATAGGCTTCTACCAACACAACCAGGTGGAACACAATTAATGTACATTTGTAAATGCTTACTCACCGCACCATGGTTTGAAACGCCGGTTTGCCTAACTGTAACTGAATTGCTCGAAACATATCACGTCGTCGGGGTCACCAAAACTGTAAGGGGGTAAATATTGTCCAAACAACCAAAACTAATTCCCCTATGGTTTGAAGGAAGATGGGAAACTGAACAGTGTATTAGCATGAACTAAATAATGCCAATACCAATAGAATTCCAGGTATTTGACTCTATGGGTTAAATCAGAGCAAGAATGGTCAAAGTACGGTTAAGTGAAATACGCATTTAATAACTTTGCAAATGAATGAAATCAATTACAAGGCAAACATGTTACAATATGAAAGTTTTCAATCTTACCTACTCTACCATGATCATTGTAAATCAGAGAGAAAGCAAGAGGTGAGGAAGGAGTAGGACAGTAGGACAAGGCAGAACTGAGGAGAAGGTCTCAGGAGATGAAGAATCCAAAGAACAATGCATTACAATTCCCTTTATACACAAGAACAACCAATCAGACCACATCTTGAATGGGGTGTGAGAGCCATCAAGTTGAGACCGTCCAGAAACTCCAGACTTTAGCATATGAAAGGTGGGGGCAGGTTTGACACCCAGCCTTACACACTGATGGAGATGCAGAATAATAACGAGTATTATATCCTAGTTCTGTTGCATCATTATCCTGTGCCCATGCCTGGACAAGACCACAAATTATGTTGGCACTGCAACACTTGATTGATACATAATTGCTTCTTGTCTTTCAAGGTTCACCACTTCAGGAATTGAGTTTAGCCTAACAGAACCACACATCCAGAGTGGAGACTGTGTGTGTAGTAGGCCTTTCAGGCTCACCTTGTGTCCCTATACAGAGGACGAATCCAGGCTGTCTATCGGTCAGAAAAAGAAGGAAAATGTGGTGATGGTTTGGGCCTAGCTGAACAAAGTTGTATCAGGAATACAGCAAACAGTGTCTGTGTGATTAGGGAGTAGATATGGGACCCCAGCCAGACCCGTAATCTGTCTTTTAAGTTCTCATTTAATTAGGATAATGTGTTGTGGTTTGCACAGGGTGGGGAAAGACGATGAGGGCACGTTGACCCAACCATAGGTTCATCAGAGAGTTCAGTTAATCTCTCTTATCTCTTCTGACAGATGCCCAGTTTGACAGCCAGCTAAAAGCTGTTTAGATGATAAGTTTCATTCTTGTCTCATCTCTGTGTGTGTGTGTGTGTGTGTGTGTGTGTGTGTGTGTGTGTGTGTGTGTGTGTGTGTGTGTGTGTGTGTGTGTGTGTGTGTGTGTGTGTGTGTGTGTGTGTGTGTGTGTGTGTGTGTGTGTGTGTGTGTGTGTGTGTGTGTGTGTGTGTGTGTGTGTGTGTGTGTGTGTGTGTGTGGCAAAAGCATATCTGTGGCTTGCACATGGAGCAAACAAGTTTAGTTACACTGACAAGGACATACTGCTGGCTTTGTAGAGCCCTCTCTCCCTCCTCTGTCTTAAATAACTTGTTTTCGAATACATTTATCTCTTATCTGTCTGTAGTTGTATTTCATTAGAGCTCAGTGGTCACATTTATACTACCCACCATCACTAAGTTGTTGCGAGCTTGTTGGGAAAACACTTATGTGCCTCGTGTTGTACAGACGTTTACTGTCTGAACAAATATATTTTTGTTCTACTAAATTCTCCCACCCTATTTCCCCCCTCTACACCACACACACACACACACAAACACACACACAGGCCATCGCACACCTCCGGCGCGGAGTGGCCATCGCTGCGTGGCAGACAACACTAACCTGTACGTGTTCGGAGGCTACAACCCTAACTACGACGAGTCAGGAGGCTCGGAGAACGAGGACTACCCGCTGTTCAGAGAGCTGTGGAGGTACCACTTTGCCACAGGCACCTGGCAGCAGGTGCGCACAGAGGGCTACATGCCCACGGAGCTGGCCTCCATGTCAGGTGAGCCTACCCAGGGTGGCGCTGCCGGGCAAGGGAAAGGCACCCAGGGTTGGAGGGTTTCAGGTCCAATTATGGGGGTTTGTGCCACGGATGGTTACGATGAGCCATCCACGCTGTGTTGATTTGGTGTAAGGAACTGCATGTTGGTTTCTCTGTAACTCTGCGTGCTGTGTTGCTGTGTTACTGTTTATCTCCCCCTTTTAGCTGTTTTACATGGAAACAATTTGTTGGTGTTTGGCGGTACGGGGATTCCTTTCGGGGAAAGCAACGGGAACGACGTCCACGTGTGCAACGTTAAATATAAACGGTGGTCGTTGCTCAACTGTAGAGGGAAGAAGCCTAACAGAATCTATGGACAGGTGCTGAACTTAGACTTTCTTAACTGACGTTTTCGTACCGTTGGTGTTCTCCCTGGTTCACAAGCTCACCTTTTTAGAAGACAAAGGTGCTATACATACCCTCAATATTTGTATATAATATAAGGCACTGGATAAATAATATGTATTTTGTATGGAAGAGTATTGCGAAAGGATTCTTTGATTGTCCAGACTGTCTTTTTGACAGTTAAACTTATTCTACTTTGTGGTTCTCTCAGGCTATGGCCATCATAAACGGCTTCCTATATGTGTTTGGAGGGACGACAGGCTACATCTACAGCACAGACCTGCACAGGCTGGATCTGACCACCCGAGAGTGGATTCACCTTAAACCTAACAACCCCTCGCACGACCTGCCTGAAGAGAGGTAGGCTGGGGCACTGGGACTCAGACGGGAATCTTTTCAGTTAGTTTGGACAGTGTAACTGCCACTGGAGCACAGGATCTCTCCCTGAACCGCTCCTCCTCTAGGTCTCCTCCATTCTTTTTCCTCTGAGTTCTCCTGTGACTCTACCCTTGTCTTCCTTGAGGGTTTAGATTAGTTTAGGCCAGGGTTCTCCAATCCTGGTCCTCGAGGCCCACTGTCCTGCATGTTTTAGAAGTTTCGCTGACTCGGGTGTGCTGGATCAGGGAAACATCTAAAACATGCAGGACGGCGGCCCTCGAGGACCAGGACTGGAGAACCCTGGTTTAGGCTGTGCAGTTTTTTTGGTTTGTTTGTTTTTGGAACATAAGGTAACGTAAGGTCAAGCTGGCATATAAACAGGTTAGATGACAAGTGTTTGTTTTGCTAAGAGAGCTACAGAGGAGAGGGTAAGCAGTACCCGTTTCTGTGACAGGTACAGGCACGAGATTGCGCATGATGGACAGAGGATCTACATCTTGGGAGGTGGAACATCCTGGATGTCCTACCCTCTCAACAAGGTGCACTAACCAATCATCTGAGTCTTTGCTTGTCACATGGTGCACAAAATCCTTTGGGTGTAGAAAGCCATAACAACTTCTGTTTCTTTCTTCCTGTGGTCAGATACATGCTTACAACCTGGAGACTAATTCCTGGGAGGAGATCAGAACTAACCCTCATGATAAAATAGGTCTGTAGAAGTTGTTGTATGGAAAACGTATATGCAAGGCCATCTTATTCGAGCCAACTGCTCAAAGAATGTGCTTACTTTATTTTCACAGGATATCCTGCTCCTAGGAGATGTCATAGCTGTGTGCAGATTAGGAATGGTGAGGGTCCTACATGCCTTTCGTTTTAGAACATTTTGAACTAATCTTAATATCAGGTTTCCAATGTTGTTTAATTTACGTGTGTGTCTCTCTCGCGCTCTGTGTGTCTGTGTCTGTCTCTCTCTCTCTCAGACGTGTTTATCTGCGGGGGTTACAATGGAGAGGTGATCCTGGCCGACCTCTGGAAGATCAACCTCCAGACGTTCCAGTGGAGCCGACTTCCAGCGACCATGCCCGAGCCGGCCTACTTCCACTGTGCTGCTGTCACCCCGGTAAGCAGGCTGCTCCTCCACACAGGACGGCTGTGGGATGAGTAGTACTGCCATGCTCATTCATGGTGTACCTTCAGTTTAGTAACTCGAAACGATAGTGGAAAATCAGTTGTGGAAACACGAGGTGGTTTATGACGGATCTGAGGTTTGCCTCAGCTGTCAGCATCATCCTACACTTCTAGCAGTCGTACCAACTGTTTCTCTTGTTCCCCCCGTATAAAGCTCTCTCTGCCAGCTTGCCACTTCGGTGAGATTCATGTCCTGTTCATGTTCAAGTCCACACCTCCAAACAAGGCAGGGAGAGACATTGAAAATCAATGACCGCAGTTTGTCTTTTTTTTTTCACTCACGTTGTCTCCTTCCTGTCCAGGCTGGCTGTATGTACATACACGGCGGTGTGGTCAACATCCGCGAGAACAAGAGGACTGGTTCCCTGTTTAAGATCTGGCTGGCTGTTCCTAGCTTACTGGAGCTGTGCTGGGAGAACCTGCTGAAAGCCTTCCCTCACCTGCCCCAGCTGCCTGTCCAGGAGCTGGGCGACCTGGGGTTTACACAGGAACTCATGGAGCGCTTGAAATAGGATGAATGCGAGGACGGAGGGATTGACTAATGTGTGGATGGATGGGATAGAGGATAGAGAACCCCCCCCCCAGTGGCGGAAAGCACAGGATTATGTTTGAGATGTTTGTCTTCGTCGCAACAGAGGTCTTTCCCCTCCTTATCACCTACGTAGCCCGCCTTAAAACCAAAAACAATGGGATGCCTTTTTATGTTACTTTTTCTGTTACATTTGCACTTCTGATGATTTGAAAAAAAAAAAAAAAAAAAAAAAACACACGAACGAACGAAAAGTGGAATGTTTGTCTTAACCTCCAGCTCATTGTCAGCGCACTTCCCCTGGTGATCAACTGGTTCAGATGCTCTTGTTCTGTTTTATCAGCCTTCGCCACTTGAACAAGAATGCAGATTCGAAGGAGAGACGCATGTTTATTTATTTGAAAGAACTCTAAAAGAAAATCTTTGCGTTTTCATCAAACGACAACGTTTGCATTTCTCCGGCATACATGTTTGGAAAGGTAAACACGGTTACTAGATTGAATGAAATGCTACCAGACATTTGGCATGGTTTTAATGAATGTGAAAAAAGATGCCGTTAGCGGTGACACTACAGTTTCAACCTGACCTTGCATTGCACTCTCCCAACCTTGTCCGCTAGAAGCACTCTATATTACATGTACCTGCTGTTACATTCACCAACCTTCTAGACTCGAGAATCAAGGAGGTTTTTAACCTCCCGCTCACGACTCATTCAAAACCGGTCCCGTTATTTTATCCTGCGTGCTTAACAGTAGTTGTCTGTTCCTACATCTGTAAACCAAATCATTCATCACTGTGAAACAAGGTGCTCCTCAACCTATCACTTTTATTTCATTTGTATTTGTACCTTTCGTTTAGTTCCATGCTTTTACTCAAATAAAATCGATTATAATTCTGTTCAAACTTTTGATTCTCTGCTAACAATGAGAAAATAGTAAATTTATGTAAAATTAAATATTTGGGGGTGGGTGGGCAGTATTTCAGTAAAATGTTTATTTCAATCATTCAGTGCCTTTCCCAAAGTTTTATTGATGCTGAGATGCAGCAAATCTATTGTGATAGTTTGATGTCTTTGCATGTGTAAATGCCATCACTGAAAGTTGAGACAAGGATTTCACTATTTTCTTAACTGTTTTCCTTAACATTTGAGCTGCTCAAAAACATTGAGCACTTGTCCAATCCTGTAACCTTTCATTCTCGTAAGTGTGCACTTTTAATTCAACAAAGCAGATATGATGCTAATCAATTATGCCTCTAAAAACTGGTGTGTTTACTTGGATGAGGAAAATATTCAGTAAACAAAGTGCCGGCATGTTGAGGCGAAACTGCAATGCCAAACTACATTGCACTTTGAATTGAAAACGATCTCCCTTTAGGTTACACAGTGCTAGGTCTTACTTTGACTGCCAGGAGTTCTATAAGTCTTAGGTCAAGTTACTTCCATTGTCCTCATATGGAATCCAAAAAACATTGTTTAGCTTTTGTTCTGCATGTCATCTCCTGGACTTGGATCCTTGCAGCGGCCACTCGCGGCTGAGCCGACCACTGAACTGTAGCCTCATGTTTGTGAACGTTGTGTTTGACGAGTCAATAAACATGTGTAGAAAGTTGTGCTTCTCTTGGTGAGTTTGCCTGCCTGAACATGTCAGTGTGCGTGGAACCTAAACATGTCAGTGTGTGTGTGTGTGGAACCTGATATGTAAGGCTCAGTGTGTGTGGAACCTGATATGTAAGGCTCAGTGTGTGTGGAACCTGATATGTAAGGCTCAGTGTGTGTGGAACCTGATATGTAAGGCTCAGTGTGTGTGGAACCTTATATGTAAGGCTCAGTGTGTGTGGAACCTGATATGTAAGGCTCAGTGTGTGTGTGTGGAACCTGATATGTAAGGCTCAGTGTGTGTGTGTGGAACCTGATATGTAAGGCTCAGTGTGTGTGTGTGGAACCTGATATCTAAGGCTCAGTGTGTGTGTGTGGAACCTGATATGTAAGGCTCAGTGTGTGCGGAACCTGATATGTAAGGCTCAGTGTGTGTGGAACCTTATATGTAAGGCTCAGTGTGTGTGGAACCTGATATGTAAGGCTCAGTGTGTGTGTGTGGAACCTGATATGTAAGGCTCAGTGTGTGTGTGTGTGTAACCTGATATGTAAGGCTCAGTGTGTGTGGAACCTGATATGTAAGGCTCAGTGTGTGTGTGTGGAACCTGATATGTAAGGCTCAGTGTGTGTGTGTGGAACCTGATATGTAAGGCTCAGTGTGTGTGTGTGGAACCTGATATGTAAGGCTCAGTGTGTGTGTGTGGAACCTGATATGTAAGGCTCAGTGTGTGTGTGTGGAACCTGATATGTAAGGCTCAGTGTGTGTGTGTGGAACCTGATATGTAAGGCTCAGTGTGTGTGTGTGGAACCTGATATGTAAGGCTCAGTGTGTGTGTGTGTGTAACCTGATATGTAAGGCTCAGTGTGTGTGGAACCTGATATGTAAGGCTCAGTGTGTGTGGAACCTGATATGTAAGGCTCAGTGTGTGTGGAACCTGATATGTAAGGCTCAGTGTGTGTGGAACCTGATATGTAAGGCTCAGTGTGTGTGTGTGGAACCTGATATGTAAGGCTCAGTGTGTGTGTGTGGAACCTGATATGTAAGGCTCAGTGTGTGTGTGTGTGTAACCTGATATGTAAGGCTCAGTGTGTGTGTGTGGAACCTGATATGTAAGGCTCAGTGTGTGTGTGTGGAACCTGATATGTAAGGCTCAGTGTGTGTGTGTGGAACCTGATATGTAAGGCTCAGTGTGTGTGTGTGGAACCTGATATGTAAGGCTCAGTGTGTGTGTGTGGAACCTGATATGTAAGGCTCAGTGTGTGTGTGGAACCTGATATGTAAGGCTCAGTGTGTGTGTGGAACCTGATATGTAAGGCTCAGTGTGTGTGTGGAACCTGATATGTAAGGCTCAGTGTGTGTGTGTGGAACCTGATATGTAAGGCTCAGTGTGTGTGTGTGTGTGTGGAACCTGATATGTAAGGCTCAGTGTGTTGGCACCTCATTGGTTGGACAATGAAAATACACAACGTTGGTCACTGTGCTTAAGTTCATTACACATAACCCATGCAACAAGAAGACATGCCACTGTAAACAAGTACTTCCGTTTTAATTGCAGTGATCATGACTATTCTTTTCTGTCATCAAAGCATTTTGTTGACATCCATGTGACGCAAACTCGACACCCAAAACCCAGTGACACAAAGCGTGGGGTCTCATGGTACTGAAGCAACAGATTTAATATTACACAAACTCTGAACTATAACGGTACAATTTAAGCTGAGGAAAACCCTGACATAAAAACAATGGGACTTCAATTAAATAGTTTTATGATTAAGTTAGCTTTTTTCAGGTCGATTTCTCACCAAGGTGTGCCATGTTAAAACAAGGAGAATATTCATTTTAATAGTGCAAAATATTTCCTATCGTCACCCTCAATTAGTATTAATCAGTTGAGTTTTCACATAGTGGTTAAACACACGTACAGTACATACTGACACAGACAACCTCTTATAAAGACATTTGGTGGGTTCAAAGTACCCTTCAACAAGAGCTGGGTGAGGGTGCGAAAAAATACACAGCCAGGAGGATGAGATACACCACCACAAGAGCGGTACCTGCAGAAGATGAAAGTAGGTATTAACCATTACGCACACCTGGACATGAAACCACTGATTACTACAAACTACACTGGGATACACTGCTTACCCTGAAAGTAGTCACATTTTCCATCCATGAAGATGTAGTTCACCAGAATCACACTGAAAATGCTGGCCCACAGATGCAGGTCACTGAAGATCAATACAAACCCCACATCCTAGAGAGAAGAGATCACTTATAGATTGGAAAGGCAATGAGACTTGTAAAAAAAAAAAAAAGTGAATACTTACGTAGAAAGCGTTGAACAGGATGACTAAAGGGATCTGAATCATGCAGACTTGGACAGCCAGACAGCTTCCCACCTCCAAACTGCCAAAACAACCCAGCCAGCTCAGGTCAGGTCAGCATGATCAGACAAGCACAGGATTCATCCTGACAGGTAATCAATCGTACACTGGAGTGCCTTACATACCTCAGACTGATGTTGTTCTGTAGGGCAAATTGGATTCCATTCATAATCTCTGGCAGCTCAGGTATCATGGCTAGCACAGTGACGCCAATGAAATACTGCAAGAACAGGTCACAACAGTAACATTTTAGTCTAACTAAACCCCCCCCCCCAAAAAAAAAACTTATGAAAAGTCACTGAAAAAAGCACACTGTGAAGATTATAAGTGTGTTTGTGTAAGGGCAGTTTAGATGTTCATCGACATATTACCAATGTTAAAGTACCAATTCCAGCTGCTGATGTGTGTGTTGTTATAGTGCAGGGTGGTGCTGCGAGGCCGTGAACCCACCTGGGACACTTTGGAGTTGTCCAGGATGGGTTTGATGTGCTCTGTGGTGAGGTCAGCACACGCAGCCATCAGCAGAGTGGCCAAAATCAACACCCCCATAGCCATCCACCTAGACCAGTGAACTACAGCACCGTCAGAACACACACACACACACACACACACACACACACACACACACACACACACACACACACACACACACACACACACACACACACACACACACACACACACACACACACACACACACACACACACACACACACACACACACACACACACACACACACACACACACACACACACACACACACACACACACACACACGAGTAAACAGCATAGTAAATCCATACACACAGATGCAACACAGGTGTGCTTGCCTAGATCAACCTGTGGCAAACGGCAGTTTAGAAAACATGATGGGATATCCAGTGGTTTCATCCTCCAAGTCTAACATGAGGAGGAAGGCATTCAAATCAAATCAAATGTATTTGTATAGCCCTTTTTACACTCAAGCATGTCACAGAGGGCTTCACATACGCCCATAGAACTGCCACTCAACCAACCTAAACCCTCAAGGAAAACAAGGAAAAACTCCCAACGGGAGAAAAAAATGGAAGAAACCTTGGGAGGAGCAATTCAGAGAGGGATCCCCTCCTCCAGAGACAGTTGATAAGAGAGAGGAGCAGAACACAAGCTAAACATAGTCATACAGTGTCAATGGGTGTTGGGCTCACCTACACCACCAAGTCTAACATGAGGAGGAAGGTGTTGGACTCACCTACACCTCCATGGATGTTGGCACCCTCCTGTACTTCCTGCCCATGGCCATACCCATCGCTGATGTGAATGTCGTATATGTGTGAGTGGGTCTTCAGGGTGAAGATGAGGCCAATCAGGTAGGCGGCAGGCAGAAGCACTGAAATGGTGTATACCAAAGGCCTGGAGGGAAAGCCAAACAGCACACTCACTCAGGAAGTCTTGAGAAACTTTTTTTTTTTCTTTCTTTTTTTTCAATTTGTTTTTTCAAATATATAAATAAAAAAGGTACCTACTCAATGTGACTGAGGTACAGTGCCTGGTTATTTCCACTCTTTTGCGAAAAGGAGAAAAATGAAGGTTACCTTGGGCTGACGACACCATCCTCAAAGACAACATGCTTCCTTATACGTGTTGGTTGTCAGGAGGTGACGAGAGGTCGTACCCACCACCTCATAGTGACAGTCCTGACACATGAACGGACCAGTGATGTTCCCTGGTGTGTTATTGCACCGCTCGCACACCAGGGTACCGTAGGCCTTCGAGAACAGGGTTGGGGCAAACACACCTGTGTGGGTAAAAGGACAGTGTATGGATGAGGTACGTGGTGTGTGCGTGTGTCTGAGAGAGAATGACGTTCCTGAGAATTAAGGCCAATTCATATTGAAACTCTTAAAATTCGAAATACGAACTTATTTCAAAGAGGAGAATTCAAAACCAACAAAGTCTGGTGGTGTTTAAATGTCAATAGTCAAAAGTATTCAATGCCTTTTAAAATTCCAAACATGTCACTAATTTGTTTCCATAGTCATACCTCCAATAGATATGAAGAGCAAGGCAGAGCTGACCCCAGCGGAGCGGCTGTTGAATCGCTGCTCTCTGTGCTTAAAGCCCCCAATGATCATACAGATCCCCTGGGGAGGACCACAGTCAACACTTTGGATAGTTTGTGTGTGAAGTGTGACAGGAAAGCCAAGAGGAGACACACACAGCAAATGTCCAAGACCGTATAACCATTAACCAACAGTACAGAATGTTTACCGGTTAATATTATCAGTTAAACAGTGTTGACCTTCTTTAATGACAAAAAATAAATAATCTAAGAAATATTTTTGTATCTAGCGACTTTCTGCTACTTTGGCAATCTCCGTTTTCGTTGTCGAGCAGCAACAAAATAACAAATTGTACTTCTGTGCTGTTATAGCAGCCAATCATGAAGGCTTGGTAGCCTGAAGCGTTAAACTTTACACATCCATTCTAATATCTTGTCAGTTAACGGTCGTTAACGAGCGTCGGTTATCGGTCAAATTTAAGCTTCCCCAACACTCACGGGGATAAAGAGGATGCATCCCAACAGGGTGCCGGTGAGGGCCGACTTCACAATCTCCTCGTAGCACTTGGAGCCTTCGCGGTGACCCCTGAGCAGGGCCGTGATGTAGAAAGTCAGCTCTGTGATGGAGCCGAACGTGGCGTTCACCACGGCCCCCACCGCAAAGTTACTCTGAGCTGAAATACTACATCGAAACAAAACAAAACAAAACGTGGATTATGTATTTTATATATTTAAGGTGTAGTCAATGGTGTATTTTTGGAGCAATTTATGTATTTTGGAGCAATTGTAAAGCAAAGCAGGTGAGTGTTGCGCTTCACCTAGCGATGCCCATGCCGATGTAGTAGGAGAGGGGGATGATCGAGGTCAACGCTGTTGCAAACTTGATCTCCGAGCTGACAAACTGGTTCTCCTCGTCAATGTAGCCAATCACCAGGGTCACTATCACTAGGGGAAGCAGGTCTGGGTGGCTTTAAGGATCACAAATCAACTAGTGGGGAGGAAAAGGTTCCAAATACTTGGTGTACAGAATGTGGATCGGTGCTGTAAATTCTAAGTTAAAAATATACATAGGAGTCAAACGGGACTCCTGCTAGTCACATGTGGATGATGTGGCGTTAGAAGGCCAGAGCTTTGCCAAGGCAAGACAAGATGAAGGATACTGACAGCAAACACGTTGATGCCGTATACACTATATTTGTAGTAGTACACGTTGAAGGCGTTGTGGCAACACAGCACCACCCTGGTCTCACAGCCTATGACCTGCAAAGAAGCAGTTAAACGACACCGTAAAACACAACAACTAAACCTTTGTATCAAGGGTCTCCAACCATGTTCCTGCAATGATACCTGCACTCTTTTCTCTCTAACCACACTCATTGGACCTGATTCAACACTAGTTACCTGATCAAGCAGCTAATTGTTAGAATCAGGTGTGCTGCATTAGTGTTGGAGCTAAAACTCACAGGCAGGTAGCTCTCCAGGAACCGGCCAGTAGACCCCACCTGCTTTACGTTACATTTAGTCATTTAGCAGACGCTCTTATCCAGAGGGACTTACAGTAAGTACAGAGACATTTCCCCCCCGAGGCAAGTAGGGTGAAGTGCCTTGCCCAAGGACACAACGTCATTTGGCACGGCCGGAAATCGAATCGGCAACCCTCTGATTAACAGCCCAATTCCCTAACCGCTCATCCATCTGACTTACATAGTCCCCTATGTGACATAAACCCAAGAGAAACAGAGAGCCATGCATTTCCTGGTCCCTTAACAGGGTAATCCCCTTCCAGGTGTACGCACCTTTTTGTGTGAGTGGATGTGGATGTCTTCTGGAGCCGTGAGCAGGATGGTGCCCAGCGTGCGGGCATTCACCTTGGCCACGGGGATGGTAAACACCAGGAGCCAAGACAGGAAGCAGGCCAGGGCGTGGACCACAGCCAGGACAGGGTACCCCAGCAGCAGCCATATGTAGGTGCTCACACGACCCTGAACCCACACGAACGACACAGCCACCAGATATTCTATATTACATTTACATCTAGCAGACACTCTTATACAGAGCGACTTACAGTAAGGACGCAACGTCATTTGAAATGGAGGGGAATCAAACCGGCAACCTCCTGATTAATAGCCCAACTCCCTAACCGCTCAGCCATCTCACCCAGGATATGTTGTTTGTGTAGGAAGAGGAAGCACTGTCTTACCATCAAACAGGGCACACACACACACAAAACTACCAGCAGAAGCTATCCATTCCTCCAGACCCCACCCCACCCCCCACCCCCCGCTACTCAGGAATCCCACGATCATTACAGACACAACCCCAACAGTATTCAGACACAAAGGAAGTAGACCATTATGCACAATTAAGGATTGGTTCGCGCTTGTTTAGAAAGACAAGGCATAGCTGGCAGAAACAATCCCGGGTCATGCCGTTACAGTATTAAGGAGTGAAGGTGGAGTGGGGGAAAGAAAAAAAATCGATTCACATTTGAATCGCAATTCAGTCTTGTAGCGATTCACAAATCTTTTTTTTTTATTGGCTTTATTTTATTTTATTTTTTGTTGTAAGAATTCGATAACATCGATTTGTGACACCAAGAATCGATTAAAATGATTGATGCATCTCTCCCTACCCAGTAGTGTTTACGGAGCCGGGGCTGTGGCCCGTGGGGAGGAACCTCAATGCCTATGGGAAGGGACTTGATGAGAGGCGTGGACTCCGGAAGCTCGTTGACCTCCTTCTCATCCACACAGTCCACCTCCTCAGGAATAGCCTCACAGTTGGGGAACTTGACACAGCACCTCCGCAAGGCACTGCTGGTCTGGACCACCAGACAGGGGGGAAATAGAGAAAGAGAAAGAGAGAAATTGATTTGATGATTTGGTTACATTGTCAGTACCACTGGGAGGAAGGTTTAGGGAAGCAATATGAACTGGGCTTTATATATACACACAAGAAGCGTACATTAACACTTTCATCACCTTGGGGATGGTCCTTCTCACCTTTTGTACAGACTTCCCAAAAGGCCAGATAAAGTAGCATGCTAACTTCAAACACAGCACTCCTGAGAGAAGAAACCAAGAATATTTACATCGAACGCAAACGATGATTCCACCTCACCCCCGCGGCAACACGAGTGAACACGTACCATAGGGTGACCCGATGATTGTGAGAAACATCAGGACACAAACCAGGAAGTAGGTCAGGGAGATCCACCACCCAAACAGAAACAGGTAAGCGATGTTTCCACAGGTGATGACTGAACCTGGACAACAGAAAGACCCGTCGCATGAGAGATCTCACATCTGACTTTTACTAACGTGCATCCAATTACAGGTTCTGCATGTGGTAAGTGATATGGAGAGGGACAACGAGACACTGACCTGCATGAGGTCGGACAAAATTCAGTTCAGAGTAAAGCTCCCTCACAACGTCCGACCGGTCCTCAATGGGCCTCTCTGTCACGTGGCTTTTCCACTTCCTGAAACCAAACTGTACACACACACACACACACACACACGTGAGTTCACACACAGCCTCGCGAGTGCCCCCCGCCCCGTCAGTCAGGGGCCCTCGGAATTGTCCTAACTCCCCCCCCCCCCTATACGGCGCCCCTTGGCACAAGGCCATCCTCCTCACGTGTCCAGAGTCTCGCCGCTTCTCACCTTGTAGTTGTTGGCCTCTTTATGGGCCTCCACCTCGTTGTCGGCCCTGATGGTGGTCCTGACGGTGGTGTCGTGCCACGCATCCTCCCCGTACTGAGAGGGGGTGGAGCGGCCGGAGGAGATGGGCACTGGCACATCCAACACACAGGGACACACGTCACACAACAAAACATGCACAGTCATCTAGTCTCTGGATAAAAGCCAGGGACTCTACTTATGTTACTCATCGTCCTCACCGAAGGACTGGAATGTGCCTTGATTCTGACCCAATTGTAATGAAAATGTGAAGGTTTCATGAATCCTGCGGTGAGGATTGGTCGTGTCTTAACAGTTGACCGGTAGGGCGGTTCCTCACCCCTGTGAACAGACAGGCACTTGGGGGTGTACTGGCAGGAGTGGTGAGGGTGGGAGATGTCGGGGGAGAGGGGGTCAGTCATGTCCGGATGGTTGTTCCCGACACACAGCCTGTCACAGGCGATGGAGCGCCGGGAGGCCCGGGGATCATGTTCCACCTGGGGCTCTGAGGAGACCACAAAAACTTGAAACCATCCGACGCTTCATCAAGGAACAGACCTGGTTCTTAGATCTTAAGCTAGCATGGGGAACACGGAGACCATTATCCTGTTCTTCTATGTTGATCTTGAAAGTAAAATCCGGTTACGTTTTGATTGAACGTTTTTCGGTCATGTGGGACTATAGCACTGACCGAAAAGCTGAATGGGTAAAGGAACTTGGTCACAAATGATACCTTTGCATAATACAATCCACCAGTCTGGAGGGAGGGGGTGGTTATTGAACCCTTCTAGGAATCATGTTATGCCCACTGACTTTGAGTCTGTGACTTATCTGTGACTAACAAAAGACTCCTGATTGTCACATGTTAGAACCAGCCAATCATCCCACCGTTACAGCGCAGGAGGCCTGGTGTGTCCGATCACATTCTCTATAGACTAACCATGCGTGAATACCAAAGGGAATTGGACTTGGGATAGGGGTTTGGGTTTGTCCTGTGTGCAAAGGAAGGCCGATTCATCTCATTAGAAGACCCTCATCGTGCCATGCATTACAGAGCTCTGATATGTGTACAGGAATCAATGGTTTAGGGTCGCAAGGATGATCCCTCTTCTCAGTAACAAACCCACATGATTCATAGAAATACATCAATGAGTCCTTCCTTGACTTTAGTCTGACAATATTGCTGTGCTAAACGAAACACCAAACCCCTTTCCTCCTCCAAATTGTTTGATTCCAGACTGAATTCTTGCCCATAACCAGATAATATATATAGACAAATAACCTAATATTGCAGATCATATCCATCAATAAATACCGACATTCTTTGCATATTTTGTCATAAGCTGAAGCAGAGAAAGGTTAACTTTTAAATAACTTTTGTCAAGTTACTAGCCTTTTGAAGGCAAGACCAAACCTTGCTGTTTGAGATCTTTTGTTTTTACAAGTGCACGCGACTGTGTGCGGTCATGTCAGCGAACCTTGAGTTTGGATCGACAGCGCAAACAAATTAAAAAGAACAGGAATCAACCTTACCTGAACTTTCAGCTGTGGACCGCCGGCGACGTTTCTCTTGGTCGGCAACCGTCAAGGGAACTTTTTTGTTGGACATTTTGCCGGTTTGTGAAGTGCTGCCTGGGTTCTGCAGCTCGTGTTATCCGCACGCGTTATCAACTCATCTAAACTCCACACCATCAATAAGTGAGCTTCATATTGAAATTCACGCCGCGCGTCCATTGGTAGGAAAAATCGATTGCATTCTGGGATGTAGAGTTTTCTTCGCACACAAATCTATCTCTAGAACCATTCGAACCTTCAGCCCATCTCAAGAAGATTTTCTTCTGGTGAAATCAGTCTTTATCTACAGTAGACCTTTTGAATGTGATGGTAAATCTGCGTTATGATTTTTATCTTCCAATTTGTCTTCACTGTAACAAAGTCAAGCACGAGCATTTTGTATATTCATTTTTAATTAAAACTTTATTTACATATACAAAAATACAACTGCACGAGTAAAGTATACAATTCTGTACGACAGATTGAGGAGTGAAACAGACATTAAAGAACAGATAACACAGGGAAACAAAACTTTATCAGACAATTAAGGCCAAGAAAATGAAAAATACTAATGGTATCTTCTCAAAACGGTACAAAAATAGCTGAAAATGTTGTATTTATCCTCAAAGAGATTGTGATAAAATCTCAATAGGTTACATTATACAAAAAAAGTCAGGGTAGCTGAATGTCAGTTCATATCAAACCCTCTTCTCTTATGAACCTACATGTTTGATACATATTTTGAATATGTATAGTAATTATAGTTAGTGCGTTTTAATGGTGGAGAATCCACATGAATTGGAACTCTAATACTACAATGTATTCACGGCAGTGCTGTGCAGTTCACCTGGCTCATTCTAAGATTGAGTAACTGCTTAAATAAAAGTCTCTTATACTGTACACAGAAAATCAGTGAGTAGGCACTTGAATGATAAAATGGTGTAAAAAAAAAAAAAAAGAACCCTTCCAAAAAAGCTCCAACCTTATTCTGACTTTAAAGGTTGCCCTATATTCTGGTAGCATAGGGGCATTCGCAAATTGGCCCAAACATTGTTGCCACTTCCCTTTTAGCTAAGTATTGTATCAAGCCAACAAATGATACAAAATAGCTGTGAAGACCACCATCAAAAGGTGCACTGTATAGACCAATGGACAAGGCATGCAAAAATACAACTACAGTACTGACAAACATTTGTATTTGAACCCCACTATGAATAATAATGATACAATAACAAATATTACAAAACTAAAACAGAACTCAGTGAAGTTGATGTTAATTATGTACAATATAATAAAAAATTAAGTGGAAATCCTAAGCAAAGAACTACTGTAAAAAATAACCCTTTTTAATACAATTGTACACACAAAAAGATTTATACTTGACCCATATTAAATATGTCGTAACACTCAAATGATTGCGTCCCTATTCCGTTTTTGTGTTTAATTTCAAATTTCAAAAGGTTTTTTTATTTACTCTGTCCTTGGATGAAGGAAATGTGTGATTGCACCAGGCAACATAAAAATAATGAGCATGGTATATATTTCTATGACAAAAGCACTGACTACTGGACAACACAATCATGTTCAAACAAACAATCACAAACATACAATGATACTTCCCGGTTCTGTGTAAAGAGAGCATCTCCAGAAAAATGCCTCAATCTTAGCTAGCAAACACAGTCTATCACACTTGGGAGTTCAAATTCAGTCGGTCACATATATATTTTAATAGGCAAGTCAAAGTAATGTCAAACAGTTGATATTTAACTTGAGCTGCCTCTTGAGTTCCGTGAAGTCTTCTACAATATGTTTCCAAAAAACCTTTGTGGACAAACCTGCCAATATCACAGGTGGCCTTCTTAAGCTCGTCCATGTTTCAGTCCTCTACAGCAATCTGCTCATTTTTCGTAAAACTATCTGTACTGCCTTCAGTCGCTTTATATAGATATTCCTGGCTTTTGTCCAGTTCTCAGTTGGGTTACCGCAACACCCAACCAGCCTTTCAGGAAGATACAGCACCGTAAATCCCGAAGTATCCAGCACTTCTAGCTTACAGCCTATAAACAACATGACCACACCCAACACCTTCGGACCTCCCTGCCCCTCACTCAAAAGTCAGAGTCTGCGTCCATAAGCTCAGCCTCCATCAGATTGGTCTGCGAGTGAATCGGATCGATCCTTGCCTTCCTCCCCTGTGGCCTCATGGTATAAGCAGCCCTCCCCCACCCCCCACCCACTGGCGCCACCTCCCTTGGGTAACGGGAGCCACCGCTGGGCTGCGGGGAGCGGGCTACAGGGCAGCGAGGCCCTAAACCAAGATCCTCCGGTAGGTCATTCAGGGCGTGGGGGTTGGAGAGCAGGGCAAGGTCGTGGTTCCTGCTACGCCAGCTGGAGGGGTACGGGGCCAGGCTCGTGTACCTCTCCTGATAGGGGAGGGGGTGCGAAGGCCTGGACTCGGGGTAAGACCCTGGTAGGATGTCAGGCCCTACTTCCTGTTGCTGTTCCCACAGGTTGGCCACCAGGCTCCTGTGCCCTGGCAGCTTGGGCAGGCGAGGCACTGAGCTGGGGCCGAACTCCCTCTGCCGGTACCCCTGTTGGTCGGCCGCCTCCTCCGCGAGCCGCTCCTCCTTCTTCCTCTTCCTCTTCTTCCTCTTCCTCTTCATCATCTCCGGTGAGATCTCCGCTTCCACCATCCACAGCTTCTTCCTCTCGTCAGGAGGCGGAACTGAGGAGGGGGAATAAAGAGAGAAAAAAGGTTTAGAACTGAGCAGGGGAGCATGGATTAAATCATGGCTGAGGACTGAAAAGGAGAAATAAGCTGCAGGAGAGAGAAGGGATACTTTTAGACCAGGGAAGTCCACGGATGTGAAGTAGCCCAGGACAAAAGATTATATATTTTAGCAGCATTAAGAGATGTTTGGATTACAATATTAGCTTTCATTTTCCTTGTGATTCATTGTATTTTTTTCTCTTCCTTTTACTAAACTTTAAGTGCATCACAATACACACAGTTTGTTCAGTCATCTATGGCTTTGGCAACAATGCTCACTCATTCATGCCAATAAAGCATTAATGAATTTGAATGGATGCCAGCTCTCACCAGGCGTGCAACTGGGCGTGACAGAGATGTCCTGAGGCAAGATGGCACCTCTCCTGGCCACCATCTTAGTGACATGCTGGGCCCAGGCAGACGACATGTCGTTGGACGGCTCGTTGAGGTCAAAGTTAATGCCAGCTTTGAACGTAACGGGAAGAAAAAACACACACACACACGCACGCACACAATTACAATCCATTCAGAACACAACTAACTCTAGGTTCTGTATTCAACTGAGGGAACCAACATGGAGTCTCTCCAACTAAAGCAAATAGGCGAACCACTGCAGCCCCTGTGTATATGAACTCGTAAATCTGTCACTCAGTCCTTAACCTGAGACACAACAGTTGTCTCTGACAATACATTTAGTGGCCACTACGATAGCGAGGTATGAAATCCAACTCAGGAAAGCCTGTGGATGTTGCGTGTTGGGAGCACGCTTCGACATGGGGTGGTATTCTGTAGTATCGGTTTCAGTCACCAGAGGGCGCTGTGCACACTCACCAACAGGCCCCTCGTGGGAGACGGTGTGGAGGCTGAAGGAGAGCTCCTTTTCAGGGTCCTTGTGGAGCTCTTTGCGTTTGGAGAAAGCTTTCGCGATCATCTTACTCTTCTTTATCCTTTTAGGTTCGTCATCACTGCGGCCAATGATTCTACGACACGTTAAAAGGGTAATTCGTTATATTAAAAGGGGAATATGACATGAACTGTGTTTTCGTTGAGAAAAAAAAAAAATGAAATAGCTTCTCTGATATTGACTGGCTATACTGACTACACTTATCAAAGTTCTCCAAAGAGGTATCACTCTGAGTCACGATAGTCTGTTTAAGTCTACATGAGACACATTTAACGTGTTCATACTGGATTGGCACAAAGGTTTTCTGGTTCCCAGTTCAGCTTACTTGCACCAGGTGCGCTTCCAGATGAGGATGGTAGCCTTGGTCCATACCCAGGTACTCATGGCAATACCAGTCCCAAACATGGAGAACAGATTGATCTTCTCCACTAGCAGACTGGGTCGGTTCTTGATGGTGCATTCTGGAATCGGCTTGTTGGTCTTGTGAGCTATTGTGACGTTGGCTTCGCACCTGCAACCAAACATTATTACGGACATCATTATCACTGAGAGGTTAACGTAGATCAGGCCACCCAATACACAAACTTAACATTTGTTTAAGGCCCCACGATTGGTATTTTTTGGGTGGTCAAACCAATCAAAAGGGCTCCGTACATAATTTTTGTTTAGGGTCCCCAAAACCCTAGGGCAAAGATAACTGTACAGCCGGCCCTGATGTAGATAACTGTACAGGAGGGAAAATAACTCACAAAACGTATTCTCTGAAGCTCCTCTCCCACTCAGCTTGCCTGAAGAAGTCGTAGAAATGGCAGCCGAAAGTGATGAACACAAAGCCGAATGCCAAGAATCCAAAAATACCTGAAATCAAAAAGAGATTGCATATTCAAGGACTTCAGTGGAAAAGGAAAATTCTTCAGTTGGCCTAAAATATACCATGCAACTAAAACTGTGACAACTGAAAACAATACATCTGTGACTTTACTGAGCGGTTAAGTCTTCTGTTCAGCATCCTATGATGTGTAAAAATGAGGCCTCCGTTTTTTTCTCCTGTCGCTAATAGCAACACCAACTGTCATACCAAGCCTTAGCATCGTCTCGTTGATTTTGCTCGCAGCCTTTTCGCTCAGAAGCCCAGGGTGATTACTCTTGATAGAAAACAAAGTCATGACTCCTGGGAAGACAGACGAAGGAACACAACAACATATCAATACAGGTACGATGGTGATTAACTCTGTGATGTCAAACGTTCCGGATGCATCTAGACGCTCACCTCGTATGAGGAAGTAGCCGCCGATAACAAGCACCACTCCGATGGGTGCTAACACAAACCCGGCCCTGTAGTGGTAGTTCTTATAGCCCACAAAACAGATCCCACTCACCGAGTCTCCATCCACCTGGAGGGTCACACACAACGGAATGACTTGTAGCTCAGAGTGTAAGAGAGCACTAAAAAGTGGTTATCTACAGTACTGTGCAAAAGTCTTGGGCTCAAAGTCACTTTTTTAAGCAAAAAAAAACGTTTTAAGAAATAAATAAACAAAAAGATTGAACAAAAACTGAACATCGCACTTCTAGACTGCCTCACAAATACAGAAGCCCAAAAAACTAACATTTAAGACAACATTCTTGTGAAGAAAAGAAAAAAAAACACTAAAAACATCTAAAACACTAAAGACTATTGCACACGATTGTGTGTGTCGACTGTTTGACAATGAAAAGTACCTCAGCGATGGCGAGGATGGCCACAGTGAGTATGAAGGGAATGGACCAGGTGATCATGTGGAAGTAGGATGTGCGTCCAGAGAGGGGCTGGTGGGTGGTGCCCAGGGCCTTGAAGGAGGCGTGCCAGGCGTAGGTCAGCATGACAAACCAGATCACGCCCGACATCAGGGAATAGTAGACGATGATGAAGATGGTGACGCAGGACAGAGTCTCCGTGGACCTGGAGGAAGAGAGGGAGGGAGAGAGACAAGGAGGGAGAGAGAGAGAAGGAGGGAGAGATAAGGAGGGAGAGAGAGATGGAGGGAGAGAGAGAGGGAGGGAGAGAGAGGAGGGAGAGAGACAAGGAGGGAGTGAGAGATGGAGGGAGAGAGAGATGGAGGGAGAGAGAGATGGACGGAGAGAGAGAGGGAGGGAGAAAGGGAAGGAGGGAGAGAGAGATGGAGGGAGAGAGAGAGGGAGGGAGAGAGAGAGGGAGGGAGAAAGGGAAGGAGGGAGAGAGAGGAGGGAGAGAGACAAGAAGGGAGAGAGACAAGGAGGGAGTGAGAGATGGAGGGAGAGAGAGATGGAGGGAGAGATAAGGAGGGAGAGAGAGATGGAGGGAGAGAGAGATGGAGAGAGAGATAAGGAGGGAGAGAGAGATGGAGGGATTATGAGGAGAGGCAGACAGCACGATAGAGGGCAAACGTCTGAAGCCACCAGAAGGTCATGATGAAACAATATCAAGTGCACTTATATGCATGCATCCATACTTCCATACATACATACAATCCAATTTGAATACAAATTGACCATCGAATTTTCTCTCAAAACTCATGAACCTCTGGAGGCCTGTCACTTACGAGGGCTCCCCAAGTCGCATGGTCTTGTCACTCTTGCAGACAATCTCCTCACGAGCACCCTCCATAAACTGAGCTAGCCAGCCCATACTTCCCACAAAGAAACAAGCGTTGATGTAGAAGAGGATGACGGCTGGATAGCGATTCGAGTTCTTCCAGTCTGCCAGAAATGTGGCCTGTGAGCGGAGGGAGGTTGAAGGTTTATAGAGAAGAGCAACATCGGAACAGTGATATCGCAACCTACGCCGTTTCATAGAAACAAAGAGGTTTTTCCACAACCACCAATCACCAAAGAACACATGATTACATTGTGAATGGTAGCTGGCACTACTGGTTTGGCATCAGAAGAACAAATGTTTTCATCCTACGAGCATCAACAATACGATCCATGGCATCATGGGTATTGTAGTTTTCTTTGAACTAATAAAAAATCTAAATGTATACGTACTGCCCTCTTCACAAGCAATGTCACAGAGGGCTTCACATACGCCCATAGAACTACCCCAACCTCAACCCTCAAGGAAGATACCATTTACATGTAGTCATTTAGCAGACGCTCTTATCCAGAGCGACTTACAGTGAGTACAGGGACATTCCTCCCGAGGCAAGTAGGGTGAAGTGCCTTTCCCAAGGACACAACGTCATTTTTGCACAGCCCGGAATCAAACCGACAATCTTTTGATTAAAAGCCCGATTCCCTAAGCGCTCAGCCATCTGACCCCCCCACCGACTGGAAAACTGCATGCTCACCAGTGTGAAGAAGGTACAGAGGAGGGTTATGGAGCCGAAGTAGGCGATGTAGGCGTGCATGTCTGAGTGCTCGTCCTCGGTGAAGAGGGGGTTGTGACACTGGATGCCACAGCCCTCCACGTCCTTATACCAGCTGGCCTGGATATCCGTCTTCACTAGAGGGGCCTCACACTGGCCTGACGAGTTGAACTTTAATTTCTGCACCTCGTTCTGTCAAACCGAGAGAGAGAGAGAAAGAAACACGATAGCATGTCGAGTAACTTTTTTAATTTTTAATTTTACTAAACGAAAAAAAGAATTGTAAATTGTGCCACAGACACAGTCTGGACATATTTAGACTTCTGTTACCTGGCAACCCATGGGAAACTTGTCCTTGGTATCGCACTTGAGGAAGCCTGGCCAGCCCCTCTCCTGGTCCACGATGCTGCAGGGGCGCCGGGTGGCCTGGCACAGCTGCTGGCTAGGCAGCTCCACGTGTCCATTGTCACACTTGGGCATGTAGACGGCACACAGCAGGGGCTGGATCACAGACCAGCAGCGAGGGGCGTTCCGCAGACCTGCAGGGAGCCAGGTGGGCGCAGAGGGTGAGGGGCGATGACCACAGGAGGGCGTGGTGCTTAGCAGGGGCGTAGGTTTGTTTTCAAATGTGGGTGGGACAGTTGTATACCTGAGGATGCAGCTGTTAAATATGATTTTCTTTGTAACATATTTGTTGTTTTTAACAAGTCCCACCCATGTATGATAAAACCTACGCCCCTGCTGCTTAAGCATGTGCGTCTGAATGCAGACGTGATGGGAGGGGGAAGGAGGATGAGGAGAATGTTGTGATGGTGATGGAGGTGAAGGGGGTATTGACACTGACCGACTGGAAATATACAACCTATTAATCCACGTGCTACAATTATTAAGATTCAATGATTTCTTCCAAATGGTGATTGTGGAGGTGGGTGCTATGGCCCTGGTAGGACACCACAGAAGGGGAGGAAGTTGATGGTTCACTTACAGATACTTATGGGAAGTGAAGCTCACTGAATATCAAATTACTTTTGCCTACTCTAAATGCTTTACATTACAGGGTTACAGAAGATTTTTGGACAATAACTTTTTATTTAGTTTGAATAATGGTCTTCTTCCTGTAATACTAACTCTGGGTATTATGTATTCATCATTTATTTACGTTCAAACAGTAACAGTAATTTACTAACAGTGAGAAACTAGAGACTAGATTTCCATTGATAACTTTGCTGGTCAAAAATGACATCTAAGGTGCAACTAAATTGACACGCAATTATGTTGAAAGTTTATTATTAATAACAATTCCTAAATTGTATTCTAATATATTCTAAAACGTTCAATTCATCAAATTAGTTTAAAATAAAAGTCTTACCCGACCACATGGACAACTTCTCAAATGCTTCTTCTTGAGTGTTAGAGTCCTCAGCCAGGATAAGCGACGTGTGGGTGTACGGTAAAGGGGACCCCAGACATGTATTGTATTTGAGCACTTCGCATGTAGTTGTTTTTTTACAGTGTTCATCCAACATTAGTGTTGCGTTTTTCTGTACCATGGCTGCATGAGCAACAAATGAGCAGGCAGCCCAAATGCTAAGTACCCCGAACGCTCCAACAATGGTGCTCGCGTTGTAGGGAGACATCTTGGGACGATCGACGGTGCAACTCAGTATCCCCAAAATAAAAAAATATAAAAACTTTGTAATCCAGTACCCTATAAAATTGCTAAAAGACAATGCCGTTCATTCGCTGCCAAGTTTCTTGCCATAGCCTATGTAACGAAAAAAGAACATAACTTTTTTTCCACGGTTTCAAGCAGTACCAAACTTTTTCATCTTGCATTTCTCGTACAATCCTTGATTCATCCTTTGAATTCGCCTCATTATCTATATCACAGCGCAAACAGATTATACTTCGTGTGGAAGAGGTATAATATTCCTTGCGAGGTCAGTGAAACTATTCCTTTAGATTGTTGCTAGATAGCGGAAAAAGCAATCTAACCGAACAAGTAACAGATCCACCATCCCCCACTATCAAAAAACTTGCCATGAAAAGTCTGGAACTCTGTAATATGATCTCCAGCTCTCTCCACCCCTTAAACGTGCCCCTCTCTCTTTTGCAGAAAAAGGCAAATTACTGAAGTACGTGTCCCGAAAAAAAAGAGATTCATAAGGATCCTCAGTGAAGTGGGTTTGATATGTTTCTGTCTTTATTTTTCTCGCTTGCAGTCTGGTCGGCAATTTTTTTTCTGACTCTGCCCTGGTATGCACATGGTGGGGGAGAGCCAAGTAAAAAAAAAAACATTCTTCTCTCCCATCCCCCTCACCAAGGGTAAGAATGTGCCTTAGGAATACCAAAACAATCTCCATATCGCTGCGGGAATGCTACCACGGCTTTCACCATATCTGTGTCTATAATTTTTCTATACCCTCATACGAGAAATCAAATATATGAGTCGTTTTATTTAGCCAAATATCTGCAGGTTTTAAGACACTTATAGGGAATGTAATGGTTGTCCAGGTTCATTAGTGCTTCCATTTAATAAGTATATTTTAAAAACCCTCACATCTCCAGTGTCCAAGATAAAATACTGTGCGTGGAGTTTTATGTCAGTGGTTACCCAGGAAGATTTGTTCCTGAACATACGTTATTGCTTTGTCCCTATGAATTATGTCTAATATATGTGCATAGTGTTATATAGTATATCTTCACATTTATTCAAATACGGTATTAAATGGAGATGCATAGTGTTTTGTATTTATACTTGTGGGGGGAGTGTGTGTGTGTGCGTGTGTGCGTGTGTGTGTGTGTGTGGGGGGGGGGGAGTTGTGGTCTGGTAGTAAAACAGAGTTGATAACTCCATAGCCCATTTGGTTAAGAAAAAACATTTGTCTAGTTAATTTTCCTCCCAACAACTTTAAAATCTGTTTCCCTGAGAACCCTGATAATTAAAATTAGCTTCCTGTCTCAGTGTTAAGGTGAATTTGCGCGTAATTTAATTGCCTAAAACTTGTTTATTTATTTTTACATAGAGTGTAAACAACAACCACCTTTGGGACAAACCTTTTCACAATCCAGAAGAACACAGCTCAATTACATAATTAAACAAACTACTTCCCAAGTACATGCACGTGATCCACACTGTTGTCTAGATTGTGTTTTATTCATTTAATGTCCAACGTTTACACACAGTGGACTAGGGTACATGTGAGCATATATAATTGTCCTCCTGTTTTGTATGAATAAAGGGGGACATCCTCTCTTTCGGTGTGTGTGTGTGTGTGTGCAACCTCCTTAAAATCACAGCAACATGGCTGCTGGAATGAGTCACAGGAAGGCAGGGACCACACACAGAGCTCCAGTCTCTCTTTCTCTCCCCCCCTCTCTCTCTGTCCCTCTCTTTTTCTGTCCCTCTCTCTCTTTCTGTCCCTCCCTCCCTCGCGTGCTCTCTCTCTCTCTGTCCGTCACTCTCTCTTTCTCCCCCCTCTCTCTCCCCCTCCCCCCGTCTCTCTCTCTGTCCCTTTCTTTCTTTCTTTCTTTCTTTGCCTCTCCCCCTCTCCCTCTCTCTCCCTCTCTGTCCCTCCCTCCCCCTCTCTCTCCCCTGTCTCCCCCCTCTCTCTCCCTCCCTCTCTCTCTCCCTATCTCTTTCTCTCTCTCCCTATCTCTCTCTCTCCCTCCCTCTCTCTCTCTCTCCCTCTCTCTCTGTCTTCCTATCTCTCTTTCTTTCTCAATACAATGCCTTATGCATAGCACACTAGCGCCCCTACATGACATTACATGAGCTGGACGTCCAATTCCACGTTCCTTTCTCATCAAGCAAGGACTGTGTATTCTTATACTTACGTCTCCAAAGCGATGTGTCATTGGCTTTGATTTAGTTTGATGAAAAACTAAGACTAGATAAACCAGAATTATTGAACCTACTTGCCTACACCTAGCCTATCTGGACACCTATATGCGGGCGCACATGCACAAGCTGTAATAACCCAGTGTTTTGTATAACAATCTGCAGGTAAACCTTTTCACCACCAGAGCACAGCAAAGACCAAATTCACGATATACCGCAATTCAACTGCCACGACGGAATTCCACCTGTGAGAAAGAATCATGTTAGTCTATCCTGTGAATCATCAGTTATATTGGAATTGGTAAGAATGGATAGTAAACTATTGATTAGTCTAAGCGTCTGTTAGACCGTTATATACGGAAGTGTGTCTTCATATAATTGGACAATATCACTATTGGAAAGCGGAACTTCAATGTATTACCAGGAGCACTGTTTCGCACTACGCACTCTGATTTTGGTACCGCAGGGACAGGCGGAGAGCGAAGAATGTCGTGTAGACTCCAGCTTCATATTTGTTAGTGACAATGTGCAACGCTATGTGGTCTATTATATTTTTAGGGTCCCTGGTTGTCCTTGTGGATTGGGGTCGTGGCCAGGACATCACCTTTGATGGGTACATTCGTGACTTTGCTGTTGGCAACAGCTCACTCTACGCCTTAACGGATGACTATCTCTACAAGGTGAGCCACAATTTGGCTCAAATTACCAACAAGATATCTCAGAGAGGAATACTTAATAGGCCTTTCGGCAAATTTGAGAGAAGCACTGGAAGCAGTCCTGTTTGGAACGCAACTTACAAGGTGAACATGTTGGTGCCATTCATCAAAAATAACACCTTAATCACCTGTGGAAGTATCATATGCGGGTACTGTGAAGTGTTAGATATCAATGACATTTCCAAGTCTGTGCATTACGAGCATCTTGAAATTAGCCCAAACGGCGCAGGCATTGGATTTGTGGTCGATATCCAGAAAAAAAGTACATTAGAGACATATGTCTTTGCAGCGAGTATGATATCAACCAAAACGAAGTGTCCTCTTGCTGATTCTGTGGTTACCTTGAGAAACACTAACGATAAACAAACTGGAGGGATATTCTCTGATATTGACCAAGACCAGTCACCTGCAAAAATTACCACCGAGGATAGGAGTTTCAATTTTGTTGACGGCTTTCAGAATGATAACTATATATATTTGTTCCGAAACCATCGGAAAGGTTCCATGTCAGTACAGCTTATTTGGCTCGAGGTCAAGACAGACAAGAAGAAAACGTTTGGGTCTCTGCAAGGTGCGAAGCTTCTGTGCTGCGCGGACCAAGAGCGCCCGCAACTACTCTCATCCTCCTTGATTCCCGGCGGTCCACCAGTGCTCTGGGCCGGTGTTTTCACGAGGAATTACACGAGAGATCCCGTGAATACCGTGCTTGCCATTTATGACATCAGTCCGGGCACAGGACCCGACCCAATCTTCTGCAGTAACCAGGTTTGCAAGGTATGCTGGTGAATCCTCACGTTTAAATCAGACTGTGTAGAAAATAATGCTTCTCCTTGACTATTGTGTGCGTGTGTGCTTGTTTGTATCCAAAACCCTAGAAGGCCACACCGCCACCAATCACGCTGCTGGATCCAGTGTCTGTGGTGTTTCAGTACAAGTCCATGACCTCGGTCCTGGCAGTGAGACAGGGCTCCTGGGTGGTGTTCTTCATCGGGACAGGAGACGGTCAACTCATCAAGGTCTGTATCCACGACATACCAGCTTGGACCAATCAGGGTTACTTGACGTTATGTATACTATCCTTCATGGTCAGATGTTAAACAGTACATAGTATTCGTCATAGTGAAGCTTTTGCAGAGATTGACAACTTAAAGAGATGTGTATCATGTTGTGTATTCACTCTGTCTCTTTCCTCTGGGCCTCAAGAGCATCATCTATCATTAAATCTTCACTTCAGCAGCTGCATCTGAACACCATTTCTGCTCAAACACACCGATTCATAAACGTCACACACAGTTCATTCCACAATCACATGACTAAGTGAGCCTTCTGGAAGGCTACAGGAGATTACTTTATGTCGTCCTTTTTCCTGGGGCTGAACGGCTTGCACAGCCTTGCCAAAGGCTCTACACAGATCACACACACACACACAAACACACACCCGCACATCAACACACACACCAATCCACCCATACAAACACCCTCTCCCCCCAGACACACACAAACACACACACACAAAGCAACCCAACTTATATGATATTTTCACACAGCTGTTGCGTTTGGCCCGTTAACATCTAAATGTGTATGGTGTGATAAAGATGTCATAGTGAGTGTTCCTCTTTTCCTTCCTGTCAGCTTGCTGTGGACAAGAACTACAACTCCTCCTGTCCCAGAGTTCTGTTCAGGTCAGACAATGATGTCCAAGTGTTTCCCAGGATGCACCTGGACCCAGTGGATCCCAGACACATCTACATGGTTCTAGGGAATCAGGTGAGCTCTACTCTGAAATGGTCCTATTTTAATCTTAACTGACGTAAATTCGACTCCTCTAGGACTCAGGTCCTTTGGAGTTGTCACGTGTCTGCTGTGAGTTAAAGTAGCCATGTAGAAATGGAATGAACCGTGTGATAAGTAGCATTGTGAAACGTTTGACACGTGCGTGTGTGTGTGTGTTCTAGATGAAGCGTGTACCCATGGCTACATGTGGTCTTTACATCACTTCTAAAGACTGCTGGTCTTCCCAGGATCCATTCTGTGGCTGGTGTGAGTCTAAGAGAAGGTCAGGGACATGACAAGGCGACACATGTTGTTAGAGCTGAGGCATGCACCAAATCTTCATCTAGCAGTTAGCATTCAGCAAACATGGTTTCCTGTTTTATCAAGTCATACTTCCTTAATTAACTGTGGCAATAATATCATTCCCTCTGTGATCTTCTTGCCTCCCTGCCTCCCTCCTTGTCTGACTCACTATCTTGTCTGTCTGTTTGCCTCTGTCTTGTCTATCTGCCTCCCTGCCTGTCTGTCTGTCTGTCTGTCTGTCTTTCTGCCTGTCTGTCTGTTCCAGCTGCACATTTAAGGAGGACTGCTCAAATTCCACATGGATCTCCATTCCTGACGACTCCAAACAGCAGCAGATGTCTAACCAGCTGCAGAGAACCAGCTCTGGACAGGTACCTTGAAGCCAGCTCTCTCAGGCATCGGCTATTCAAAGGCAGGGTCGGTGATGTTGTCGAGACACCATTATTATCACATTTGTTTGAATGACATCACTCTTCGTTTCCCTCCAATAGATAACCCTAACCATCCAGGTCCATCTCAGTGTAGTAGGGCCAATACCTGCATTTGCCTGTAACCTTGTCCCAGGTAAAGTGTTATGTGACCCATCCTTCCCCACGTGCACCTGCCCGCTCTCCAGGGACACCCTATCTATCCAAGGTCAGTAGCGGTAGCCTCTAAATTAGTGTTATAATACTACAAGATACAATACTAGAAGAGATAACTTGATTCAATATGATTAGTATTTGTTGTCAATTGGCCTGGAGATTCATATTGTGATGCTCACCACTAAAACATATACAGACAGACAGGATATAAGGCAGATTGAAGGAAGATGCATAGATACATACAGATGTGGTGTAGAGAACCAGCTCAACGCTACATACCCAGCTGCCCCTAACCCCAACCCCGCTTCTCCCCCACCTCCGCTGGGTTGTTCAGGTATGTTAGTGAAGGTCAAACTGGGGGGGCAACGGCTGGAGGAACTGAAGCTGGTTGACTGTTCAGGCATCACAGGACCCCCCACGTTCGACCTGTAAGTCTCTTTAAACAAATATATATGTTAGCCATTTCTGGACAGTGAAACTTAGAGACGGACAGGAAATGTATGGGAGAGAGAGAGGGGGAGACATGCATGCCCGAGCCTGAATCTAACCCTGGCTGCTGCGTTTGAGCCTCAGCGCTCTAGCGCCAGTGAGCTCTAAGCCTGATTCTATAAAAGAGCAGTTATTCTACACTGGATGTTTTTAGACAATTAAAAAAATATATATATATTTGTTTGCCTTTTTTGGACAGTCACAGTTAGAGACAGACAGGAAATGTATGAGAGAGAGTTTGTAAACAATCATATTGACGTTGTGGTCCCCGATCCTCAGGTGTACCCGGTGTGTGTCAGCCGGCTGTAGCTGGAGGAACCAGACCTGCTCCTGGACACCACATCCAGCACACACACACCTCACACAGGTAGGACACACACCAGATCAGCATCACCATGGCAGCCAGTGTTTCATACTCACTCACTCACACACACACACACAAACACACACTCACTCATACACTCACTCACTCACTCACTCTCACACACACACACACACACACACTCACTCACACACACTCTCTCACACACACACACAAACACCATCACGCTTCACACCTCCTAAGTGGGTCTAAATGAACCATAGCTTCTTACTGTCAGTCTGAGGTTCAGGTTCTGTTCCTCTATTTCACCATCGGTCTCTGACTTCCTTCCCCAGGAGCCGGTGTGCCAGATGGATCAGCCAGGGCTGGACTCTGTGAGTGTGCGCACGTTCCCTGCCTACTTATTTCCACATCTCAACACACATCCTCTTTCTGTTTTAATGGGGAACTTACAAACAGGGAACTGTGTACCTCTGTGTCTGTGTGTGTGTGTTTCTCAGAAGCCAGAGATCTTCTCTATCAAGCCCGAGGAGGTATCCTTCCATGGCTGGAACCACGCCCTGCTGACAGGAAATAACCTCAGTCACGTGACCAAAGTTCGCATCCAGGGGCTCTTCGACTGCTCTCCGAAGGAGTGAGTGAGTTTGAGGAAGTTTAAAGGTGTGTCATGACTTTCGTTTCCATCATCAGGCCTGACTCGGAGTCCCCTGTGTCTGTCCCTGTTCCAGGTCCCCAGTGTGGAGCAATACTGGATCTAATCTGACGTTTCACATACCTGGTGGAGACAAAGGCTTGGTCAGGGTGTGTCTGGTACTTCCTGATGGCAGCTGTCATGGAACTGGTCATGTGACTTACATTTCCTCACCTTCCTGCTCCAAACTGACACCTTCCACCACCTGGGCAAGGTAGGAGTACACACAGTAACACACACATGTGAACACACACACGCTAACACACACACACACGCGCTAACGCAGACACTAACACACACACGCGCTACCACAGACAGTAACACACACACACACACAGACTAACATATACTCTAACACACATACTCTGACACTGGTCATGATTGAGATTGGGGGGGGGGGGGGGCACTTTCTTGTTATATAAACATATATATATAAACTGTTATATATAATGATCACAGTAACATACATCACCAGCATCACTGTATTGCTTTATAAATGGCCAGACTGTAATATACAGGAGGGTTACCACTTTACTCAGGCCTCCAGGGAAATCTGTTCCCTGCATTTGATGTTGTTGCTCATTATCTGTGTTACTGGAACACATCCAGTGGGGGGCGCAGGATCAGGGCTCGAGGAATAAACCTGGGCTTAGTGGAGGGCGTCGTCCATGGCAACTCCCCTCACGTCACGGCAACCAATTACAGTGCAGGGGTCAGTAGCATCCTAACTCACACAAACACACACACACACACACATGGACGCAGGCACGCACACGCACACAAACTATAACTGTTGTTGTTGTTTTCATCCTGTCTTTCAGGATTTGTTGTTCTACGCACCACCCATGGACCATTCCAAGTTGCCCATCAACGTCGCTTTGAAAGTAGCCAATCACAGTGTGTTCTGCCATCCACTCATGTTCCAGCCGGACCCAAAGTTTATCAGCTTCACCCACACAGCCACAGGAAACCACCTGCGAGTCACCATCCAGGTAACACACGCTAATGTGACAGGTGTAGTCACCATCCAGGTAACACACGCTAATGTGACAGGTGTAGTCACCATCCAGGTAACACACGCTAATGTGACAGGTGTAGTCACCATCCAGGTAACACACGCTAATGTGACAGGTGTAGTCACCATCCAGGTAACACACGCTAATGTGACAGGTGTAGTCACCATCCAGGTAACACATGCTAATGTGACAGGTGTAGTCACCATCCAGGTAACACACGCTAATGTGACAGGTGTAGTCACCATCCAGGTAACACACTAATGTGACAGGTGTAGTCACCATCCAGGTAACACACTAATGTGACAGGTGTAGTCACCATCCAGGTAACACACTAATGTGACAGGTGTAGTCACCATCCAGGTAACACACTAATGTGACAGGTGTAGTCACCATCCAGGTAACACACTAATGTGACAGGTGTAGTCACCATCCAGGTAACACACTAATGTGACAGGTGTAGTCACCATCCAGGTAACACACACTAATGTGACAGGTGTAGTCACCATCCAGGTAACATACGCTAATGTGACAGGTGTAGTCACCATCCAGGTAACACACACTAATGTGACAGGTGTAGTCACCATCCAGGTAACACACTAATGTGACAGGTGTAGTCACCATCCAGGTAACACACGCTAATGTGACAGGTGTAGTCACCATCCAGGTAACACACGCTAATGTGACAGGTGTAGTCACCATCCAGGTAACACACGCTAATGTGACAGGTGTAGTCACCATCCAGGTAACACACTAATGTGACAGGTGTAGTCACCATCCAGGTAACACACGCTAATGTGACAGGTGTAGTCACCATCCAGGTAACACACTAATGTGACAGGTGTAGTCACCATCCAGGTAACACACGCTAATGTGACAGGTGTAGTCACCATCCAGGTAACACACTAATGTGACAGGTGTAGTCACCATCCAGGTAACACACTAATGTGACAGGTGTAGTCACCATCCAGGTAACACACGCTAATGTGACAGGTGTAGTCACCATCCAGGTAACACACGCTAATGTGACAGGTGTAGTCACCATCCAGGTAACACACTAATGTGACAGGTGTAGTCACCATCCAGGTAACACACGCTAATGTGACAGGTGTAGTCACCATCCAGGTAACACACTAATGTGACAGGTGTAGTCACCATCCAGGTAACACACGCTTATGTGACAGGTGTAGTCACCATCCAGGTAACACACGCTAATGTGACAGGTGTAGTCACCATCCAGGTAACACACGCTAATGTGACAGGTGTAGTCACCATCCAGGTAACACACTAATGTGACAGGTGTAGTCACCATCCAGGTAACACACTAATGTGACAGGTGTAGTCACCATCCAGGTAACACACACTAATGTGACAGGTGTAGTCACCATCCAGGTAACACACTAATGTGACAGGTGTAGTCACCATCCAGGTAACACACTAATGTGACAGGTGTAGTCACCATCCAGGTAACACACTAATGTGACAGGTGTAGTCACCATCCAGGTAACACACTAATGTGACAGGTGTAGTCACCATCCAGGTAACACACTAATGTGACAGGTGTAGTCACCATCCAGGTAACACACGCTAATGTGACAGGTGTAGTCACCATCCAGGTAACACACGCTTATGTGACAGGTGTAGTCACCATCCAGGTAACACACGCTTATGTGACAGGTGTAGTCACCATCCAGGTAACACACTAATGTGACAGGTGTAGTCACCATCCAGGTAACACACGCTAATGTGACAGGTGTAGTCACCATCCAGGTAACACACGCTTATGTGACAGGTGTAGTCACCATCCAGGTAACACACTAATGTGACAGGTGTAGTCACCATCCAGGTAACACACGCTAATGTGACAGGTGTAGTCACCATCCAGGTAACACACTAATGTGACAGGTGTAGTCACCATCCAGGTAACACACGCTAATGTGACAGGTGTAGTCACCATCCAGGTAACACACTAATGTGACAGGTGTAGTCACCATCCAGGTAACACATGCTAATGTGACAGGTGTAGTCACCATCCAGGTAACACACGCTAATGTGACAGGTGTAGTCACCATCCAGGTAACACACGCTTATGTGACAGGTGTAGTCACCATCCAGGTAACACACGCTTATGTGACAGGTGTAGTCACCATCCAGGTAACACACGCTTATGTGACAGGTGTAGTCACCATCCAGGTAACACACGCTTATGTGACAGGTGTAGTCACCATCCAGGTAACACACGCTAATGTGACAGGTGTAGTCACCATCCAGGTAACACACTAATGTGACAGGTGTAGTCACCATCCAGGTAACACACTAATGTGACAGGTGTAGTCACCATCCAGGTAACACACGCTAATGTGACAGGTGTAGTCACCATCCAGGTAACACACTAATGTGACAGGTGTAGTCACCATCCAGGTAACACACGCTAATGTGACAGGTGTAGTCACCATCCAGGTAACACACTAATGTGACAGGTGTAGTCACCATCCAGGTAACACACGCTAATGTGACAGGTGTAGTCACCATCCAGGTAACACACGCTAATGTGACAGGTGTAGTCACCATCCAGGTAACACACGCTAATGTGACAGGTGTAGTCACCATCCAGGTAACACACGCTAATGTGACAGGTGTAGTCACCATCCAGGTAACACACGCTTATGTGACAGGTGTAGTCACCATCCAGGTAACACACGCTTATGTGACAGGTGTAGTCACCATCCAGGTAACACACGCTTATGTGACAGGTGTAGTCACCATCCAGGTAACACACGCTTATGTGACAGGTGTAGTCACCATCCAGGTAACACACGCTTATGTGACAGGTGTAGTCACCATCCAGGTAACACACGCTTATGTGACAGGTGTAGTCACCATCCAAGTAACACACGCTTATGTGACAGGTGAATCCTTCCTCCCGATCATGCCCGCACTGGGGTTTGAACTTGGGTTATTTTTCACACGTGCCAATCAGACAACACGGTTGTCTTGTTTTTCAGAAAGAGGCAGACAAGCTGAACATCTCCAAGTCAGAGCTGACCGTGCTGGCGGTGGAGGATGAGAAGGAGTATGAGTGCGTCCTGGATATCATAGAGACCAGCAACGGGACCGACTCCATCGACTGCGATATCCTGAACAAACCCAACGCAAAGATAGACTTTCTACGGGTAAAACAAACCCCCCTGCCTGTCCAGAGATGCCCAGACGTCACATGAGTGTTTTCAATAAAAACTCAGTGTCCTGTTTCTTCATCAGATAAAGTATGGAGGTGTCGTGGAAATCCGTTTGCAGTCAGAACAGCAAAGCGGGGCTCGTCTGGCACTGCTGATTGTACCTGTCCTTCTTGTGATACTATTCATCGTTTTAGGTAAGACAATGTCATTTTGCATGGCCGAGAATTAGACCGGCAACCTTCTGATTACCGGCCCAATTCCCTAACCGCTCAGCCATCTGACTCCTAAACTTACCTCTGCTTGGCTTCTGTGTTGAGTAATTATGCACACACTTCGTCAGGGTTGATTTAGATATTTGGTTTGTGTGTGTAGGGATACAGGGATGTTTAAATTCAGTGTGTGTTTGTGTGTCCAGGCGTGGTGTGTGTCTATCGGAACAAGCAGAGAAAACTAACAGCCCAGATGAACGAACGATTGGAGTTGTTGGAAAGTGACATCAGACAGGAAATCAGACAAGGTTTCCCAATACCCTCTATCTGTGGCTACACAGCCACAGCTGCACAACCACACAGAGAAACATGATCTGTCTGCTCTATCCATCTCTCTAGCTCTGTTTCTCCCTCTTTTATCTCTCTCTCTCTCTCTCTCTCTCTCTCTCTCTCTCTCTCTCTCTCTCTCTCTCTCTCTCTCTCTCTCTCTCTCTCTCTCTCTCTCTCTCTCTCTGTCTCTCTCTCTCTCTCTCTCTCTCACTCTCTCTCTCTTTTTCTCTCTCACACACAAATACACATATTCAATAACATACCCTCTTCTACAGGTTTTGTGGACCTGCAGACAGATCATTCAGATTTAATAGAAAACGTGGGTGCCATTCCATTCCTTGACTACAAGCACTTTGCTTCCAGAATCTTCTTCCCTGAGGTGAATAGATAGCTGTAAGATTTGTAATGAGGAGGTGACCTACATAGTTTGCAAGGACAGTTTGCACAGGATTTGTTTTTTCCTCTTTGTAAGCCATGTTTATTCACCTTTTAGGGTGGACCTGTCGCAACATCAATTGTCAAAGATATAGGTCAGGTAAGATCTCTTGGACTGGGAACAGGAACTTGATTTTATCGTCATCATATTCATAAGATAACAGATTGTTCCTCCGCACTAGGAGCCACGTTACAGTTCTGTTGGAGTTTCCATTGCTAACGTGTGTTCTGGCTTCAGGATGCGGTGAAGCTGCATTTGGAACAGAGCTGCCAGGCCCTGTCTACTCTTATCCAAGACCAGCTCTTCCTCACCTCCATGGTCCACGCTCTGGAGGAGCAGAAGAACTTCAACATCAAAGACAAGTGAGTCCTCTTCCACGTGGAACTCAGACACGACACGTGACAGGTTTTAATTCAGCTGGCTAGTTAATCACAGAAGTCTTTTCATTCGTTGTGTGTGTGTGTGTGTCCAGGTGTACGGTAGCATCCTTGCTGACTGTGGCCCTGCATGGTGATCTGCCGTACCTGACCAATGTGATGGAGGATCTCCTCAGAGCCCTGATGGACCAGCCCAGTAACAACCAGCCCAAACTGATGCTGCGGCGCACTGAGTCCATAGTGGAGAAACTTCTAACCAACTGGATGTCTATCTGTCTCTATGGCTTCCTCAGGGTATGTCTGCCTGCCTGCCTGCCTGCCTGCCTGCCTGCCTCTCTGTCTGTCTGTTTGTCTGTCTGCCTGTCTGTCTGTCTGTTTGTTTGTTTGTCTGTCTATCTGTCTGCCATCCTGCCTGTGTCTCTGTCTGTCTGCCTATCTGTCTTTCAGTCTGCCTGTCTTTCAGTCTGCAAGTCTTTCAGACTGCCTGCCTGTCTGTTTGTTTGTTTGTTTGTTTGTTTGTTGGTCTGTCTGTCTGTCTGTCTGTCTGTCTGTCTGTCTGTCTGTCTGCCATCCTGCCTTTGTCTCTGTCTGTCTGCCTATCTGTCTTTCAGTCTGCCTGTCTTTCAGTCTGCAAGTCTTTCAGCCTGCCTGCCTGCCTGTCTGTCTGTTTGTTGGTCTGTCTGTCTGTCTGTCTGTCTGTCTGTCTGTACTCAATATTGACTATGTTTTAACTGCTTGTGTGTGTTTGTGGTGTGTGTCTGTCTATGTGTGTTCCAGGAGAGTGTTGGCCAGCACCTGTTTCTCCTGGTCAGTGCCCTGACCCAGCAGATCTCCAAGGGACCCGTGGACTCAGTCACAGAGAAGGCTCTGTACACGCTCAACGAGGACTGGCTGCTGTACCAGGCTCCGGACTTCACTCCTCTGGTAAACTCACACACACTTGTATTATACACACACATTTGTGCATGCACGCACCAACAACATCCTGCACACTCACGCACGGTTTTGATGCAACAAAACGAACCATCTATGTGCAAACTATGCATACGATTTATTTTTGTCTCCATCTGTTTATGGTATGGTAGTACTGTGTGTGTGTAAAGTGTGCAAAGTGTGCACAAAGGCCTTTATCTCTGTGTGGAGGAACAAGCTTTCCCCATCAGAGAAGTGCTTGCTCTTTTTTAATGTATGGTATCAGTCAATGGGAAAATGTGTCCAAACTTTTGACTGGTGCTGTAAATAAGTGTATTAACATTAACCTGTAACATTTAATAACATTACAAATGAATGAAATCATTTACAAGGCAAACATGTTACAGAAGTGAAGGTTTTATCTTACCTACTCTACCCTGATTATTGTAAATCAGAGAGAGAAAGCAAGAGGTGAGCAAGGAGAATGAGTATAGGACAAGCCAGAGCTGAGGAGAAGGTCTCAGGATATGACAAATCCACAGAACAATGCTTCACAGTTCCCTTTATACCCAAGAACAACCGATCAGACCACATCTGGACCCTTACTTAACAAACACATGACTAGCAATGCTACAGTAAGTTACCCAATGAGGTGTGATCGCCATCAAGCAGAGACTCTGTCCAGCAACTCCAGATGTTGGCACATGAGCGGTGGGAGCAGGATAACACCCAGCCTTGCAATAAGAAAACAGAACTTAGCATTGTTGTCTGAGCTGACATTTTGTTTTTGCTCCTTCCCCAAAATGTGAATTTACTGTAAGCAACATGGACAGATCCATTTTCAGTTCCTTATTGTGCTTTTTAACTATAAATGTACTTCTGGGACCAAAAAAGGTTCTTTATGGAAACTTGTTAGTGGGAACCTCTATGTTACAAATGGTTCTGTGTAGTTACATACTTATAACTTTATACTTCCTGCTTTGTCTGAAGAAATGACACCTTGAAAAATGGAACACTGTGTTGTCAAGTTTACTACATGCAAGTGTTAAGAGATGTTATCGTAAATCAGCAATGATGTGAGTGAGAAAAGAAAAAAACGAAAGAAACTAGCTAAATGCCTCTTTTTTGTGTTGGGTTGAGCAAGCACAGAAAGCTACTGCCAGGACTGAGAGAGAGGCAGAGCTGAACTTAACTTCCTCCTTTCGAAAGCCTCAGTAGAATTCACTGATCTTGAAGGTTGCGCAAGGTAGCTCATTCACAGCTCACGCACAGCCCCGGGAGAAGGACACCTGTATGTTTCTAATCGACAGAATGTGTTGAACCAAAACAGTGTGTCTTTTCCCCTTCCAGCTCCAGCCACACCATCCATCTTATCTTTTCCCCTCACCACATCTTTCCTTCCACCCCTCCCCACCTCCTCCTCCCCCCCCTCCTCCCCCACCTCTTCCTCCCCCACCTCTTCCTTCCCCACCTCCTCCTTCCCCCCTTCCCCACCTCCTCCTCCCACCTCCTCTTTCCACCCCTCCCCACTTCCTTCTTCCCCACCTCCTCCCCACAACAGAAGCTGAAGGCGCTGTTTGCGGTGGGCACAGAGGGGGAGGTGAGTGACTCCTTGGAGGTGGCAGCTCTGTCCTGTGACACAGTGGAGCAGGTCAAGGAGAAGATACTAGTGGCCCACAAGAACAAGTTTGGGTTCCCCTACAGCTCACCGCTTAGGGACATCCACATAGGTCAGTAGCACTCTCTCTTATCTTCACTGGGCCTGGAAACAAAACAGACTGACAAAGCACTCTCAAGACGGCACATTCCAATCACCAACTACTAACAGCTATCTTTCCTGAAAGTTAAAAACAATATGAGAAATGTACACGTGTTCTGTGCGGTGAGTTAACCTCTTCATTCACTGCGGGCAGGGGCGAACTGATTTAGTTTGTTTAGTCAACAAAACTCCCAGCTCTCTCTGTAGTGATGGCGTGATGTGCTGTCTCGTCCACAGAGTACGAGCAGGACGGCAGGTTTGTGCCTCTGCAGGAGGTGGACTCCTCCTCTGAGGTCTTGGGAGAAGTGACGATGCTCAACACACTCCGGCACTATCAGGTGAGAGGGAGCTCCCTGACCAGGCGGAATAGGTTCACCGCAAACCAGTGGTCTTCAACACTGGTCTTCATCAGAGCGCGCACTCGATTCAAATGAATGGGTCAATATGAGGCTTCGACAGAGCTTTGGAACGACCTATTTATTTGAATCAAGGTGTGTTGGAACAGGGAAACATCTAAAACGTACAGGACTGAGGACCAGGGTTGATGAGAACAGCCCTAAATACGTGACTGTCTTTGAGTACAGTAAGTGAAGCGTGCCTACAGGCCGCACGAGATAGAAAGGGGAGCATCTGACACTTTAAAAGGGCGCTTCGCTGGGAGTGAGAGCCATGGTGCTGGGCCCGACCTAAACAGCAGAACTGCAGTACGAGCTTCATTCCCCCGCATCAACGGTGATAGCGTTACACAACCGGTAAGACGCAAAGACTGATTATGTCGTTGAGTCGTTACGTACAGTTAACAAGCAGCATGAGCCAGGGGACTTACAGTTGAAAGCAGTTCCCTGTGACTGTGACTGTATTGTGGGTGGAGGTGCAGCCAGGGACCAAGGATACAGGGCAGGGTATTGCTGTCCAACCACCATGGCGAGAGCTCGGCTGTGCAAGTCACAAGGCCATGTTGTGCCTAGATTAGATTTCATCCCTGTAAACAAACTATACACCCGGTACTTCAGAATCACTGTACTCGCATGTGAAAGTAGGTCTGGATGGTAATGTACAACTGAAATGAGGAATGTGCGCGTGGGGAGAGGAGGGCATCCTGAAAGAGTAATGTGTGGTTATCTGATATTCCACTGTTTACCTCACTATCTTGTCTGTCTGTCTGCCTCTGTCTGCCTGTCTGTCTGTCTGTCTGTCTGCCTCTGTCTGTCTGTCTGTCTGTCTGTCTGTCTGTCTGTCTGTCTGCCTGCCTGTCTGCCTGTCTGCCTGTTTGTCTGTCTGTCTGTCTGTCTGTCTGTCTGTCTGTCTGTCTCTGTCTGTCTGCCTCTGTCTGTCTGTCTGTCTGTCTGTCTGTCTGTCTGTCTGTCTGTCTGTCTGTCTGTCTGCCTCTGTCTGTCTGTCTGTCTGCCTCTGTCTGTCTGTCTGTCTGTCTGTCTGTCTGTCTGTCTGTCTGTCTGTCTGTCTGTCTGTCTGCCTGTCTGCTTCCAGGTATCAGATGGCATGACTATCAAGGTCCTCTCTCGGAGGACCCACCCCCCTCTGAGCCCGCAGGGCAGTGTGAAAGGTCAAGCTTACATTACATTTTATATTTTGTTCATTTAACAGAAGCTTTTATCCAATGCAAGTCATAGCCAAAGGTTTCTTAGACAGACTGCAAAGTCACCACTTCCCTGGCACCACAGTTGCCCGACACGGTTGAAAAACCACTATGCAGTCTTTTGCCTGACTGTTAAACAACATGCAATTCACAGAGATGAAACTGAAGCGAAACTAACTATCACAGGATGTAAGAATCACAGGAAATAAGGCGGTTTTGATGCCCTCAGGCCTAGTAAAGAAGTTGCCAATATGAACCTGGCCCTCTTCAGGACTACTTGAACGATAGAAGATCCTTGTTTAGCGATGCAGGGGGACTAGGGTGGTGGCAAATCTGATGATTAAAAGCTTATGAAAGAAAGCCTTTGTAGAGTTTCACTTTCTCAACCACCACAGCCCCCACACACCAGTGTAAAACTAAAACTGATGTGGCAACATTCAAATGAATTGATAACATTTTAACCACAGCAACAGAGATAACATGATCCTTTCACTTGTGTTTTGTAGATGATCTGAACTTCTCTGCAAAGTACTTTCATCTAGTAAGTAATGCTAACACAGTACACACTTCTGTAACATGATAAGTATTGAGATCAATTCATCGTGTATCAGTTTTACATCCTGTGAGAGAAATAAAACGTTCAATTTTTCATACATGTGTATATATATAATAACCCTGTTGTGATGTCTGTTTGATTTGATTGGCTGACATTGAATGCCCTTTGACCCTAGATTGACCCTGAGGTCGACCAGGACCAGCGGAAAAAACCAGAGAGGAAGAAGCTGAAGTTAAAGGAAGTACACCTCACCAAACTGCTGTCCACCAAGGCAAGACATGCTAACACTACGTTCTAATAATACTTCTCACTGTTGCACATGTGGTTACAAAATGTTAGACTGAGGATTGACATCTCTCTATTTGTGTCTTATAAGTAAATATACTGATTATGGCCTGCTTTAACTTGGTGTATGGTAACTGTGTTATTTCAAGTTAGTTTTTGTGGCATATCTTATCCCAAAGACTGCTATGTCACTCAGTGCTGGTCCTAGCACATTTGGCGCCCTAGGCAAGATTTATTACCAGCACCCGCCCCCCCCCCCCCCCCACACACATGACTTGGTGCCGTTGGCGCCCCCTGCTGGTAGTGCAGGACGGTTAATTAATGGATGCACTTGGGAAATTTCCACCCCCCTCTTCATGCCACCCTAGGCGGCTGCCTATGTCGCCTATAGGAAGGACCGGCCCTGATGTCACTTGAGGAACATAGGGTTCATGGACCAAGACAATTCTGTTTTAAACAGGTTCTGACTAACATAGCTCTGAATCTGATTGATGCTACACAGCCTGGTATCTTTGTACCATTGGTCATGCGCTTTAGGTACTGTTACCTAGTCTCTGAACATGAAACATAACCCCTGTTCTTGACCTCTTAGGTGGCCGTGCATTCGTTCGTAGAGAACCTCTTCAGAACCATCTGGGGAACGACCAATGGGAACGCGCCGTGTGTTGTCAAATACTTCTTTGACTTCCTGGATGTGCAGGCAGAGAGCAAAAGAATCTTGGACCCCGATGTGACACACATCTGGAAGACCAACAGGTGGGCTGAAGGCTGAGCGGTTAGGGAATCGGGCTATTAATCAGAAGGTTTCCGGTTTGATTCCCGGTCATGCAAAATGATGTTGGCCGGGTTTCCCAGATTCGTTAAGAAGCTCTCAACGCTAGGAGCTTCTTAAGAACGTTCGAAAAGCGCTCTAGAATGCTACGAATCTGGGAAACCCGTGTCCTTGGACAAGGCACTTCACCCTACTTGCCTCAGGTGGAATGTCCCTGTACTTACTGTAAGTCGCTCTGGGTAAGAGCGTCTGCTAAATGACTACATGTAAATGTTCTGTTGAAGTGGACATGTTCCACGCATGTGCCTCAGTGTGGCAGTGTTCCCTGTATGAGTCTTTGTTCTGACACCCCCAACTTCACCCTCCACTATCCCAGCCTGCCCCTTCGTTTCTGGGTGAACATCTTGAAGAACCCCCAGTTTGTGTTCGACATGGAGAAATCTTCCCACCTGCACAGCTGCCTGTCTGTCATCGCCCAGGCTTTCATGGATTCCTTCTCTCTCAGCGAGATGCAACTAGGCAAGGTAGAGCCTCTGACTAATGGTGATGTAGTGAGTCTTCACAGTGCCCATGTACTGGGGGGGAACCCTTATCCCATGTACCAGAGAGGAACCCTTAACCCATGTACCAGAGAGGAACCCTTAACTCGGACCTGAACACTTGTGCCGTAGTGAACACAAACTCAGAAAGAACCTCAGTCTACTGTTTATGGTGCCAGTTGAAATCCTTTCAAACACACAAACATTTGCTGTGTACTGTTTATGTCGGTGTGTGTATTGTTGTGTTAGTCATAGATGTGTGAATCCTAAATAGGTTTGGATAGTAGGTTGTATCCTGACTGTCAAACTCTGTATTTTTCAGCATGCTGCAACCAATAAACTGCTGTATGCCAAAGACATCCCACTTTACAAACAGGAAGTAAAGACCTATTACAAGCAAGTCAAGGACCAGCCTAAAATGACAAGCTCTGAATTCAAGGATTTCCTGCTTGAAGAATCAAAGGTAATGCACACCTCCACTCCGATTTGATGAACTATTTGCCTTTTCACTCTTGACACAGTGACAAAAACATGTAACACTTCAAAATGTTGAAAAAACGGGAAGTGAAAATGTTCTTCAGCATTTTTCTGTTATTTTTTTTAGAAACACGAAAATGAGTTTAATGAATCTGAAGCACTCCGGGAACTCTACAAATACATGCAGAGATACTTTGACGATGTAAGCATTTTCCTTCCATCTCTCCTTCTGTTTCCATCCACCAATACAATCTGTATTTGGGGTGAATATGAATGGGAATTCTCCAAGTAAAACTTTTATTTGTAAGCTTATTAAATATAAACGGTACATTTACTTCACAGATCAAGTTGAAGCTGGAGCAGAATGGCGCCCCTGCCGAACTCCAGCAGCAGCTGCAGAACGTCAAAGTCCTGTTTGATGCCCTGAAGAGCAGTTCCTGGGACTGAGCTCCCTCCCTCCTCTACAAGCCGACCTAGACGGCTAGGTCTGATCGAGGAGCGTCACAATCCCCCTGCTGTTCACAGAAGACCTGGCCCCTCAGGACGAGGGCCTGGAAGGTCGGTGACGAGGAAGGAGAGGAAGATTAGGCCCTCCCTGAGAGGGTGAAACTGTCTTGGCGTTGTGGCGCTATGCAAAGCACACAGTTGAAGTGTTGTCTTATGCTTCGTACTTGCTTTTGAACTATTTTAATTTTTATTCGGAAATGTAAACAGGGACTGAAATACAGCAAGCATGTATTTGGACTATTATTAGTTTTTCTTATTTTCTTTTATAAACAACAAATATCCTATCCACCCACCCAACCAAACTTGGACATTCACCTACAGGTGCAGGAAGATTACATGAAAAACACAACAAAGAAAAAAAAACGTAACTGAAATTAAAGTGAAAATATACTTTATTCATGAAATACTTACAAATATATTGTATTATAAGCACCAGCCATGCAATTTGATAACACCCTAGCACAGTATTTGAAAACATGCAACATGTCACAAAGTGCCTTTGGAATGTTTTAAAGAGTAATGGTTTTGTAAAGAATTTATACAAATATTATTTTTTAAGACAGTAAAAATAAAATGGTTAAGAACACTGGTTTGCCAACTCAAAGCTACTAACAGAGTAATGTAAAATGTGCACATTGTGTATCTGGGAAAGTTAAACTTGTGTTTTGTTTTCTAAATTAAATATGTATTTTCTCTTTAGTTTTCTTTATTGTATGTTGGAATCCTATAGAATCCAGACCAACTGGCTTGATGGTTGTTCGTTTATTTACTATGAGCGCCACATTCTGGTAGATTATGTACAGCAGCCGAAATCCTTTCCACTTCGAGGGAAAAACACTTCTTGTTTAAAGTTAAAACTCAAGTCATTTTCCAAACTAAAAGGGGTGGACAGATGGAAAATGTTATTTCAAGGCAGGCAGGCAGGCAGGCAGGCAGGCAGGCAGGCAGGCAGGCAGGCAGGCAGGCAGGCAGGCAGGCAGGCAGGCAGGCAGGCAGGCAGGCAGGCAGGCAGGCAGGCAGGCAGGCAGGCAGGCAGGCAGGCAGGCAGGCAGGCAGGCAGGCAGGCAGGCAGGCAGGCAGGCAGGCAGGCAGGCAGGCAGGCAGGCAGGCAGGCAGGCAGGCAGGCAGGCAGGCAGGCAGGCAGGCAGGCAGGCAGGCAGGCAGGCAGGCAGGCAGGCAGGCAGGCAGGCAGGCAGGCAGGCAGGCAGGCAGGCAGGCAGGCAGGCAGGCAGGCAGGCAGGCAGGCAGGCAGGCAGGCAGGCAGGCAGGCAGGCAGGCAGGCAGGCAGGCAGGCAGGCAGGCAGGCAGGCAGGCAGGCAGGCAGGCAGGCAGGCAGGCAGGCAGGCAGGCAGGCAGGCAGGCAGGCAGGCAGGCAGGCAGGCAGGCAGGCAGGCAGGCAGGCAGGCAGGCAGGCAGGCAGGCAGGCAGGCAGGCATAGAGACTGATAGACATCCAGTTGGTTAGGAGTTTCTCCACTATGGACTCAGTGCGCCGCAGCATCAGTTTGGGCTGGTTGTTACTGGGCTGGTCCATCAGGGCTCTAAGGAGATCCTCCATCACATTGGTCAGGTACGGCAGATCACCATGCAGGGCCACAGTCAGCAAGGATGCTACCGTACACCCGGAAACTGTCGTAGCAAACTATGTAGGTCTCCTCCTCATTACAAATCTTACAGCTATCTATTCACCTCAGGGAAGAAGATTCTGGAAGCAAAGTGCTTGAAGTCAAGGAATGGAATGGCACCCCAGTTTCTATTAAGTCTGAATGATCTGTCTGCAAATCAAGAAGTGCAGAGAGTCGATGGAGTCGAGAGTTTGTCAATTCATTCTTTCAGCAACGAGACAAGTCTATCGAGCTATAGAGTTGTCTTACTTCTCATAGAAAAGTGGTCCTTTTATTCATGTTTGGAACAAGTTCAACTTACAGAATGGAGATGAAACTTTCGTTTCCCATATATGGAGAAGGAAGTCTCTCACCTTTGAATGTCACCTAGTCAGTCTACTACTACTACAAAGTCTACAGTGTACAGGTGTGTTTTTCCTCTGCACACCAGAATCGAATTTTCCTTTCTCCATAAGATTATGTTACATATCCTTTCACAACAGCATTATTTTCAGCTTGCATAACAACTTGCTCAAATATTTCCAACATTTCCTTTATGTTTATACGAGATGAAAAGAACATTAGTCTAAGGGTGCTTTCACACCTGACATGTTTGGTCCGTTTCAATCGGACCATGGTCCGTTTTCTCTGAAAGTACGGTTCGTTTGGAGAGGTGAGAACACGCATTCGAACTCTAGTGCGGATCAAACAACCGAACCATGGTCCCCCTAAAAAGATGGGACTCGGTCCGGTTCCAAGTGAACCATGGTTCGGTTCGCTTTAGGTCTGAACGTAATTTGACTTAATATTGACCTATTCCAGGAAGCAAACCAAAATGTAGTGCATTGTGGGTTGAAAAAAGAATTTACACTTGGCGGAGACAACCGTGCCATTCTTTAGCAGCAAAATGAGTTGAGGGAAAACGTGGGCGAATGATGAAGTGAAGGAACGGCAAATATGGGCTGATGATCATATTGCAGAGCTACTTGTGAAGACACATTTGAGTAGCGAGGTATTTAAATTATTTAGTGATATACTGAAATAAAGCGTCATTATTGCACAGTGGACCAATGTTGGTTGAAAGTTAAAAACGTAGACGGCTAAAAGTGCGTGATGTTATATGGAAAAGTGGTAGCTCGTCAGACGAAAACATATAGTTCCCATGGTTTGATAACCTGGATATAATCCTGAGTAAAAGACCAACGAGCAACCCAATAAACGTGGTCGTGCAACACCAAATCATAACAATTAAAGATAGTATTGCGATCGTTGCTGTCCATTGTTGTTCGTGACAAGGAAGTGATTTTCCCTCACACATTTTCTGTCCAATAGATTAACAACCTGTATGACCGCCTGTCATTGTTTTTTTTTTATGTCAATTTTTTTCAAATGTTGGTTCGCTTAAAACGGGACCGTGTGAACACTAACCGGACCTAATGAAAAATGCAACAAAGTAGCAACTCATCCACTGATTCGGACCAAACAAACGGACTTACAAGTGTGAGAGCACCCTAAAAGAATCACACCAACATATAGTTGATCAAATTTAATACAGGTAACAAAATCAAATCCCTGTTAACAAAACACACGTAACAGTTAATGAGACTATGCAGCTTTATAGCCAAGTGGTGTGGGAACACTGGACACAGCGGGGGAAACCCTAATGATGTTATAGGTATAACCTGCCATCACTCCACATAGTGGTCATTCGAAGTCCATGCACTCACAGCTGACCTGGACATACCCTCAGAACCCCTTCACAACACCAATACAATTGTCGCCAAGCTTCTAACACAGAAAATAAATTGGGGGACTTAAGGACATAAAATAAGAATATAAAAATCATAAGAAAGAACAAAGACATCCGTACTTCTTCAAGCCTGTCGGTACATTATTGTTTAACACTTCGCAAGATTTTCATCAAACGAATCATAATGAGGTCACTTGACATCATAGTTCATACACACTGACATCATCAAACAGGACTACTTCCAGTGCTTCTCTCAAATTTGCCGTTATCGTTAAGTGGGCCTATTCCTCTCTGAGATATCTTGTTGGTAATCGGAGCCAAATTGTGGCTCACCTTGTAGAGATAGTGATCCGTTAGGGCGTAGAGTGAGCTGTTGCCAACAGCAAAGTCACGAATGTACCCATCAAAGGTGATGTCCTGGCCACGACCCAATCCACAAGGACAACCAGGGATCCTAAAAATATAATAGACCACATAGCGCTGCACATAGTCTCTGAGACTCTAACAGACATGAAGCTGCAGTCTACACGGCATTCTTCGCTCTCCGTCTTGTCCCTGCTTTACCAAAATCAGAGTGCATAGTGCGAAACAGCGCTCCTGGTAATACATTGAAGTGAAGTTCCGCTTTCCAATAGTGATATTGTCCAATTATATGAAGACACACTTCCGTTTATAACGGTCTAACAGACGCTTAGACTAATCAATATTTTACAATCCATTCTTACCAATTTCAGTAAAACTGATAATTCACAGGATAGGCTAATTTTTAATGTAGCCTAGAACATGATTCTTTCTGACAGTTGGAATTCCGTCATGGCAGTTGAATTGCGGTCCATCGTGAATTTTGTCTTTGCTGTGCTTGCTTGATGAGAAAGGAGGCCAGTTAGATTTTTCGACTGGATTCCAACACACAATAAAGAGGACAAAGAGAAAATCACAGAGACACAACGTAGGCCTACGCATTTTACTTTACTCGGTAAGTAGCTTGGAGTTAGCAAACCAGTGTTCTTAAGTATATGTACTTCTTTACTTTAGCTTGTGAAAAAGTGTAGTCAGTGCTTCAACATTAACCAGTCTTTTTAAACTTGAGTATCTGTACTCCTAGAGTGAAGGATGTGTGTACTCTCTGCTCCAGCATACAACCTATAGTCCAGTCAAATATGTAAGAAGAAGCAACACACTTGATGTATTTTATCATATTAAATTTAAGTACAAAACAGAAGTACAAAAAAACTGTAGTAAAACCATGGTTTAAGTCTCACCCCATTAATATTATAAAACATTTGATACAAACATCCTTTCGAAAGCCAGGTTAAAACCTGAGTAAGACACTGTTTGGCTATCAAATTGATTTCAGACAAAGACAGTGACAGATACAGAGTAAATACATGTAAACATCTATAAAACAATTTCCTGTGTGCTGATGTAATATATGTGTCAATAAAACATTCCCCATAGAATAAAGTTAATGTCAGTGATTACGTTAAAATCAAGAAACATCAAATCTTATTTTAGAGGCGAGGAATAACCCCCAATGCCAGTCCGTGATATAAGGCCTGGGGGTCAGCGGGTCAGGGGTCAGAGTTCAAGGTGTGGCTCTGGTGGTCCTGGGCTCCGGTCTCTCCTCTCCGTGGCCTCCAGGTCCTCCAGCTGCTGCTGCTGGCTGCACTCCAGCTCCTCCAGCCTGCGGCGCAGCAGACACAGGTCTCTCTGGTGCTGCTCCTCCTGGGGAGGGAGGGAGGGAGGAGGAGGATGGAGGGAGAGAGGGAGAGAGGGAGGAGGGAGAGAGAGAGGGAGGGAGGAGGATGGAGGGAGAGAGGGAGGGAGGAGGGAGAGAGGGAGGAGGATGGAGGGAGAAGGAGGATGGAGGATGATGGAGGGAGAGAGGGAGGGAGGATGATGGAGGGAGGAGGGAGGGAGAGAGGGAGGAGGAGGATGGAGAGAGGGAGGAGGGAGGATGGAGAGAGGGAGGAGGGAGAGAGGGAGGATGGAGGGAGGAGGATGATGGATAGGGAGAAGAAAGGGAGGGAGGGGGAGGATGGAGAGGGAGGGAGGATGGAGAGAGGGAGGATGGAGGGAGGAGGAGGATGGAGAGGGAGAAGAGAGGGAGGGAGGGAGGATGGAGAATGGAGAGGGAGGGAGGGAGTGAGTAATACAGTAATTAATTTTTCTAGCAGTATACAAACAGCACTACTATTTAATACTGTGACTGCTACAGTAACAAGAGCTCAAAATGCAAGTTTGTGAGTTTTATGATTGACATCTTGTCAAACTCATGAGGTGGAACATATCTAAAATTCAGGGCCACGTTATAGTCAATGGTTCATGAAAACCTTTTTATAATAGTGTTTTCAATTCCTCCCAGCAGTGTGTAAAGGGTATTCAGAAGATTGAATTTATTTGAGGGCTATTTGTGTGTATTTTGAATGCAAAGTTTGGTTTCTACAACACATAATATGGTTTGATTTTGGGTCAAAAGTCAAGGGTTTGGAAAAACAGTGTAAGTATGAATATGTGTTTAGAGTTTGGAGAAAACACAGTACACATTCAAGAAATGTGTCTTAGCAATTGAGAAAAACTGTAATGAATGAATAAATGAATGCAAAATGAGTAAGGGTTAGGGTTATGCCTGAAAATATCACGACAAGGGAAAAACCTAAGGGACGTTTAAGTCATAGAGATTAGGACAATTTTTACACCGGAATGCCCAATATATTCGTTTTGATTCAACTATGAGGCTGCTATAGCCGATCACCATTCCCTATGGCAGGGGAAGTGAGAAGACAACTGTTTCATTCTACACTTCACTTTTAGTATTTTGAGTTGTAAATGAGTAGCAACAAATGTGTCCTTTTAAATCTAGGTAGCCTAATCTTTATTCTCCGCTTACATTATAAAAAATATAAAAAAATAAACCAAAAATAAGCCGTTATACTTAAATGTGTGTTTGAGTTACTAAAGTGACAAAAGGATATTATGCATTTCAACCAGTGTAAACTGGTTGAAATGCATGTCTCACAGTCAATGCATGAGGCTTGAGAACTTTGCATATAAATACTTTCAGTGGTTACAGGATGGCTTCCAAAAGCACAAGTATGAGATCTTTGTGGTTTGTGTATCTTTTAAATCAGCTCTTGGTAGCACCTTTTCTGAGATATCGGCTAGGCAGTCATGTGAATTTCCATGTGTGGCTACTGTTACTAGAGTGGAGGGATTAAGTGTATTACATCTCTCGAGGTAGATGGCCGCACTGCTTGTCAAGAGATTTGTGGTTGGTTCACTTTTTTCTAACACCTGCTGTATACTTTAGGCTTTTGTCTCTGAATAGCCTCAGGTACAGGAAATTGCTGGTTGTACCCACCTGGAGGCTGAGAAAGGGCTCCTCAGAACCTGGGATGAGGACGGGGCCGTGGGCGGAGGTCAGGAGGGTGGGGCCGGGGGTCGAAGTCATCTGGTTGCCCAATAAGAGGCGGCGGAATTCCGCGTGCCGTCGCTGGAGCTCCTTCAGACGGCGGTTGAGAGCTGCGTGCTCCTCGGAGTGCGACGGACGCCTGAGGAGAAGCGGAGAGTTCACAAACATCTGAACGCCGCCAGATTAGTCATGACGTTGGTAATGGTTCTTAGCGTACTGATCAGGTGTGGGGGAAATAAAGAGCATTTCCTATTAGGGTTCGTAAAGTTCTTAGCAGCAAAGTTGTGACGTGAGCAGGTGATGTGTGAGTTAGGGATGCCGATCGTTAATAACCGTTATCCAACTAGATATCATTTTTGAGTGGAAGAGTAAATTATTAATATTTTCCCCATAAGGAGTTGATTTTTAAATAGCTGCATGAACAACACCACAACAAAAACAGATCAACAAAATTAAAACACTTGAATCCGAGAATGCTGCACTGGTTGTCCTTACATGATTGACGGCTATAACACAGAAGTACAATTACAGTTACTTTGCTGCAGCTCAACAACTAAAACAAAGATTGCCAAAGTAGCAGAAAGTCTTCAATTTGTCGCTAGTTCCTAGATAATATTTTTTTTTTGTCACTAGCGAAGGTGAAAAGTAGCTATATCTAGCAACACTGCGCTAAATTGGCAACACTGTTTGACCGATATTATTAACCGATAAACATTCGTATTGACGGTTAACGGTTAATTATGAGCTTCCCTAGTGTGTGTAGTGGAGGGAGGTGATGTGTACTTGGTGGCTGTGCTGGTCAGCAGTTCCAGCTCTGCCATCTTGGCCTCCAGCAGCTGGATCTTATCCTGATACCTCTTCTCCTTGTTCTCTGTCAGAGTCTTCCTCTAAACACACACACACACACACACACACACGCAGACACACGCAGACACACGCAGACACACGCAGACACACACACACAACCAGTCGCACACGTGCACATTCAAAGTGAGAATAATTGCTTCTATGTTCTTTATAAGACATGAATCACAGCAGAAAAGGAAAGTGAAGGAAGGGGAGAGGGGGAAACTGATGTCCGAATGTCAGAACAAACCCATAAGGTTACTAAAAGAGCGCACTGCCAACTTGAAAACAGCAGAAAAGATAAATCTCCTTAACAGGGCTACCTTCTTCTGGGCCAGAGCTGCCCTCTGCAGCTTCTCCTTCGCCTGGCTGTACTTCTCCTGAAGCTCCGCCTCCCGCTCTTGAAGTTCCGCCTCCCGCTCCTGAAGCTTGTGTTTCTCCTCCAACCACTCCACCCTGCGCTCCTCAACCAGCCTGCACAGCACAGGGAGGAGGAGGGAGGAGGAATGGAGAGAAGGAGGAGGGGGTTAACTTAAAAAGACAGGACAGAGGACAGTCTCTCTTGAAGTGGTCTGATGTTGGAGGTGGCTACAGGGGTGGAGGAGGAGGTGGTGGAGGAGGAGGTCTAACCTCTCAGCCTCGTGCTGGCTCCTCTCAGCCTGGCTCCGGGCGTTACGCAGCTCCTCGCGGACCCTCTCCAGGGTGTCCCTGAGGCGCTGGCTGCCCTCCTGGAGCTCGCCCTGGCTGTGGGCCAGCGTGGTCAGCTGCACCTCCAGGTCCTGGGTCTGCTGTGGGGGGGCGACAACACAGCACACTCGCAGTCAAGTCCAAGGTCGAAAGCTCGAGATTATTTCAGCCCTTGGTGAGTATGGACAACAAAGATTTGGGATCAGTTCGAGTTTGACGTCAGTGAACCAGAGTGTATTGACATCTTGGAGTCAGCCAGCCAGCCAGCCACGCCCCAGTGCTGGAGGGCAGGGTGTGGCGTCTGTGTGGTGCTGGAGGACCTGGGAGTGTTAGTACCTGTCTGAGGTCAGTGTTCTCACTCCTCAGTCTCTCCTGCTCCTCCAGCTGAGATGCCTGCTGCTGTAGCCTGGTCCTGAGGAGCAACACACACACACACACACTTTTAATCCATATGCTGCTGCAGCTTGGTTCTGAGAATCAACACACACACAGCTCTCTAGAACACTCTGGAAGGTGTCTGTCCTCTGCTGCTAACCTCAGACTCTGCACTTCCTTACGGACTGACTCCTCCCCCTGCTGGGCGCCACGGAGACGCTCCTCCCACTCCTCCTTCAGGGCACGCTCAGACGCTTCCTGCATCGCCCTCTGCTGTTCCAGCTCGGCCAAGCGATTCTCCAGCTCCAACCTGGCACACACACACACACACGACTGACCTCAGAGCATGTAGATGGAGAAGGAGAGAGTGAGTGATACAGAGGAGGAGGGAGTGAGTGATAGAGAGGAGGGAGTGAGTGATAGAGAGGAGGGAGGGAGTGATAGAGAGGAGGGAGTGAGTGATAGAGAGGAGGGAGAGAGTGATAGCGAGGAGGGAGAGAGTGATAGAGAGGAGGAGGGAGTGAGTGATAGAGGAGGAGGGAGTGATAGAGAGGAGGAGGGAGTGAGTGATAGAGAGGAGGGAGTGAGTGATAGAGAGGAGGAGGGAGTGAGTGATAGAGAGGAGGGAGGGAGTGATAGAGAGGAGGGAGTGAGTGATAGAGAGGAGCAGGGAGTGATAGAGAGGAGGGAGTGAGTGATAGAGGGGAAGAGGGAGTGAGAGAGGAGGAGGGAGTGATAGAGAGGAGGAGGGAGTGAGAGAGGAGGAGGGAATGATAGAGAGGAGGAGGGAGTGAGTGATAGGAGGAGGGAGTGATAGGAGGAGGAGAGAGTGGTTTTAGAAGGGTGTCCTCCTTACTTCTCCTCGTGTAGAGCTGCAGTTTTGTGGAACTCCTCCTCCCTGGCTGCCTGCACCCTCCTGACCGCCTCCCTCTCTCTCTCCACCTGCAGCTCCTTATGTCTCTCCACCGTCCCCTTCAACACCTCCACATCAGACTGCAGCCCTGAGAGAGCGAGAGAGAGTGAGAGCAAGAGAGAGAGTGAGAGCGAGAGAGGGTGAGTTTGAGAAACACAGAAAGAAAGGGCAAGAGGGGTAGAGAGAGAGAGAGAGAGAGAGGTGTGTTTAATGAGGACAAGCACACCAGTTCTCGGTCATATCAATGGTTGAATCTTCTCCAAAGTAGAGCCAGGTTGAATACACACCCTCCATCTGTCCCTGCAGGGTGTCTCTCTCTCTTTCCACCTCCCCCCTCGCCCGGGCACACTCCAGCTTCACGTTGGACACGTCCAGCTTGTGAGAGTGTCTCATGCCCTCCACCTCAACCAAAGACGGCCAAACTGAGCGTGAAACAACACACGACTACGCACACGTCTGGCTATGTGGCCTTGTACTAACCACACGCACAGAGACACACACAGATCTACACGCAGAAGCCTGAAGGTGCTCACACACACACACACGCGCGTGTACGGCCTGTCCTGACCTGGCTGGTGAGGGAGTTGACCTCTCGCTCTGCCTTGTGGAGTCGTGAGGTCAGCAGGGTGTTCTGCTCATGGCTCAGCTGCAGCTCACTCTCCAGACGCTCCAGCTGCAGGCGCAGAGACTGCCTCTCCGCCTGGCTCACACACACGGGCACACACAACACACACACGGGCACACACACACACAATAGCAAAATACAGTATTGCTTTAAATAATTCAATGTATTCATACTGCATTGTAATGCTGCTCAGAGATATAGCTAATATTTCTATTAACCAGTTACATCGGACCTGCTACGTAAAACACAACAACAACAAGAACCAAATCAACACCAATCTTAAACTAAATGCATCACAACAAACTTCTCACCTCCAGGGCCTTGACCGCAGCCTGGGACTCGGCTAGCTGGCGGACCTGGATTCGCTGCACGTTCTCAGCCTGCTGGCCAGAGTTGTCCCTCTGGGCGCGGAGCTCAGCCACCTCGGCCTCCAGGCCCTTCAGCCTCAGGTGGAGCTGGGCCTTGTCTCTCAGCAGCACCTCCACCCGCTTCCCATCACGAGACGGGTCCGGAGCCTGGACCTGGGCCACCAGGTCCTCCCTGTCACGCTCCAGCCGTGACACCTGGCAAAGACAACACACACACACACATGGACGCACACACACACACCCCCAATATAAGTAAACCACTAAACACAAACCTACTAATATTAAGCACACACAAATATAAGCAATAATCACACAAGACACACCTCTTACTATTCAACACACACACACACCTCAGCGTCAAAGCGGATCTTGGTCTCTTCCAGGATGCGAGCACTCTCCTCTCTCTGGTGGTCAAACTCAGACCTGAGGAAGGTGTAGTCGTACCTCAGCTTGTTGTACTCGGACCTGTACTTCTCAGTCTCCTGCAGCACAGACAGGGGGAGAGGACCAATGGGGAGGGAACCAAGGGGGAGAGGACCAATGGGGAGGGAACCAAGGGGGAGAGGACCAATGGGGAGGGAGCCAAGGGGGAGAGGACCAATGGGGAGGGAGCCAAGGGGGAGAGGACCAATGGGGAGGGAGCCAAGGGGGAGAGAACCAATGGGGAGGGAGGAGGGAGGGGGTATTGAGCTGTTAAAGCAGAGAGGGCAGTTGTGAGTGAGTTGACAATGTACTGAGACCCCTGCAGGGAGACGTAGAGCCCACCTCCTCCAGCCTGTTGAAGCGTTCTCTGACTGGAGCCTCCATCTCCTGCTGCACCTGAGCTCTCAGCAGCTCCAACCTCTGAGGGGTCAGCACCTGTTAAAGCACACACACACACACACACACACACACACACACACACACATACACATAGTGAGGATATACAAACTGCACACACACACAGTTAAAGAATCTACAGACTGTGCCAAACACACACACAGTGAGAATTTACAAACTGCACACAGTTAAAGAATCTACAGACTGTGCTACACACACACACAGCAGCCCAGCCCCAGCACCTGTAAGCGCAGCTCCTCCAGCTCCCTGGTCTTGTCCAGCAGGTCTCCTCTCAGCTCAGCCAGGAGCAGCTGCAGCCTCTCCTGACCCGCCTGCTTGTCACTCAGCAGACGCTTCAGCTCACTCTGCCCCCGTGTAAACTCATCCTGCAGCCTGGGAGGGGAGGAGCGGGGAGGGACAGTCGAAGGAAACAAACACACCCACGCAATCATGAGCGAGAATGGCGTTGTTAACAGCAATCATATGCCGCACAACCTTCGGAGTGAACAAAAAGAATGTCCCTACACACACACACAGGGTCATAAATAAACCCTTATACTTACACAGTACATCTACACGCACACAAACACACACACACACACACACACACACTTTCTCTCGACATTACCTGGTGTGTTCAGCCTTCAGGGCCTGGTAATTGGTCTTGTGGTTTTCACACCTCATCCTCTCATCAATCAGCATCTTCTGCAGCTCCATCTCTGAGCCACCCAGCCCTGCAGGCTTCCCCGCCCCACTGTCCAGGCTGGGGAACAGGGGGGCGGACTGGGCAAGGGCAGAGGCGTTCATCTCGCACCTGTGTGATAGAGCCAGCAGAGGGAGGGAGGTGGGGAGAGAGACAGGGAGAGAGCGAAGGAGAAAAATACAGTTAAAGACCAAGGTAGCAAAATAATCTTTAAGATTATCTTATCATCAGGCAATCACTCCATTATTAAAAAAATTATGGACAGTTGATTTTCCTTCGTTGGTCTACATTTCCATGCTTTCATTCTAAAATGTTGATAAATCTAACCAACTTCTCTTCGAGGAAAGACAAGCTGAGGACTGCTCCGATTGAAGGTGAGACACAGGAAATGTTTTAAGAATTGAGCTCAGTGGCACTGATAAATTAACCAACATCATGGTTACCATGGCAGCCCCGAGTTCCCCAGCCACTTCTGTTTGCCAGTCCAAACTGCTTAGCAAAATGCCTAACGAGAAAGCCATGTCTCAAGTGATTTCTCAACCCTCTCTCTGTTGTGGATACGGTCTGGGAGCCACTGGGTGATTACGCTTGATTGCAGAGCACCGCATTTTACATGCCAGACACTTAAGGAAAACGTTAACACTAGCTCGCTGACGAGCCAGCAGCAGCGTGTCTGGCTGAGACTATGTAAACCTCTTACCCTTTTAAACCTTTGGCTTTATTTAGCTAGTGGTATAGCCTCTGTGTTGAATAGCTAAATAATACAACTAGGATGTTGTAACTAACGCAATTCTAGGGTTAACAACATCTCTTACAGCAATCCACATTTGTGGTAGCTTATCCCATAACGCTGGCTAGCAAACACTCTTAGCTAGTCCTAATGAATAGCATCTGTCTAGCGAACACAACAGTGTCTTCTTAGCGCTTGGTCAAAATAACTAATACTTCCAGCTAGATTACTTTGTTTTTAAAATTGGCGCTTTCACCACTGCTGTTCAATACCAGCTGGCGAGCTAACGATAGAAGGACTACCCGGTTATATTGAGCAAAATCTGCTAGTTAATGTATCTGCATGAAATAAACGTGCCGTAGTTGTCTAGATATTGCAAAGCCATATGGTTGAGGTAAATAATAGTTCTTAGAAATCGGAAAACGTCCTACCTGTTGGAAACTCCTTGACTTACTTCTGCCGACTGTAGCTAATCCGAACTACAAATGCCCGGGGGATGACGGGAAATGCCTTCTTCTTCTGGTGATGTCTAAACACAGATGCGCCCCCTGGAGTCCCTGAGCGTGTAGTTTGCTGTCAAAATCGAACAGCTACAAAGTATATTTTTACATATATGTAGATTTTAAACTTTTACAGTTTCTGTAGTGTAGTCGATAGATATGGTAACATTATAAAACATACCAATACATTTCACGAATATGTCCGTAAATGCTGTTATTGTATTGAAATGCTTACACTGGAAATAACAACATCCAACTGAACAATAAATCACATTTTGGTAACAAAAAATTAATATATATATTATGGAGGATATTCCATCAGGATATATAGGCAAAAACCAATATATTGGTATTATAAACTAAACATTAGTAGTTTGACATGTTAAATATCTTGGTATATGATAAGGTACACATTAATCATATTAAAAGTAAGTGTGTCATATTTACTACCAAACATTAATAACACTACTTGATGTACCAACTGTATTACAATAAACTACAGCTTGTTAATGTAAATGTAATGGAGTGTAACGGGGGTGTAAGAGACGTGGTCTTGCTACCCCAGGGCCATCGTTCGCTGCCATTGGGAGTCGAACCTGCCACCTCTGGACTGCCAACGCAACCACTACCAACTACGTAAAAAAAAAGCTAGCTCTTCGTTAACGCGGGCAGTCTCTTACGTACCTGACGAGTGAGTTTCACCGATTCACACCGGTTACAGGAGCATACATTCATCTTTGATGTAATTAAATGACACTGTCAACCAAAACAAATTTAAATATCCTTTTACTTTTTAAGTACTTTCACATCTAAACACATTTGATTCAATGCAAACAATTTTTCGAAAGTAAAAAGCCTTTCATAATGGTACAATGCTAGTTTCCCAATATTTTTGTTGAAAAAAGTTCAATTTTCAAAGTATTATCAAAAGTATTTTTTGTAGCCTATATTGGTGAAACTGTTAATGGAACAAGTTCATCTCTTGTCATTAAAAGTAATGGGATCCATTTAATGACAGATCAATTATAACTGAAGCAGCTCCTTGTTAAAACGTTTAAATTACATATTGCAGACACTTTTATCCAGAGCGACTCAAAGTAAGTACAGGGACATTCCACCGAGGCAAGTAGGGTGAAAAGCCTTGCCCAAGGACACATCATTTGGCTCAGCTGGAAATCAAACTGGCAACCTTCTGATTACTAGCCCGATTCCCTCACCTCTCAGCCACCTGACTCCTCCTCTTTTAATTTTTACTCAATTTACTCACCAGTTAACAAACATTAATGATTCTGGTAAATGAATGTGCTTGAGACCATGACAATCATGATTATCAAAACATCAATACTCCAAGACTTTTTAGATTATCTGATGCTTTGGAAAAGCATCAGACCATGGGGATTGGACCATGGGGATTGAACATCCTGTCAGTGATATTGAGTCAAAACATATTTCCCATCCCATTTCTTATGTTCATGAGTTCAATCGTTTTCAAATAAGTTTCAGTTTACTATACTTCTCATTCTTGGTACTCCTTCCCAAATACAAATGTTTTAAGCATACAAATGTACAAGAAGAAAAACCTCAACATATTAAATAGGAATTAACGGAAAAAAAAAACAATATGATTTTGTAGTTGAAAAAATATATATCGATATATACAAATTCCTCTTCTCTTCTGGGTTGGTCATCATCACTGAAAAATTTGTAAAGTTAGAGCAAATATGCACATTGACCAAATATACTGTAGCAAAATGTTAAGTAGAACTAGTGAAAGATTTTATGTATAATTTATGTCTATATCAACATAATTATATTGACAGCGATCAAGTAACATACCAAGCCCGAAAACCGAATGCCAATAAGTGAATGAATTCTTTCTTCCAGAAGAAAACATGTTTCCGCCCGGTTTCAATCCGGGGACCTTTTGCGTATGGCTGGTGGCACTGTCATGCTGTCAGCATGCAGGAGAGGGAGTACCACAGGACGGAAGATGATCTTCCATGTAACAAGTTGCTTATGTAGAACTTCCTCAGGAACTTTTTGCATGTTACACAGGACATTCGGGAGCCAAATATGGTTAACCTTAACTTTCCCCATTCATTCTCTATGGTAGTCTTTAACTCTATGGGTGTAATATTCTTACCGGCCTCTGGTGGTGCTGTTCCAACTTTTCCATAGACACCCATAGAGGGAGGGGTGGGTTTCTGCCCAGTCTTGAACCGGGGAACTTTCATGCCATATTTTTCTCTTCAAATATGTATCTATAAACAATACCATTTAGCGCATGTCAATACTGGACTTTTCAACACTGTCTTATCTTGCTTAAGAAAAAGGAAGGGGTGGGTGAAAAAAAAAAAAAAAACATGTTTCCGCCCGGTCTCGAACCGGGGACCTTTCGCGTGTTAGGCGAACGTGATAACCACTACACTACGGAAACTGATGATTCTGATGGACTGATAGTAATATTTTAAAAGGTAATTGAATTTGCCCTATCTATAACTATAACTAAATCTATAACTAGATTTTAATTATTTAGCTGTACATACCTTGTGCCAGCATCCTGGTATTGGCAACCCATCCCGACCCTGTGGAGACAGGAAATAAGTGTTATCAAATTAACTAACTTAATTAATCACAAATGATCACATATTCATAACCATCTAGTTACCAACAGTTAAAATACCACTGTCACTAACAAAGGTTATTGTCTAATCATTATTGCACCATTTATCTAGGCAGGGTTAACACGGGAATGAGGGAGGGGCAGAAGGTCAGGAAGCAGTAATACTCTACCAATGGGCAAGGGGTGTCAGGAGTCACTTCTATTTAAAAATCAATCAACGTACAACTATAATCAAGCACACAAACTAGGACTGTGAATGGCTAAAATGGCACTTGCTAGAGCTAGGTACATAATACTCTTCTTTGTCAACATGGACCAGTACAAAAAAGGCAGCAACAAATGGTTATAGTGAAAGGAATGGCAGTTCTATCAGAAGTGTTACAGCGCGGGGTTGGACATCCAACCCCTCCTATATATCCAACCCTGCCCCATTCTGTGTCAAGGTGCCTCTTGAGGAAAACTAGAGGATGAAATACGAAAAACATGTTTCCGCCCGGTTTCGAACCGGGGACCTTTCGCGTGTGAGGCGAACGTGATAACCACTACACTACGGAAACTGATGATTCAGATAGGTCCCCGACAGATATACAACTGTGACTGGTCGGGGTTTCCAACAGACAAGTGAAGGGACAAGGTGCTGGTGAAGAAGGGGCACAAGCTATCCCACAAACAGGCACCCTGCAACAGGGATCACACACCTCTCAAAGCAGTGATGGAGCGCCCCCTGCTGGTGATCTTTGATGGACATAAGAGCCACTTGGATCTACAATGAACATGTGAAATCTGTCACAATGTGCTTTGTCTTCTTAGCTGGACCATCAACCATGGCTGAGGATGGGTTCAGTCTCTGTCAGAAAATGTAGAGGCGGTGTCATGGGTCCAGTGTGAATACTGTGAGCGCAGATTCCACTCCTCTTGCGCAGATTAGGAGGATGGGGACATTTGATAAAAACATTTTTTATAGAATAACAGTTTTAAATTAAATGCATTTATTGTATTTGCTGTGTGTTATTATGCTTGGCTTCATGAAAACTATAAATATAAACTTCACTTACTATAAATATAAACTTCACTTAATATAAATAATGTGCGAAATATACAGCACCAAAAGCTACTTTTAATAGTTAGAGGCTAAGCGACCCAGTTTAAACAGCGGGCATCGATACACTCAAATTGGGAATGATGTCCTCAGCTGAAGAGAGAAATACAGGAAGCATAAACCGAAAAATCGAAGGTCAAATATGGAATGAGGAGGGGATCCCCCATGCGTAGGTTTGTCTACATTAGTCAATGTCTCTCATTTTGACAGAGCTAGTCTTGCTATCCAGCAATGGGGAATCTCTTTTCTTCCGAGTTAACGCTAGACCATCAACCACGAAAATGTGGTTTGACGCTGCATAATGTGTCATACTAGTACTAGAGGGGAATCTCTCTCCAAGCTTCTGATAAAACTTGACAACCCTGCTATGGGTTGAGAGCGGGTTTATATATTCAGATAACAAAGAGGCCTACAATTTAATATATGGTGTATACACATTGTATACTTAGCTACTTTCCTTCCGTTTGTGTGGTTTATTTAACAAACTAGCTGAAATAACAGGCTTGGACGATAATCGGGTATAGAAAGTTGGAACGGACGACGATTGGACCTCCCTGGCTAACTGCCAAAATGAGAAACTGTTTTTTCAGGCATATCCCAATTTAAAACCGTTATGTTATAATTTAGGTGTTGTATCTATATATTAAAGTACAATGTTGTGACATAACTTAACATTTATATTCGACATATTCGTAAAGATTATTGAAGAGCGCCAAGATGTACGATAATTGGTCCTTACGCTTAACATAGCTCTTGCTAATGCTTTTGTTAATCCCATTAGTAGGCTACATAGGCAGCAAAGACATTAATTTAAGTACAAAATTCACAGACCTATACTGAAATTATATCACTTTTTTAATTGTTGTTACGATAGCTAGCCAGTCCCTTTGAAAGCAGCTGAATTTCGCTATTTTCCTTACTACCCTCACGCTTGTTTTAATAAAATGAAAATGGCGCTTGTCGGACTGTTTCACAAGAACATCACAAGAAGAGCGTTACTGTACTGCTGAACATTAGCACTGCTGTATTTACCTTCAACATTATGCCTGCGGCCTTGTACCTGAAAGAACATGATATTTTTCGCAGCGCACTCCCTCCTGTGATTTTGTATTCATTGTTCTGTGATTTTGCATGCAAATCAAATTAAACAGACGAAAATATATACTGGCGTCCTTATAGTTTTGGATATTTTTCTTATTTCACTACCGCAACAAAATGGTTGCTGCTAACCAGCTAATTTCGCAAGCATGGCTTAGCTTAGCTGGATAATAATGGCTAGGTAAAGCTACTGTACTAGTAGCTAGCTACGGCGGCTAGCTAACTCAGAGAAAGGAGTTTATCACAGAATACATACTGTAACGAACTCATTCAAATCCGGGGCAGCCTTTGTAATTCTGCAGCAATCGTCTGTCTATGTAAATCACTAGACGAGTTGGTCAAAGATTCACTGGTGTGAGTTTATCTTAATCGTCTCTAATACTACTCACCAGAGGTAATACTTATACGACCATTCTCTCCCGATCTTCTCTTACTTGTTGCTGACCGCTCTACACTCACGTAGTACATGTACCCATGCAGCCATCTGATTGGTTGACTGATTAGTTGAGGACCAACCAGAACCATTGAAAAGGAGAAATTACGTTTACACTTAACTTACTTTTCAGTAGCTGTTGGAGTAAATTCACATCCCAATACATTAAACATGTGGGGCTTTCTCAAACGCTGGAAATTGTATATGCAATGCCTACCTGTGATACGTTAGAATCATAGAGGAAAGGTGATTAATTGCAATCCTAACACACAGCACCAGTTTCACATACACACATTCAAGATACACACGTACACACTTTGGTGTTAAAGTATAAAACATCTACCCTGGCTTATTCGCCGCCCATCAAACATAGGACTTTACCATTCAGTTCAAGTTAGGCTATGAAACTGCTAACATACTCCTGATTTTCAATAGAAAAGTCAAACTCACAGATACCGTGACAAATGTGTTTATTTTTCATTAAAATCTGGAATGTCGACATATACTCAGGGAATTTTCTCCTCCCCTTTATACTGCACTGTGAAGCGGCAGAAAGTTTTAAATACACAAATTACAATCATTCGGATGTCACGCATTATTACGACAAAACAGAAGTGCTAAAACACAATTCTCTCCTGCACAAGGATTATATTGGGAAAGGAGAAATTAGTCTAGACCTAGAGTACATACTCACTGAGTAACAATCCGTTTTTGATATTTCTGATAAGATTAGATTGTATCAAACGCATGAACACATGAGCTGGTCTAGTGTCTGTCAGCATAAAAAACGATAACCATGAGATTCCCCAGTCAGTATCATTCTTATGAGAGGGAGCACATATGAAGTTGTAACAGACATGCAGACACACAACTTTACCTTACAGTATGATAAAATATAACGGAGCAGATGACTATGGCAACAGCCATACATTTATAAATGTACTGAAATGCGTGACTTGGATGAAGTGGCTTAAACAGAATATTATATGCCATGACTGAAATTCATACAGCAATCATATTCATACGGCAGCAATCATGTAATACCATGTCAAATAATGTCAAGATATTAATGAACTACAACTCTGAACACAAAACTAATTTCTCCTCCCTTTCCCTGAATCCATAAAAACAACCTAACTGTTAACCAAACACAGGCATCCTGTGTCACTTTTGAGAACGTAACTGACAATGGAAACATCTATGCCCCTTTTATGCATTAAGGCACATTTAACTCTTCATAAGAGTATTTCTGCACAGGACTCACTCACTACACCAATGGCTTGTTCATAAAATCAACATCATCTCATCATCATTGTCCCAGCGTAATGCACTGGAATAACAAACAAAATCCGGCAAGCAAACAGTGCTTTTACTTAAACAAAACAATATTTCAGTTGGACCAAAACAAATGAAAATAATAACAATACTTCAGTTGGCCCAAAACAATGGAAATAATACCAACAACAACTATACAACAACTATGTACAATAGCAAAATATATATATATAAAAATAAATTAAATTAACAAAATAAGGTATCCCCTACAGCACTCGTGTGCAGGACTTGTTGATGGTTTTGAGCGACACCTTGAGCGACACCTTGCTGTCTCTCCTGTATCCAGGCAAGAGTCTTGTACCTTTCATGGTGTTCAGCTAGAGCTGCCAAGAAAGAGAGCAAGGGCAGTCAAGAGGTTATTACTGTCATTTAATCACATACCTACAGTACACAAAGAAACTGAACAACGCACATCCAGGACCATTGTGCTACATAACAAGTAGTGAAAGAGAGATGCTGTGAATCTAAACACAACATACTAACACCATATGTGGTCATAGCAGTAAAAAAACGGGTGTCTGGGGTGGGAGGAACAGGGGGTCTGGGCTGGGAGGAACAGGGGGTCTGGGCTGGGAGGAACAGGGGGTCTGGGCTGGGAGGAACAGGGGGTCTGGGCTGGGAGGAACAGGGGGTCTGGGCTCACCTGTCAGCAGTATCCTGCTCCTCAGGCTCTGCAGGGCTGTCTGGTCTCGAGGATGAAGCTCCCTGCTTCACCATGTCTGACAGGAGACAGGACCAGGGTTACACACCACACACACAGCCAACAAACACACACACACACACACACACAGCCAACAAACACACACACACACAGCCAACAAACACAGTCCCCTACCCTGCAACCAGCGGATCTGCGTGGCGGGGCCGTAGCCCTGCTCGTTCTTGGCCGCGATGCGGAACACGACTGCGGGCCGGTTGGGGGCGGAGCAGTCGATGTCGGCGTTGGCCAGGTGGGCGGGGCTGACGGTGCAGAAGGTCTTGGTGCCGCGGTAGATCCTGATGAAGGCCAGCTGGCCTGGCCGCTCACTGGAGCTGGGACGACTCTTCTTCACGGCCAGGTACATGGAGTACTCCAGGATCCTGCCGGAGGGGGAGGAAGGGGACTCCCAGGTGATGTGGACGGAGTCGTTGGCCTGGGGGAGGAAGGGCGAGGAGAGGGTCAACATCTTGTTGGGTTTAGGGTCCACCTACAAGATATGTGGTTGTTGTCTAAAACCCATTTATGTTCAAGTTCAAGTCTTTTATTTGTCAGGTACACAGAACACCACAAGGTCGGACTGGACACTGAAATTCTTAAGACAAGACAACGCAAGCACCTGGCATAACATAAGTACACGGAACATAATTTACATCTACGCTGAGTTTAAATAAGTGAAACCTCCTTAATTTACAGATAGCAGGAAGTTTCACTTATTTAAGATCAGCGTAGATGTAAATTATGGTCTGTGTACTTATGTACTTATTTATGTTCCTGAACGGAGGGAACGTGGTCTGGATGAACATGGGTGTAGGCTAGGAGACACCTCTGCCTACAGTTTAAAATCATAGAGTCAAATAACTACAATTCCAGCATATTTCATTAATATTGTTGTGTTGAAAGGTAATGCTGCACCTTGGTGATCTTGACAGCAGAGGGCGCCCCAGGGAAACCAGGCTGGCAGGTCTTGAACTCGCTGGAGGGGCTGAAGTCTCCCTGGCCACAACTGTTGATGCCAGCCACCCTGAACCTGTAGGTGAAGCCAGGAGCCAGGGGCTGGGCTGTCCTGCCCTCGTAGTCCTGGGGCCCCGGCAGCTGCACCTGGAGAGAGGGAGGAGGTGGAGAGGAAGAGAACAGGTAGAGGAGAGGAAGCAGAAGATAGGTGGAAGTGAAGAGGTGTAGGAGATGTTGAGAAAGAGAGGTGGAGAAGGTGTGAAGGAGGAGAAGAGTATAGGAGTGATATGTTTCCTCAAAAAGCCAAAAGTTCAAAAAAAGGTTGATAACACAACGAATAAATGTTCTGCGATGACTCGATTGGTTCCAGGCCCCTAGTACACACAGAACTGCCGATTCACACGTCAGCGTTTCCACGGCGACCTACCTCTTGAGTGTTGCTGGGCTGGCTGTTGGAGGAGGCGCCCTGGTCTTCCTCAGACAGGTAGTACTGGGTGACCTCACAGAAGAGGGATTTGAACACGCCCACATCGTACCACCTCACATCCTCCGGCTTCTCCCCAGGAACCTGCACAGACCAGTGAAACGAAAGACACTTGTTAGACACTTTATACACTTATTTTATAAACCGTTTGTTTGAATGAACTGGATGCTGAGATGCTTGTGTCCGTGTGTGGTGTCTCCTACCTGGTCTGTGTGAGAGCTGGGATCAGAGCAAGGGTTGTCGCTGGGGTCTTTTGGTGCTACAGATGACAAAAAAGAGCACATTATCACCGAGAGAATATCACTGAACACCCTGACGATAGCTCAAGTGTCTTGTAGCTGGAGGTCAGTGATGTTTGGTCCTCCACGTTACCTGGCTGGCTCTGGGATGCGCTGCCCTCTTCTGAGTCCAGGGGCCTGGAGGTCACCGAGGGCTCAAGCTCCCTTCCTGGAGGTCCTAGCGAGGCTAGAGGTGACACACACAGAGGACATGAATTCACAGGTCAAAGGTCAAAGGCGAGCCATGTAAAAACCAAACACAAACTAGGAAGTCCGAGACACATCGTTAATTCTCATTCTACCCTAAACTACAGCCTTCTACAGGCAGGTGTGTAACATCTCCAAAAACGCTTCTATTAAAATGTATTTTACACGTTTATTTCTCAGATCTTTGGTTCAAGTTAGTGCCAGACGTACAGGGCTGTGTGGGTGCTGCCCCCTGGCTGTTTCCAGCTGTATCGCTCTGGTCTCCTGCCCGGGGGTCACTCTCAGACACCTCCATGAAGGAGTCCTGCTCCTGTGGGCCCCCTGCCGAGGCCTCCTCCGGGGACTGGATGGAAGAGGCACCTGGGAGGGGAAAACCACAACAGTTCCTCAACCAGTTTACTACATGGTTATCAATGTAAGCCAGTAAGCAGTGGTGACACTGTCTCCCCTCACCTGGCTGCTCCAGTTGGGGACCCCCTGGGTCCTCGGTGCTGGGCGGGGCCGCAGAGCCGGCGGGGGGGTTGCTGGAGGTGGAGACAGGCTGGAGCTGGAGGAGGTAGCACTCTGCTGCAGGTAGGGGGCGCCAGGCTACATGGAGCATGCTGATGGTGGACTTGACCAGCAACACGGCCACAGGGGTGGTGGGACGTTCTGGAACAAGACAACGACACAGCAATATGGGGTGGGTGTGTTGTTTGTGGTTGTGTCTGCATGCATGCATGCATGCATGCATGCGAGCAACTGCAGTTTTGCGAGCTGCAGTTTTTTAAATTTATTTTTTTATAGTTCAACCAGTAAAACAGTAACTCTGCTTCCTGTCCTTACCCGTCTCCAGGTACCACAGGTCTTTGCGGCACACCTGGTTGTTCCAGTTCTTCCTGTATCCATCTCGTCCGCTCCAGATGTAGAGACGGGAGCCAATGGTGGCGGCACAGTGGCCTGCCCTGGACCGGGGGCCGCTGGCCTGGGACTCCTCCCGCTGGCCTGCTGACTCCTCCGGACTGAAGCTCTGCCATGTCATGGTGTCTGGGGGGAGAGGGGGAATGTTTTAAAGTGAAGTGTGACAGGAAAGGTAGAGAGACACAAATACAGAGAGAGGGCAAGGGAGAGAGGGAGAAAGTGCAAGCAAGAGAGAGACAAAGTCAGAGAGAGAGAAGGAGACAGAGAGAGAGGGAGAAAGTGCAAGCAAGAGAGAGAGAGAGAGAGAAGAGAGAGAGGGGGGGGAGGGGAAAAACAGGGAACGGCGTGTGAAAGGGCGGCCCCTACTGACCCAGGTGGAGAGCAGACAGCGAGCCACTGCATGCCCATTCAGCATCTGAACTGTCAGACTCCTTAGACTCTGCAACGGGGACCCATCCCCCAAACACATACATCCTAAACACACATACACACATTGAGAAATACACACAGACATGCCGGTAAGTGTCACTGTGGTGCAATGTCATGTACAGCATGCTTATAAACAGTGATACCATTCGCGCCAACGCAAACGTAAGATAAAAACAACACAAAACCAGTACTTGTTATCTATGAGGTTGGCAGAATGTAGGCTTCTCGGTAGTGGGTTGGGTCCTTTGGTTTCAGGACAGGACCAGATCATGGAGTCTGGTAGGGGAAGGGAATAAAATCAACAGAAACGTTTGTGTGGGTGTACAACACACCTCCTGTATCCCCGAAGTGTTTAGGACAAAATAACAATGATTTTTTGGCGTGTAACAATGAGTCCTACCCAAATCAAGCTGCCAGAGGTCATCGAGCCGATGGCCAGTCATTCCTCCATAGATGTAGAGTTTGGGGGAGCCCATTCCACTGTAGACCACGCATGTGTGGGACTCCCTGGCCGAGGGACCACCCCCCTTGGTTTCTGGAATGGTCCAGCCCTTCACCCCTGACACTGACTGCAACTCTAGCTCATAGAAGTCATCCAGGTACCTGTAGAGAGGGGAAGGAATTAGGAGATCATCATCAATTAACAGTGGTCACGTAAGTCACTTACGGTGGAATACAATTTCAATTACGTTTTTTTTTTTTTTTTGATCCAAACTGTACCGTTTGTCGCTTCGGATAAAAGCGTCTGCTAAATTAATACATTACATTATAAGTATGTTAAGTGTTAATTGTCTATCTGGGAGTTACTTAAGATTTCAGTTGCTAACTGAAAATGCTTAAGACTGAAATCCCAGCACCTAGACAAAAGGGACCCAACCAGCGTGCATGCATGTCACCTCAAACCAACCTTAATCATCAACTTTCTAACCACTGTTCCATAAACTTTCTTGATTTGACAGATGAAAGCCTTCTGAGGCCAGCTTACCTCATGACATTGCGGTTAGGGTGCTCGCTGACATTGGCCAATCCCCCAAACATGTAACACTTGTTTCCAAAAAGGGTGAAACTGTGGCCAATGCGGGGACATGGTGGTAAAGCGTTTCTAGGGGGCCTCGGTTTCAGTCTTTTCCACAGCCAGCGGCTAGCCTGACAAACATGGGATTTAATGATCGTTATTAACTTTGAGAACTTGCTACTTCAGACACTAGAAACAAAAGGGTTGAGTGAAACCGCACCTGTAGTTCATAAACGCTGTTGCTGTATTTGCCAAACTCCAACATTCCCCCAAAGACAAGGATGCGCGTCCCCTCGCAAGCGAAGCCATGGGCCGCACAGCCGGGTGGAATATCCCCTCTCACCGCGGGCAGAAACCACTGTTTGGACACTGGGGAGAAACACAGGGTTGCGTTCATTCTCAACTAAGAAAGCTAGCGATGGAAGGTAGTTGCCTCCATAATGCTTTAGTTGTAGGTCAAACACATTCAAAAACATTCAATGTTTTCCTAGTAGATGGTCAGCTAGTGGTCTGACGCGTTACTGTACCCGGTAGATGAATTACTGCATTAGCTAGCTTTTTCTAGCTGAATATAACGTTCTCCGTTTGGTAGATGCATGAAAATGCATGTAATATTCAAAGAACTACACCTGCCTGGCTGCACTATAGGCTCGCCAGCCTTGATAGCTGACAGAGGCGTAGTAAGTTAGGTAGTTAGGTAGTTTGGTAGCTAGCTAGCTGTACAGTGCTAGCTAGTTAGCATACCAGTGTTGTAAACATGGAGATCCTCCGCTATCCCCTCGTTTCCACCTCCAAAGACGATAATGAGTTCCCGGATAGCTGCAGCGCGATGCCCGTGCCTCGGCCATGGAATTCGTCCCGTAAATGACTGCACTTTTTTCCATAACGGCCCTTCTGTAGCCATCGTCCGGTGAGGAACTTTATCCACCGGGATTTGATCCATGGTCGCAGTGCTTAACTTACGGGACTCTATTGGCGCTCATTGTCGTTACTGGAGATAAATGGGAGGAGCACATAGACCCAACCTATCGCGTTGTTACGTTCCATTTGTGCCTTTAAAGTTTTTATATCTTATGGGACTTTTTTTTTTGTAACTTTGTAAAAGTGTTTTGTAAAGAAATTGGAACAGTGACTGTGTAAAGTTAGCAATACAGGTAGGCCTACGTTCATTTTTGTTGTGTTGTGCTTTTATTTTGGGACCCCAACTAATCACTCTCCCTCTGAGGTCTATTTCCGGGAGGCGTGTTTTCATGCAGTGCACACGTGAGAATTCGGCCACGGGACTCCAGCAGGTGTCGAGTACGTTTGGCTGAACCGACCAGTCCAAGAAGAGAGAGGGGAGGATGTAGAAGGGTTTCGTTAAGTTTCGCTTTTATTCGGTATTTCTTCCGTTTGTTATGCTTTTGTTATATCTGTATTAGGCCGGAACCATTTAGATTTTGTACATGTAGCCTAAATATTAGTAATGTTAAACTGTAAGTATACGTTCTAAATATACTGTGGGAGTGTGGGAGTGTATGTGTGTGTGTGTGTGTGTGTGTGAGAGAGAGAGAGAGAGAGAGAGAGAGAGAGAGAGAGAGAGAGAGAGAGAGAGAGAGAGAGTGAGAGAGTAAAAACCCGAGTTCTGAAGAAATCCCGGCCTGACTGCGGCTGCTCGTTTTTATATCCCGCTTCACACTGATTCCCGTCCTGTTGGTAGGGTTCGAATTACGGGGGGGTGGACCTCCCCAAAAGAGGTAAAAATAACAAGTTGGAGGGGGGGGGGGGGGGGGGGGGTCGATACATGTATATATTGTTCTTAACCCCCCTCCCCCCGATTGTCATTGTATAATTCGCACTCTGTTTGTAAGGGTTCACCACCATCAAAACCTTGGTTATACCTACTGGTTTGAATTAGACCTTATGCCTGAACATGTCTCAGAAAACAACATGTGACGTAAGCAAAATTGTGAGAGTGTGTGTCTTGACAATGTGTGCATGTATGGCTGCTGTTTTGTAACCTTCGGTTCCCTTCCCAGAAGGAAACCCAGACTCACACAACTGTATACAATGTTCATGGGACACACACACTCACACACATTCACTCCTAATCTCCTATAGGGCCAGGTCCTGTCCAGGGCAGGTCACCGGGGCACACACGCATGCACTTGAAAACACACACACCTAAATGCAAGTAGACATTCATAAATCACGCATTATGCGTGACTAACACAATAATTCTTGAAAAGTCATTGTCACATGACAATGAATTCGATGACAATTCATAAGACATTAGTCCACATCAGACTTTTATATACAGCTTCATAAAGAAAACTAGTCAGCAAGAGAGCAAAAGAGACTGAAAAATAGGTTGTGTGGATATGTAGGTATGTATGTATGCGTGTGTGTGTGTGACTGTGTGTGTGTGTGTGTGTGTGTGTGTAGGAACAGGAACCCCTCCCACTGCTTGCAGGAAGGTGACGTCAGTTGGCATGAAGGTAGTCGGAATTACAATATTACCCTGTGTGCGTGTAGGTGCGTGCGTGTGCGTGCGTGAAGGAGAGCAATAGATAGTGCGTGTGTGCGTGTGTCTGGAGGGAGGAGAAAGAGAGGCAGCAGTGTGTGTGCGCGCGTGCGTGTGTGTCGCGCGCAGAGAGTAGGAAAAGCGTGTTTACACAGACGGCCGAGCGCCTGGGGAATAATGCGCGAGAGGAAGTGAGCCGGCTCTCTGTCTGCGCGCTCCGACTTCCTGCTCAGAAGAAGGAGAAAAAATCTCCGGATCCCCTTACAGTCTCGAGCCCCGTAGCCCAGACGGCATCAGCATGGAAAACCAGCGCATTATACGGAATTCACTTTAAAAACATCTAAGAGAAACGGACGTTTCTTCCGCCAGGGTATGTGGACACATTGGCTTATTCATAATAACTTCATTGACACCGAATAGACTCCGAGTTTAAACTTGAGTAAATTGAACTCTTGAAGCTTTGCGAAAAAATTGGTTGGAAATATGATAGCTTATAATTTTCCATCATCACAATGAACTTGAAATTGTAGTGACTGTTTACGCCTCTTCTTGTCTGCCATTAATGATTAGCGATTGTTTCTGTGTCTTCATGAAAACAAGTTGAAAATTATAATTTTCCATGTCTTAGAGTTCACCTTTCCCGTTTATTAATAACCACACGCTGTCATTATAAATGCCCGTTTCATTAATGGTGGGCTACGATGGTCAACGGTGAAGTGCTGCTGTTGTTTGTACAGTTTTTGGGACGGAAGTTACCGTTGACGTTAATGCGCTCGTGTCCCTTTAAAAGCTGTAGTAGACTTTCTGGTTTGTCTGGACTTTGCAGACTAATTGCCATGCGCTTCCGGATTGAAACTGGCAGCAGACAACATCTTGAAAATGAGTCATTGGTACAAACAAAGAATCGTTTGAGCGATCCAGCCTCTCCGTGGCCGATGACTCTGTGCTCACTCAATCCCCATGCAACCTTTGTGTGAGTTACCAAGGTCAAGTCGACATTTCGGAGCAGTTAGCGGGGAAAGACAATTTGGCATCAAAGTGTTGCCCAATTGGATGAGCGCATCGCGCACGGTACCCGCAGTGGCAAGTTTAATTTTCCACTGACGGTGCGCATTTAAGTCATCACACAAACACACACACACACACACACACACACACACACACACACACACACACACACACACACACACACACGACAAACACATAAGGGGCAAAAGTATTCCAGTGGACTCTCTTCTCAAACTTCGAGCCCAGATAGGCTACATTCCTTGTTACAATCTAATTATTAAGCACACAGCACCAGTCTGTGTTTATACCTCAAATAGCAACTTGTTCAGCAGGCAGGATAGTTCCAAGTTTCTTGTGTCTAGGATATCCCAAAATAAACAGTTCCTGCTGCTTTGTATCCGAACAGAGTATGGTAACGACTGCAGGGCATGAAGAGAGCAGTGCTCATCTGTCAAAAGACATGCCAGAATATAAGAGACCGGGGGGACAGTTAGAGAACTTGCATATGCTTTCTCCATATGTTGTTGTCTACAGTGTGTGTGTGTGTGTGTGTAAGTGTGTGTGTGTTTGTGTGTGCGCAACCCAGCGGAAAAAGGAAAACCTCCATTTGTCCCATCCGCCAGGACCCTGTGTTTCCGGTGGCTCCCTGTGACAGGAAGTCCTACCTTTGAGTTAAGGCCAGCTTGTCCAGGAAGACGGCCCTGCTGCAGAATGACAGGAAGTCCTCTTTTAGACAGCTTTATAGTCTCCCGGCACACACGCCACACACATACAGAGACAAACATGCCAAGCATGCAGGCACACACATATACAGACACACACACACACCTGTGCTGAGAGGGGATGAGATGATGGCGTCTTCATGTGGTTCCCCTTCCCCTCTCTGGGGCTGCCATTCACATGGATGGCTGGGAGGCAGAAAGAGAATCTCACTCTCTCTCTCTCTCTCTCTCTCTCTCTCTCTCTCTCTCTCTCTCTCTCACCCCCCTCCCTCTCTCTCACTCTCTCTCTCTCTTCTTCTCTCTCTCTCTGTGTGCCATAGACATCCTGAGGACACACACAGTCCCAGGTAAACACTCTTGCTGGGCGGTGGCTCTGCTTGGCATAAGGTCACTGACCACATCCTCTTTGGTTACCATGGAAACATCCCCAAACCCTGCACTGTCTGGTACTGGTTGGCCCGAGACATGGCCCCTTTAGCTCCCTTTCCCTCTCTCGCTTTCTCTCGCTTTCTCCCTCCCTCTCTCTCTCTCTCTCTCTCCCTCTCTCTCTCTCTCTCTCTCTCTCCCTCCCTCCCTCCCTCCCTCCCTCCCTCCCTCCCTCCCTCCCTCCCTCCCTCCCTCCCTCCCTCCCTCCCTCCCTCCCTCCCTCCCTCCCTCCCTCCCTCCCTCCCTCCCTCCCTCTCTCGCTCTCTCTCTCTCTGTTTCTCTTTGTGCCGTTGAATTGTCTTGAGTAAACAATCAAAAGTGGTGTGAAATACAGTATTACTGTAATTCTCATTGACAGAGAACTATTATTGCTGTCGTGTGTGTGGTAGGCAGGCAGCCAAGTTCTCACTCGACTAGTGTGTGCGTGTGTGGGTGTGTGAGAGTGTGTCTGCGGGTGTGTGTGTCTTTGGCCCTATCCAGAAACAAAGTCTAGATTCCTCTTCCTTCATTCAGTATGATGAGATGCCACAGTTACTCAGAGAACCGAATCACGCCAAAGTCTTATGTTTACGGGTCAAAGCATGTTCTGTGTTCATATTTTCGGAGGGGTGTGTGTGTTTGTGATTTGATTTCAATACTGTATGTAGTGTGTGTGTGTGTGTGTGTGTGGAAGTTTGCATTTGCATAACGTGTGTTTGCTTGTGTGTTTGTATGTGTGTTTGTGTTTATGGCCTGTAATCTGGCACAAAATGCCTTTCTTGGTTGGAGGTGGAACCAGGACAAGATTCTTGTACTTGAGGTTTACAACGAGTCTGATTGTGTGTGCGTGAGATACTGTGCGTGTACAAATCCTAGCTCTGACGGCCTTTTTACCCTCTCTCTCCCATGTCCCTCTCTTGCCCTTACCACCTACCTCCTTACCTCCTTTTTTCTTCTCCTTCCATCCCTCCTTTCATCCATCCATCCTACCCATACCTCCTGTCCTGTCCTGCCCCTCCCTACCTCGCTCCCTCCCTACCTCCAGTCATGGAGAGTGCCATAACCCTATGGCAGTTCCTGCTACAGCTGCTGCTGGATCAGAGCCACAAGCACCTGATCTGCTGGACGTCCAACGATGGAGAGTTCAAGCTGCTGAAGTCTGAGGATGTGGCCAAGCTGTGGGGTCTGCGCAAGAACAAGACCAACATGAACTACGACAAGCTGAGCCGAGCCCTGCGCTACTACTACGACAAGGTACACACACACACACACACAGACATACACACACACACACTACACAGGAGACACACGCACACAGACATACACACGACTGACAAGGATCCCAAACTGTCCCTAAATCCGTGTGTGTACAAGACAGTTGTACATTTAGAGAATTAAAACTCATCTCTGACCATGTCCTTCTCCCTCCTAGAACATCATCAAGAAGGTGATTGGTCAGAAGTTCGTTTACAAGTTTGTGTCGTTTCCTGAGATCCTGAAGATGGACCCGGCTGCGGTGGAGATGGGGCGGGGCTCAGAGGAGGGGGGCGGCTGCCTGTCTGAGGGGGAGGGGGGGAGGATGAGGGGGGGGAGGGGCGTCCCCACCGGCAGGAATGAGTACCTCCACTCAGGCCTGTACTCCTCATTCACCGTCAGCTCCCTCCAGCACCCGGACATGCCCCGCCCCCCCGACTTGCACCGGCCAATCAAGGTGGAGCCCAGACACGATCATCTTGACGACAGCTCAACAGTTATACGCTTCGTACCCAACCGCGGGGCTCTGCCAGTGATGTCCCTCCCCCCAGCCTCCCCCCCGTCCTCAACGGAGGGCTACCATTCGTTCAAACTCTCCCCTAGACCCGCCCGCTCCTCGTCATGCTCCTCCTCCTCGCCACCGCTTAGCCCCGCCCACACGCTGTGGAGAGGGCGGAGCCCCGTCCTAGAGACTCACGAATTAGAGCATAGCGCTCAACCTCTCAACCTATCGTCTGGTCACAGGGAGAGAGCCAGGGCCACTCCCACGCCAGAAAAGAGGGGCTTAGCCAATAGCTTCCCGCCTAAAACCAGGAAGCCCAAAGGGCTGGAGATCTCGGCCCCTTCCCTTCTCCTGACAGGAAGTGACATCGGCTCTATCGCTCTCAACAGCCCAGCACTGCCCTCAGGGTCTTTGACCTCTGCCTTCTTCACTGCACAGGTCAGCCCCACCAAAACTCACACACACACACACACACACACACACACAGACTCACACTCTGTCTCTCTCTTACACACACACACACACAGCAGAGGAGAGAAGAGAAGCTGAAGTGTGATCGGTAGTGGAAGGACATTAGGGGAGGAGGTAGGAAAGTAAGAGCGCAAGAGGGGGATGGAAGGAAGAGAGAGAGAAAGAGGTAAACGGAAAAGGGAGAGTGGGGGGGGTGGGCGGGCGGGCGGGCGGGGTAGACTGTAAGTGAAGCCATATGTTCCTTAAGCTCTTGAATCACCGGTGCGAGGCTGGGTACAAAACACACACACACACACACACAGGCACACTACAAGACGATGACAAAATATGTCTATATTACAAATGATTCGTAACTCCCTCTCTCTCGCCAGAGAGTGAGATTAAGGGAGAAGAAGGAAGGAAAGGAGATATAGTGAGTAATAGAGAGAGACAGAGAGAAGGAAAAGGAGAGACAGAAACAGAGAGAGATGTCATGTGTAGCTAAGCCAGAACGGAGTTTAGTGACCTCAAGACGTTACCTAAGTAAGCAGTGAACTGGACAGACTCCAAAAGAGATGGTCGACCTTTATTCCTCCTTCCTTCCCTCTCTCCTTTTCTTTATCTTTCTCCCCTCCCTCTGGCTCTTGTGCTCACTAAAACAACACACACACACACCATGGCTGGCCTCAAAGACCACAGGAAGAACCATCACTGCTGTGGGTGTGAGAGTCAGACAGACAATGATAATTCACACATCTGATGTTGTCGTGGTTTCTAGTAAAGAAATGTCATGAACTCATTTCACAAAGTGAAACGGTGTGTGTCCTGTGTGTGTGTCCTGTGTGTGTGTCCTGTGTGTGTGTCCTGTGTGTGTGTCCTGTGTGTGTCCTGTGTGTGTCCTGTGTCCAGACGCCCTCTGGCCTCCTCCTCGCCCCCAGCCCCCTGCTGTCCAGCATCCACTTCTGGAGCAGCCTGAGCCCAGTGGGCCCCCTCAGCCCTGCACGTCTGGGCGGCCACGGACCCCTCTTCCAGGTCTCTCTCTCACACACACAGACACACACACAGAGACACACACACAGAGACACACACACACACACACAGACACACACATTCACACATACACAGAGAGACACACACATTCACACATACAGGAAAGGGGAAGGGAAGATAGGGAAGATAGGGTGGGACATGGACAGGGGAAGAGAGGTGGGTAGAGAGGATATGGGGACTGGGATGGGAGAGGAGTTATCAGAGGATCGTGGGTAAGAAGATAGGCAGTGAGGAGATATAGATAGCAAGGAGGCGAGTGTTCAGTGTTGTCCTTCTGCGCTGACACAAACAGGAGCTGGTGAATGTCCCATGAAGGAGAGGGTCGCGTCATCACCCAGAGCATTCCTCCCTCCTTAGCAGCCCATCATCACATGACCCCCCTGACACACACATCTGTCTGAATCTGTGTTAAGACGTTGACTGCAACTGTGCTTTAATGTGTGTGTCTGTGTGTGTGTGTGTGTGGGTGTGTGTGCACAGGTTTCAAAATAAGCTGCAGATGTTTCCTTTCTAGTGTGGATGGAGAGAGAGAGGGGGGGGGGGGTTTGGGCAGCTTCCTGTAAAGGGGGGCTTGGGGAAGGGGGGGACAAGAAGCCCACCCACTTCCATCAGCGTCCTCAAAACAGGAAGGGCCTCTCCTCAAACTCCCATGGTGCACCAGGCTCTGGAGGGCATGGGCATGCAGTTGTGTCGGTCACCATTTCAAGCGAGGCTGACACTTAGGAATGTGGGATGTTGTACTTGGACTGTTTGGCATGAGGATCTGTTTACATATACCCCCAGGAGGCTCTGCTGGCCTCGGCTGGCCTCACAAAGGCACGGTCCTCTCCACATCTTTGCTGATGTCTAAATTGAGGTTTGAATTTGTCTAAACTCGTCTTTTCTTTCTTCCTCTCCGTCCGTCTCTCCATGTGTTAGTTCCCAACTCTGCTGAACGGACCAATCCCAGTCCCTCTAGCCAGCCTGGACAGCTCCTCGCCTTTGCTGCTCTCTCCTGGACACCACAAGTCCTGAGTCAGAACACACACACACATCAGGACTGCCCATAACAAGGCTACGTCAAGCCAGATCAGGACCAGGTTGGGCCCCTCCCACTCCTCTGTCCTCGTCACTTGTCTGTGGGATCTGAGCCAGGGGGGTTTTGATCCTTTCAGACGGAAACTGACGGACGATAGTCAAGACGACGTTGGTCTCCGTGGAAACCACGTTGAGCTAAACATTTCTGTAATTCTGATTCGTCTCTCACGTCCTTGGAGGTTTATTGAAATCCACAGTGCCTCGCCCCCCCTCCCCCTCTCCCAGAATGCTTTGCGCAGTTTGTGATCTTAAACAGTTTTTCCTAGACACCTAGCAGACAAGGCTAGCCAGACCAAGTTTATAATTCTTAGTAAAGGTTTTTAAACTCTTGTATTGTTGTTTTGGTGTCTTAGGCTGTGAACATGGTTTGATTGTTTTGGCTTTTTGTTGTAATGGTTTTGTATTGGATTGTATCATACTGTATTCTATGCACTGTGCTTGGTTACCTTCTACCTACCTGCTGTGCCTTTTTCAAATGTAAGAATTACATAAATGTATTATTCTTGTCCTTTTTATAGACGAAATTCCAGTTCAAAATTGAACAAAACCTTTTTGTTTGTAACAGCTTTTGTTTGTTATTTTTTTTTATTTTATTTTTTTTACAAACAAAGGAATTGATACACATGTATTATCATAATGATTTGCAGTCAAGGAAAATATGTTACATTTATGTTTTGAATAAAAATCAAGCATTGAATGCTATTCGATAGTACGTTACTGTTTTAGAGTATGTATGCTTTCATCCTCAAAAAACATTTGTCTCCTCAACGCAACATAAAAGACAATGACACAAGGTTTTTACCAAACGGACAAAATTTACTTTGATGGTTATGAGAAATAAATAGTTCCAGTAAAAAGATATACACGGTCACCAACGCTCTACCTGTGATTGACCACATGTCAGTGTTTCAGATAGGCTGGGTTTACAACACAGCAGACTTTCCATGCATCAGGCACACGCACGCACACACACACACACACACACACACACACACACACACACACACACTGTCTCTGTGTCTTACAGAGACAAAATCTCCCCCTAAGCTCAAGACAGTTCAGGTGAGATCAGTTCATTCTCAAACATGAAAAAGGTACGGTATTATAATATTAATAAACATCACTGTCGGTTGAAAACAACACAGCGGCCTGTTAAATCAAAAATTTCAATTTGAAATCTTTTTTTTTATTTTATTTTTTATCCTGTGTACAAACGCTGGAAAAAGAGAATCGTCCGTGGCTGTGAAACAATGATTTATTTTTATTTATTTTTCGTCGTTCTCCATTGAGAAGTGGAGGGGTTCCCTCCTAAACATGCCACACTGACACGGTGTTCACAAGGAGAAGGTCATAGGTCGAAGGTGGAGCTCACACAGTCAAACAAACGTCTTAATACTGTCAGAGGAAATGGTGTTACCTCCCGTTAGACTCCGGGAGCAGTTTCTACCGGAGGGTCAGAACAGCCAACCAACCTGGATAAAGCTGCTGGTAACAAGCTCAAACACTGCATTTGTAGATCTCCAAATGCCAGAAGAAGAAAAAGGGAGGGGGGGGGGGGTGTGTGCTTATGTGAGCAATGTCTTCTGAGGGAGACAAGGGGAGCGAAGGAGAGAGAGAGAGAGCAAAAAAGGGAGAAATAGATAAGAGGGAGAGAGAGGGGGGAGTATGAAAAGAGAGCGAGAGAGAGAGAAAGGGCAGACGTGTTCCTGTGGGAGATCACATGACTTCCTGCCGGTTACTCCTGTGTTCCTCTCCTCCTTACTCCTTGCTTTGCGGCAGTCATGGCGACCGGAAATGTCCCGGGGAGGAAGAATTCCGCCCCAAACGCACCAACCCCTCGTAACCACGGCGATCCCACTGGTGGGTGGGCCTGTTGAGACTGAGGCACCCCATTGGTCGAGAGAGACCCAGAGGGTCACTGTTCTCTCCCGAAGACTAGCCTGGACTGTGCTTACTGTGACCTCTGACCCCTGTGATCTCATCCTGACCCCGTCGCGAACCTCCGGGGAGGAGGAACTCTGAGAACCTTTCGAAACGTCTTGGACCGTTCTAGAACGTCAGGGGGTAGGACCAGGCATCTGTTGGGCATCCCTCGTTCACGGAAAGTCCAAAACACTCACACCTTCAAAAGGAAGCTCCAGAAAAAATAAATGTAATAATAATAATAATAACAACAATATAAAAAAAGGCATTTAGTCTCTGAACACAACAACAACAACAACCACAACAAGAGCAGAGAGAACATCTATGATGACGACACCGATGATGGTGGGATCGTAGTAACCATAGTAACCGGACACTGAATGTAGAATATCACAACGGCAAGAACTTCACCAACCGGTTGACTGCGGCTTCACATGGCGTTTGGAGTTCACATCATCTTCACAAACGGCGTGTTAAATACAACAGTAGTAAGTTTAGCAGCAAAAATATAACTCCACCCACCCCGACCCCCCCCCCCCTACTCTTTAAATAAATAAACATATCCTACCCAGTAGAGTCTTCTCTCTCTCTCTCTCTCTCTCTCTCTCTCTCTCTCTCTCTCTCTCTCTCTCTCTCTCTCTCTCTCTCTCTCTCTCTCTCTCTCTCTCTCTCTCTCTCTCTCTCTCTCTCTCTCTCTCTCTCTCTCTCTCTCTCTCTCTCTCTCTCTCTCTCTCTCTCTCTCTCTCTGTGCTCCGTCTAGGGGAGAGGGGGGCTCATGCGGAGGGTGGAGGAGAGAAACAGCTCCAGCCTACTCCATCAGGGGTGGGGGTGGGAGGGTGGAGGGGTAGCGAGGGTGGCTGGGGCATCTTGATCATGTTCCTCAGGCAGAGAGTCTAGAACAGCATGCTCTGTCTTCTGTTCTTACTGTTGCCTGGGGAGAGAAACACACAGTTAAGACAAGTCACAGAGCGTGTGTGTGTTTGTGAGATGGGTGTGCCTACTGTACCACACACCTGAATCTGAATATGAGGAATTCCGGTAGCCTGGGTCTCTCTGAAGCTGAACATCCTTGAGGGTAAATATTGATATACCTGTATGACACAGAGCATAGTTTATTTTAGATTACAACACTGTTTGATATGGCCAGGCAGTAGCTGACTTGATCAGGCCCAGGCCCAGGCCCGGGCCCGGGCCCGGGCCCAGGGCCAGGGCCAGGGCCAGGGCCAGGGCCAGGGCCAGGGCCAGGGCCAGGGCCAGGGCCAGGGCCAGGGCCAGGGCCAGGGCCAGGGCCAGGGCCAGGGCCAGGACCAGGACCAGGACCAGGACCAGGACCAGGACCAGGACCAGGACCAGGACTTCTAGCCTGGCAGTAAACACTCACTCTCAGGCAGGGTGTGTATCCTCATCCCCAGGCTCTTAAAGTAGGCCTGCTTCATCGACTCTTCAGCTGAAATCCTCTTCTTGGACTCAAACTGGAGGGAAAAAAAGATACCAAAAAAGATAAGAGTCACACTGGTGGCAGATAAAGTAAAAATAGAGTATGTACTGGATCAATGTGGGTTATCATGAAGGTTGACTAAGGAAGACTAACCACAATGACCCCTACAAGCCGCTAGTGGTACTTCATGGGAGTGTGACAGGCTCAAATGAAGCAGGACTCTTCCACTGCATGGAAAATCTCAGGTTTTAAATATACTCACTCTCAGAAACGATAACACCAGCTCAATGCCTTCACTGTCCAACCTAAAAGAGAGGAAGGGAGGGTTGGCAAAAAAGAGAGAGAGAGAGGGGTGGAGGAGAAGGAGGTGGAGGGAGAGAGAGAGAGGGGTGGAGGAAGGGGAGGAGAAGGAGGTGGAGGGAGAGAGAGAGAGGTCAGGGATGACTGGGTTTACTGTCAGCTTCCCTCAGTGACAGATTGGACACCCTTACTCACAAGAGGAAGGAAGTGGAGAGTCAACTCTCCAAAGTTCCACAGGATTTCCTGCCCTGGCTAACATGCAACACACGATACACACTCCAACACACACACACGCATAAGCACTAACACACATGGACATAAGCACACACACACAGCCTCACACACACAGTCTCAAACACACGGTCTCACACACACAGTCACACACACACAATCTTACACACACACACACACACACACAAACACGCACACACGCACACACGCACACACACGGACAGGGTTGGTACCTGGGTGCGTGGTTGATGAAGGGCTGGGGCTTGTATTTGGGGAAGTTGTAAGACTTGAACTCTTCAATGGAGGAGATCCCTGACCAGTTCACCTCTGACGGAGTTCCTGGAAGAGAGAGAGAGACATTGAGAGAGAGAGGGGGAGAGAGATAGAGAGATGTGGAGAGAGAGACGGAGATAGAGAGAGGTGGAAAGAGAAGAGAGAGAGAAGAGGAGAGAGAGAAGAGGAGAGAGAAGAGAAAGAAGAGGAGAGAGCGAGAGAGGTGGAGAAAATGAAAGAGAGGGAGAGAAAGAGAGACGGCGTGAGAGTGGAACGGTCAATACATTAAGTAACGTATTTTGCTCCAACAAATAGCAGGTCATAGTAATACCCGTACGAATGCTTGTTTTGTGGTGTGTTGCATGTACCTAGCAGCCTGAATATGAGGTGCAGCTCGTCCTCCACGGTGGAGCCCGGAAACAGAGGCCGACCTGCAGCCATCTCATAGAAGATACACCCCACCCCCCTGCAGGGGGAGGAGGGAGGAGGAGGAGAGGGAGGAGGAGAGGAGGGAGGAGGAGAGGAGGGAGAGGAGGGAGGAGGAGAGGAGGGAGGAGGAGAGGAGGGAGGAGGAGAGGAGGGAGGAGGAGAGGAGGGAGGGGGGAGGAGGAGAGGAGGGAGGAGGAGAGGAGGGAGGGGGAGAGGAGGGAGGAGGAGAGGAGGGAGGGGGAGAGGAGGGAGGGGGAGAGGAGGGAGGAGGAGAGGAGGGTGGGGGAGAGGAGGGAGCGGGAGGGTGGGGGAGAGGAGGGAGGAGGAGGAGAGGAGGGAGGAGGAGAGGAGGGAGGGAGGAGGAGAGGAGGGAGGAGGAGAGGAGGGAGGGGGAGAGGAGGGAGGGGGAGAGGAGGGAGGAGGAGAGGAGGGGGGGGGAGAGGAGGGAGGGGGAGAGGAGGGAGGAGGAGAGGAGGGAGGGGGAGAGGAGGGAGCGGGAGGGTGGGGGAGAGGAGGGAGGAGGAGGAGAGGAGGGAGGAGGAAAGGAGGGAGGAGGAGAGAAGGGAGGAGGAAGGAGGGTGGGGGAAGGAGGGTGGGGGAGGGGAGAGAGGAGGGGGAGAGGAGGGGGAGAGGAGGGGGAGAGGAGGGAGGAGAGGGAGAGTTGAGGGGGAGGAGAGAGAAAAGGGAGGGGGACAGGGAGGAGGGGGAGAAGAGGGAAGGGGAGAGGGGAGATGACAGAGAGACCCACGTCACAATAAGTCATTAGAAGATTGCAGTCAAGGTGATCTCGTCCCTCACTGTAAATAATCCTGTCTCAAGTGGTGAGAGTGTGTCATGAGAGTGTGTTTGTGTAGTATCTGTGTGTGTGTGTGTGTGTGTGTGTGTGTGTGAGGCGTCCTCACCACATGTCGATCTGGGTTGAGTACTCTGAGGATCCCAGCAGGACGTCGGGGGGGCGGTACCACAGGGTCACCACCTCGTTAGAGTACGTCTTAGTGGGGACAGACTTGGCTCGGGCCAGACCTGGGACAACACACACACGCACGCACACACACACCAAGATATCAGTCGATGAAAAACCTATAAAAAACTCCTCACATGGTCTGACAGCAGTTCTGAGGTCTGTCTCACCAAAGTCGGCCAGTTTGAGTTCTCCTTTCTCGTTGATGAGCAGGTTCTGGGGCTTCAGGTCGCGGTGGAGAACTTTCCTCTTGTGGCAGTAGGACAGGCCCCGCAAGATCTGGAACAGGAAGATCTGGGAACACACACACGTTTAAGTAAACAACATCTTGTTCAGACTTGCCCCAAACCTGGCAACCCTCGTGGAACTCCTGAACGCCCTCACCTTGACGTTGTGCATGCTCATGATGTTCCCGCAGTCGTCCATGTACTGCTTCAGGTCCTTGTCCTGCACAAAGGACTTACAGGTCAGACAGGAAGAGCACACCACGCACAGGGCTGAGAACTACAAGTCCCAGGGCTGAGGACTACAAGTCCCAGGGAACTCACCAGGTACTCAAAGACAAGCGTGAGGCTCTTCTCGGTGTGCACAATGTCGTGTAGGGTCACTATGTTGGCGTGCTTGAGGTCCTTCAGCAACGACACTGGAGAGGGGGATGAAAGGAAGAAGAGAGCGAGTGTGAGAGAGAGAGGAGAGGATGAGAGGGTGGTTAGTAGGCAGGCAGAGAGAGAGAGAGAGAGAGAGAGAGAGAGAGAGAGAGAGAGAGAGAGAGAGAGAGAGAGAGAGAGAGAGAGAGAGAGAGGGAGGTAGAGAGTGGTAGAGAGAGGGGGAGGTACAGAGAGAGAAGTAGAGAAAGTGGTAGAGAGAGAGGTAGAGAGAGAAGAAGAGAGACGGGGTAGAGAGAGAGAGCGGCAAACAGATGATAATAGGTTTTCGATCTGGACATACGAGGGTTGAGTTGAAGCATGAGGGAGAACGACATGAAGGGATGAGGAGGCTGGTGAGAGGAGGGAGGAGGGGGAAAGAGGGAGGGACAGAAGGAGAGCTAGGAGTGAGGAAGAGGCTCACCCTCCCTGATGGCCGTGCAGGGTGCACCCTCCTCGTGCTCCAGCCTGATCTCCTTCAGCGCCACCAGGTTGTCAGTCAGCTTACTGCGCCCCTTAAACACTGTAGCGTAGGTCCCCTACACACGCACACACATACGTCAGGCATAGACTATTTCTGTCAGAACTATGAAAGTAATAATAGTTTTGTGAGTGTGTGTGTGAGTGAGTGTGTGTGTGTGTCCCGACCTCTCCCAGTTTGTCCAGTTTGATGTACGTCTCCAACTTCCCAAAGCCGATCTCCGACTGACAGGAGGAGAGAGGGAGAGAGAGAGAGAGAAAGAGAGAGAGAGAGAAGGAGACAGAGGGAGAGAAAAGTGAGAATTGTATTTGTAGAATGTTCTTGTGTTAAAGCGTTCTGTACTCTAGATCATTCCAAGTCCGCCTCACAGCAGACCCGTTGCCATGGAAACAACCAGAGCAGAGGGCTGTAGCGCGAACGCAACTGGTGAACACGGAATAAAAAATGCTGTAATCTTCCTCTCTCACACACACCCCACTCACACACATTCATTAATTCATTCATTCATTCATTCAATCAATAACAGTATTAGGTCATTAACAGGATACACACAAGACCCCCCCCCCTCACCAGGAAGGCTCTACCCCCCCCCCCCTCACCAGGGAGGCTCTACCCCCCCCCCCTCACCAGGAAGGCTCTACCCCCCCCCTCACCAGGGAGGCTCTACCCCCCCCCCCCTCACCAGGAAGGCTCTACCCTCACCAGGGAGGCTCTACCCCCCCCCCCCTCACCAGGAAGGCTCTACCCCCCCCCCTCACCAGGAAGGCTCTACCCCCCCCCCCTCACCAGGGAGGCTCTACCCCCCCCCCCTCACCAGGGAGGCTCTACCCCCCCCCCCCTCACCAGGAAGGCTCTACCCCCCCCCCCCTCACCAGGGAGGCTCTACCCCCCCCTCACCAGGGAGGCTCTACCCCCCCCCCCTCACCAGGAAGGCTCTACCCCCCCCCCCCTCACCAGGAAGGCTCTACCCCCCCCCCCTCACCAGGGAGGCTCTACCCCCCCCCCTCACCAGGGAGGCTCTACCCCCCCCTCACCAGGGAGGCTCTACCCCCCCCCCCCTCACCAGGAAGGCTCTACCCCCCCCCCCTCACCAGGGAGGCTCTACCCCCCCCCCCCTCACCAGGAAGGCTCTACCCTCACCAGGGAGGCTCTACCCCCCCCCTCACCAGGAAGGCTCTACCCCCCCCCCCCCCTCACCAGGAAGGCTCTACCCCCCCCCCCCCCCTCACCAGGGATGCTCTGCGGGACCGCCGGCTGAGGGGCAGCTGGAATGAGGGGCTACTCAGCTGCATCTTCTCCAGGTAGCCGTCAGGAATACGGATGTCAGCAGGCAGGGACAGGCGCTTGTTCAGGTCCTGCACACACACACACACACATTGATATATTTTAACTTAATGCCTTTTTTTCAGGTTGTATAGCCTTTTTTCACTCTGGCAGGGGGACTGCCTTTTGGCTATCATTTGGTGTATTTACATCTTTATGTTCATGAATGTCCCTCTTGATCAAATAAATAAATGGATTGATTGACACACACACACAAGAAAATAATCTAGAACAACAGTCATATCACACACACACACACACACACACACACACACACACACTGTTTGAGTGTGTGTGTTCCTGTAGATCTGTTCATGCACACACACACAGCCCTGAAAAGATCCACACACACTGTACATCAGAAATAACTCATTTCCTCCCACAACAAGAACCACAACACGTCTGCCATGCATCCCCCCAGACCCGACCAAACACTCAACACGCTCATCTCATTCAACAAGATGGGATACAGCGCCCACCACACACTCGACGCACACACACACACCACAACAACAACCTTCAACCAGACAGAGAAAGACGTGGACAAACCACCTCATACAGTTTGAACTCTGAACACAAACAGTATTTATATTTAGACACAGTTATAGTTTTCCCATGTGTTCCTCACCTCCAAAAGAATTGTAAACAGATCCTGAGTATCTAAAGAGCTGATCTTCTATGACTCGCTACAAACCAGTGTACTAGTGTAACACTCCCCTACACACACACACACACACACACGCCATGACCACAGAGATGAAGCAGTGTGTGTTTCAGTGTGTGGTTGTCAGTTTGAGACACTGTTGTACTCCTACAAGGACATCATAGCTTGTAGCGTCCGAACCCCTGTTCTGCGTTCCAGCGTGCAGTACCCAGGCGCTACCAGCAGGGGGCTGAGTAACACCAGATTAAAGAGGACACGAGTCTTAAACCTGAACACGCACTTCATCTATAATAAAACAACAGAGGCAGAACTCAATACGGCGTTGGAGCTGTGCAGAGCTGATATTAATATCCCTCAAGTGCATGGCAACCAGAGTGGCTCCAGAAGGCCTCTCTAAAGGTCTGAGACTGGATGTGAGATGTTCAGTCCATCTGAGAGGAACAAGGAGGTCATCAATCACTCTCTCACTCTCTCGTTCTAATATTCTCTCTCTCTCACTGTGTGTCTGTCTCTGTGTCTCTCCTCCTCCCTCTCTCTGCCTCTCTCTGCATCTCTCTGCATCTCTCTCTCTCTGCATCTCTCTCTCTTTGACTCTCTCTCTTTGACTCTCTCTCTTTGACTCTCTCTCTTTGACTCTCTCTCTTTGACTCTGTTCTGTTTATGCCGTTCTTCCTCTGTCCTCTCTGCCAGAGCTCATACAGGGAGAGGGTGACATGGTAACACATCCATTATACATAGTTAGTGTTCAACCCTGCAGCTCACCTAGCTGGGATGCGACCCTCCCTCTCCCCCTCCCTCTCTCCCTCTCCCTCTCTCTCTCCCATCTCTCCCCTCTCCCCCCTCTCTTCAGTCCGTCTCTCTGTCACTTGCTCTGAGGGATCGTATCAGTGATGTGTCACACAGACAGTCAAAGCCTCTTAAAGTCTTCCTTGCTTATCTACGTGTGTATTAGCGAATTGTGTATGTTTGCGTCAGTGTGTGAGTGTGTGTGTGTCAGTGTGTGTACACGAGGGTCAGTGTGTGTTTCAGTGTGAGTGTGTCAGTGCCGTTCAGTGTGTGTGTGTGTGTGTCAGTGTGTGTGTGTCAGTGCCGTTCAGTGTGTGTGTGTGTGAGTCAGTGTGTGTGTGTCAGTGTGTGTGTGTGTGTGTCAGTGTGTGTGCGTGTGTCAGTGTGTGTGTGTCAGTGTGTGTGTCAGTGTGTGTGTGTCAGTGTGTGTGTGTGTGTCAGTGTGTGTGTGTGTCAGTGTGTGCCAGTGTGTGTGTGTCAGTGTGTGTCAGTGTGTATGTGTGTGTCAGTGTGTGTGTGTGTCAGTGTGTGCCAGTGTGTGTGTGTCAGTGTGTGTCAGTGTGTGTCAGTGTGTGTGTGTCAGTGTGTATGTGTGTGTCAGTGTGTGTGTGTGTGTGTGTGCTCCCACCTCCATGGAGATGCGGCGCTGGACCCTGCTCCTCAGGCAGACCCCGGTGGGAGACTGGACCTCATCTGACGACGTCCCGGATGCCTGGTCACTCTCTCCATCTGAGCCCATCTTCAGGTTCTCATGGACTATGTCTGAGGGGGGGAGGGGGGGGGGGGGGGGGGGGGGGAGGGGGGGGGGGGAGGGGGGGGGAGGCAGAGAGAGCACCATGAGCTACACACTGAATGGAGTGAAAGTTTATTAGACAAAAACAGAACAAGTTGTAAGAGAGAAAGAGAGAGAGGAGAAAGTTGTGAGAGAGAGAGAGAAGCTTTATGAGCTGCCCCCACCTCTCTCTCTCCTGAGTGTCTCTTTTTCATCCTGCCAGTGAACCCCCGAGGCCAAAGATTAAACAGTTCAACCTGCTTCCTTCTGGGCCGTAAACGCCTGACTCCACAGCACAGCGGGGAGGGGGGGGGGGATGTGCTGTGGAGTCAGGGGTGTCAGATGGCGTTTGTGTCTTAATGAGTAGTTCAGTGTGTGTGTGAGCGTCCACATCTCTGTCATCAGTATGTCAACACCTCAGACACAGGGGAACTGAACTCTACTGACATCTGCTCCTCACCTCTCTCCTCCTCACCTCTCTCCTCCTCACCGTCCCCGCTCTCTCTCCTCCTCACCTCCCCCGCTCTCTCTCCTCCTCACCTCTCTCCTCCTCACCTCCCCCACTCTCTCTCCTCCTCACCTCTCCTCCTCACCTCCCCCTCTCTCTCCTCCTCACCTCCCCCGCTCTCTCTCCTCCTCACCTCCCACACTCTCTCTCCTCACCTCCCCCACACTCTCTCTCCTCACCTCCCACACTCTCTCTCCTCACCTCCCCCACTCTCTCTCCTCACCTCCCCCACTCTCTCTCCTCACCTCCCCCGCTCTCTCTCCTTCTCATCTCTCCCCCTCACCTCCCACTCATCTCATCTATCTCACCCTCCCCCTCCAAGCCACAATCTTAGGTGGATAGCTATTTGAGGGAATTCCATAACTTTTAGAACAAACTCCACATAAGTTAGGATCCTACAAGGATTTGTTCAGTAGACTTCAGGGATGCGACACCCTGAGACACACACCAGCTTCAACAAACATCAAGCTGGGATCAAAAACGGAAACACACAAATCAAAACCAATGATAGAATCGTAGTCATTCTCAAGTCAAATGTCAAATCAAATGTGACAGGAAACAGGGGCTCGTGAGCTCAACTGTAACAGGAAGCAAGGATGTTGCAGAACCAGGGAGACTCCAGATGATGACGTAGAACGTGAAGACAGAAGTGTGTGTGTGTGTGTGCGTGCATGTAGACAGACAGAGAAGGAGCCGTTCTGCTGGGGAGGATCTGCTCTGACCGTGTCAAGACTGAACTCACTGGGGCTATGACACACTTCCTGTGTATTCACCGTCACCATCTGTTCTCCTCACTGACTTCCTGGTGTGTGTGTGTGCACGTGGGTGCCTCTCGATGTGTGTGCACCCCAGTGTGTGTGCATCTGTGTCTGTGTGTGTGTGTCTGTGTGTGTGTGTCTGTCTGTGTGTGTGTGTCTGTCTGTGTGTGTGTCTGTCTGTGTGTGTGTCTGTCTGTTTGTCTGTGTGTGTGTGTATGTGTCTGTGTGTCTGCCTGTGTGTCTGCCTGTGTGTCTGTGTGTCTGCCTGTGTGTGTGTCTGTGTGTCTGCCTGTGTGTGTGTCTGTCTGTGTGTGTCTGTGTGTCTGCCTGTGTGTGTCTGTCTGTGTGTCTGCCTGTGTGTCTGTCTGTCTGTCTGTCTGTCTGTCTGTCTGCCTGTGTGTGTGTGTGACTCACCCAGGCGGCTGCCATTGCGGGGCATGGGCATGAAGGAGCCCAGGCTGCCCCCGATCACGCTGTGTGGTCGCCGTAGCGGAGGCTTCTTAAAGGAGCCGGTGTACTGCTGCAGGAAGGACTGCATGCTGTGGGAGGTGGGCGGGCGGCCGTTACGCACAATGGGCTCTGAAACACAACCCCATTGGTCAGTGGATGGGTCCATCAACCACTCAGCCAATCCAATCATCCCCCTCTTCATGCCTTATCACCTATTGACAAACGCTTATCACAACCGCTTGGATCTGAAGTGTTACCTGTTGTGTGTGTGTGTGTGTGTGTGTGTCTGCGTTTCTCTCCATGCTGCCGTCTTCACCTGCACCTACTCAAACTGCTGTCAGTAGCACCTTTCATCTGCATGTGTGTGTGTGTGTGTGTGTGTGTGTGTGTGTCAGTGTGAGTCTAGTCTGGCCATGTGCCATACCCTTTTCATAAGCAGGAGGAGCAGACAAGTAGAGATCAGAAGCAGCTCTTTCTAACATTCTCCCATGCTCCACATCTCTCTTCTCTCTCCTACACTGCTCTTCTTCATGTTGTTCTCTCCCTGCGTTCTCCGTGTTCTCCCTGCGTTCTCCGTGTTCTCCCTGTGTTCTCTCTCTCCCTTGTTCCCTCTTGCCCCCCCCCCCCCTCCATTGCTTTATCCAGTTTTAATCGGCTTCATTTAACACAATTCTATCACTCAAATGCCAAGCTGGGCAGGCAAAGCTGACAGCTACTACTAACATTACCTCAGAGCAACCCAAAGACGTGACTATGTCTGTGTGCATCTGTGTGTGTGTGTGTAATTTGGCTACAAGTTTATTTTCCTCTCTGCGTCTTATCTAATCTCCACAACTGACGCACTAACAATATTAGTACTTCTCCCACTGCCTCTCTGTCTCCCCTCCTCTCTGTCTCCCCGCCTCTCTGCCTCTCTGTCTCCCTGCCTCTCTGTCTCCCTGCCTCTCTGTCTCCCTGCCTCTCTGTCTCTCTGCTTCTCTGTCTCCCTGCCTCTCTGTCTCCCTGCCTCTCTGTCTTCCTGCCTCTCTGTCTCCCTGCCTCTCTGCTTCTCTGTCTCCCTGCCTCCCTGCCTCTCTGCTTCTCTGTCTCCCTGCCTCTCTGCCTCTCTGTCTCCCTGCCTCTCTGCCTCCATGCCTCACCACTGTCTATAGAGCCGTTGTCCTCTATGGTCATCTGCTCTGCGAGCTCCGACAGGGACTCGTCGATGGTGTGGCTGGTGTGCAGGGTGAGGGAGAGCCGCCGACGGAAACGCTTCATCTTCTCCATGTCTGCCTGCAGGAGACACAGGGGTCAGAGGTCAGGGCAGAGGCATACACAAACACACTGACACACACACGTACACACACACACACTGGCATATGTAGCGTGACATACACACTGACACACACACACTTAAATTAACAAACAGTAAGTGCTTAAAGAGGTGGAGTGATGTTCCCTCTTAGCTTTGTGAGCCTGCGTGTGTGTGCATGTGTGTGTGTGCATGTGTGTGTGTGTGAGCCATCAGCATCACTGATAAGCATCTGTCTGTTGTACCATCATTCAAACACCTGGGGAGCATCCTCTCTGAGGACAATCACATCGACAATGAGGTCCAGAACAGAATCCAACAAGCTGCCTTAGGGAGACTCAGGCACCGGCTCTTTCAAAACAAGAACTTACATCTCCTTACAAAAGTCTCTGTGTATCAAGCCGTTTGCATCACCACCCTCCTCTACAGTTATGAAGCCTGGGTCACTTACAGCTGCCATGTGAGGTCCCTGGAGCATTGTCACATCCGCTGTCTCCAGCGCATACTAGGACCCACTTGGCGTGACCGAGTGCCACACACTGAGATCCTCAGGAGAGCAGGCTGTAAGATCATTGAGGCCACCATCACCCACCATCAGCTACGATGGCTGGGGCACGTTATAAGGATCCCCCTCAATCATCTACCTCACAAAGTGCTGTATGGCCAGCTCGCCCAAGGCCAACGTTCTGCTGGAGGGCAGGAGACGCGCTATAAAGACCAAATCAAAACAGCGCTAAAGAGGTGTAATATCCAACCTGGGGACCTGGAGGGCTGCTGACCATAACACCTGGCGTCAGGTGGACTGGAGGAGGACTGGACAGCCAGGGGACAGGACAGGGAGGAGACAGGACAGGCAGGGGGCAGGACAGGGGACAGGACAGCCAGGGGACAGGACAGGGAGGAGACAGGACAGCCAGGGGACAGGACAGGGGACAGGACAGCCAGGGGACAGGACAGGGAGGGGACAGGACAGCCAGGGGACAGGACAGGGAGGGGACAGGACAGCCAGGGGACAGGACAGGGAGGAGACAGGACAGCCAGGGGACAGGACAGGGAGGAGACAGGACAGGGGACAGGACAGGGAGGGGACAGGACAGGGGACAGGACAGCCAGGGGACAGGACAGGGGACAGGACAGGGGACAGGACAGCCAGGGGACAGGACAGGCAGGGGACAGGAAAGAAGGGACATAAAAGAAAGGCAACCAAGGTTGCCGGTACCACCACTATAACATACACATGTCCCACTTGTGATCAAATCTGTGGATCAAGGATAGGACTATACAGCCACCAGAGAATTCACCGTTGAGTCAGAAGTGGACGTCATCATCGGCCTCGATGGACAAATACAAGCAAGCAAACGTGTGTGTGTGTGTGTGTGCGTGTGTGTGTGAGCCTGTGTGTGTGTGTGTGAGAGCCTGTGTGTGTGTGTTCCAGATGAAATCTCTGTGTCCAGTGGGGACTGTGGAAACCTTGCACTAGGGAGAGCAAAAATAAACCAGACATGAATAAACCACAGCTTCTTTTCATCTAATATTAATGAGCAGACGAGCCGTGCTGTAAGAGCACCTTAAGAAGGCCTTAATAACAGATGAATACACCGTGGAAACACACGCTGGCTGTTCAGTGACACGCAGAAACACACGGCTGCTATTTGATAAGAGGCTGGTCAGTAGGACTGGATCAGATGATCTCAACACCTAGAGGAGACCTCTGGAGACACAGGAACACACACACCTCTGGAGACACAGGAACACACACACCTCTGGAGACACAGGAACACACACACCTCTGGAGACACAGGAACACACACACCTCTGGAGACACAGGAACACACACACACACACCTCTGGAGACAGAGGAACACACACACCTCTGGAGACACAGGAACACACACACCTCTGGAGACACAGGAACACACACACCTCTGGAGACAGAGGAACACACACACCTCTGGAGACACAGGAACACACACACACCTCTGGAGACACAGGAACACACACACCTCTGGAGACAGAGGAACACACACACACACACCTCTGGAGACAGAGGAACACACACACCTCTGGAGACACAGGAACACACACACACCTCTGGAGACACAGGAACACACACACCTCTGGAGACACAGGAACACATACACACACACACAATGTTCTTGTGCCTCCTCATTACACTGTCCTCAAACTGTCCCTTCCCCCAGAGATCAGTGTTGGGTGTTTCCTGTGTTGTGATTGGATGGCAGGCAGCAACCCGGACAGATCAAGGGCAGCAGCTACAGTGATTGGTTGAGACAGGCTGGAGTCTGACGCAAGGTGAAAAGGTCAGCGAGCCGTTTAGAGACGACCACATTCCTCAGCAACAACACAACACACACCTACCTGCCTGCTGTGTGTGTGTGTGCGTGTGTGAAATGTGGTGATAATGTGTTGTGATTTGAAGAAAACATGATGTATATGCATGCAATTCTTTTGATGTGTTTAGATGCGCGAGGGTGCGTGTGTGTGTGCATGTGTGTGAGTATGTGTGTGCGTATGTGGGCATGTGCGTGTGTGTGTGTGTGTGCTGACACAGCAGTGATCCAGGTCACAGGAAACACCTTGCTCTCTGGGCCTCGACTAGCTTCCCTGCTCATTGTGTTCTCGCTGTATCGCCCCTCTACATACCCTCCCTGCCCAATCCAGTACTGACACACACACACACACACACACACGCCAGTGAGGAGGGAGTAGGATGTGAGGATGGAGGTGTTCACACAGAGAGAGCAGGAGAACACCAGCAGTGATCCTACTGTCCCCACCTCTACTGAAGAGTTAAGCCCTCTCTCCACTCTCATCGCTGCTCCTCTCCAGCCATCCCTCCATTCATCCATCCGTCTGTTTATCCATCCACCCTCCTCCCATCTCTCGTTGGCTCTCTTTTTTGGCCACACTGGAAATAAGTAATCTTCCTCTAAGGATTATTACCTGGATCACATACACATCATTCCAGAAATTCTTCAGACATTCATCCATGACGTGTGCTTGCCAAGAGTCTGTGGAATCATTCAGTGAATCAGTGTCTGCAGTTCAGTACCCCACACCCATCTTAATAGATTCTCTCTCTCACACACACGCACACAGCTCTGCCTCAGCCAGGTTATCTTCCCGTGACTGTGTCCCGGTGGCCAGGTTATCCTCCTGTGACTGTGTCCCGGTGGCCAGGTTATCCTCCTGTGACTGTGTCCCGGTGGCCAGGTTATCCTCCTGTGACTGTGTCCTGGTGGCCAGGTTATCTTCCTGTGACTGTGTCCCGGTGGCCAGGTTATCCTCCTGTGACTGTGTCCCGGTGGCCAGGTTATCTTCCTGTGACTGTGTCCCGGTGGCCAGGTTATCCTCCTGTGACTGTGTCCCGGTGGCCAGGTTATCCTCCTGTGACTGTGTCCCGGTGGCCAGGTTATCCTCCTGTGACTGTGTCCCGGTGGCCAGGTTATCCTCCTGTAACTGTGTCCCGGTGGCCAGGTTATCCTCCTGTGACTGTGTCTCGGTGGCCAGGTTATCTTCCTGTGACTGTGTCCCGGTGGCCAGGTTATCCTCCTGTGACTGTGTCCTAGTGGCCAGGTTATCCTCCTGTGTAGTTTAACTGTCACCAGACACACTCCGATCCTGGAAGCACCACCAGGTTTTCAGAGGCCCCCTCTGTGTGTGTGTGTGTGTGTGGGAGAAAGTGAGTGTGTATGCTTGAAAGATTAGACTCACACACCCCGCATGCCCAACCCCCAACATGTACCAGGCAGGGGTGTAGGCCTTTGATGTTAGACAGAGAGTGTGTGTGTGTGTGTGCGCGCTGTTCGGAATATGACCTGGTTCTCTTTTCTACATCTCGGATGGAGTTGGTCTCATTAAAACACTCAGCTAATGAAGAAGAGGTGTGTGTGACTGTGTGTGTGTGTGTGTGCTTTCCAGACAGAGAGGTAAGGAGAGGACAAGGAGGAGGTTGAGAGAGAGAGACAGAGAGAAAGGGAGAGACAGAGAGAGAGGAAGGTGAGGGAGTGTGCTCTGAATTCACTAATACAATTTACCAAAAGAACATTCTCTATTCATCTCATCAGCAATGCTCGTGGTTTTCATCAGGGCACACACACTCCATTCGGCATATCCTAAGGTCAAAACAAGGGCCTTATTTGAGTAATGCAGTGATTTAACCATGAGACTAATTACTGGGAGTTCCAAAGCTTCAGTTCAGGGCTCTCCATGTAGCCAGGGCAGTGTGTCTGTCCCTGGGCAGAGAGCTTAGGAAACGGGCCAGGCTGGGGAGGCCTGTATGGTGGTCCAAAACCATGCACAAACACATGGTTTCCTTGGCCTTCAACAACTCCTATTTTCTCACTGTCTCAGGTTCTGAATGTATAGTTGTGTGTGTGAGTGTTAGTATGTCGTTAACAGCAGGCCCCTGGCCTACTTGCAGAAGTGTGTCATGCTACCAGCCTCTCACCCACTAAAGAAAAAAGAATTTCCTAAAAGCAGAAAGTCTTTCTCAACATCTCTCCCTCTATCAGTCTCCTCCTCTCCCTCTCCTCTCTTGCTGTAAAGAAAACAGCCCCTTTTAATGCTGCTCCATTGCACAGCTAACAAAGCGCATCAATTCTGTTCCTGAGAGAGAAGTGATCAATAGAATCTTCTCAAGCTGTCTGTTGCAACACACACAAATATATATATATATATATATATATATATATATATATATATATATATATATATATATATATATATATATATATATATATATATATATATATATACACACAAACGCATGCGTGTGCAGTGTGTGAAATAAGAAGGTTTAGTGTGACACACACAGGGCTGTAACAGAGATGGGTATTATCTCTCAGTCCCACCAAAACAAAGAGTCTTCATGTGATAGTCCTAGGCTTGGGGCTTGGTGTGTGTGTGTGTGTGTGTGTCAGTGCGGGTAATATGACATCTGGCATATCTGAATGGTTTAGACGTAGCAGAGGGAATTCATCATCAAAGACAATCCAACAGTCTTGACTGATCAGATCTACCGTTCTCTCTCTCTTGCACGCCCACTCACTGCTATGTGAAATCCTGACCCACATTCCAGGCCTGAACCCCCAAACCAGCCGTCATTGGTTCCCCTCAGATCTCCCCTGGCCCCGCACCCCCCAGGGTGTCTCCCAGTGCATGATGGGTAGTCTGAGAGGAGGAGACTTCAAAGGGCAGGGGGGGGGGGCAGGGTTAGACAACAAGGGCTAATTAAGACTCATATGCACACATATCCACACCAACCAGACACACACACACACACACACACACACACACACAGACAGACACCAGTGTTCACAGAAAGCCAAAACAAGTCAACTTCCTCCCACACAGCATGACAGCCAGCGAGTCCCTGAGCAGCCCTGCTCACCACCTGCAACAGCAGCCCTCTGAGGGCTCCGCCTCCCAACTCAGCCGCCAGCACAACTTTCCTGTCTTTGTCTTCATATCTCTCTCTCCCCTTCTCTCTCTCCCCTTCTCTCTCTCCCCTTCTCTCTCTCCTCCTCCTCTCTCTCCTCCTCCTCTCTCTCCTCCTCCTCTCTCTCCTCCTCCTCTCCATGGCAACCAAGGCCCCAGAGCCCATATTCTTCTTTTCCTAACTGTTTCTACCCCTGAGTTAGGAGGTCTAATCTATCCCTGAGTTAGGAGGTCTAATCTATCCCTGAGTTAGGAGGTCTAATCTATCTCAGAGTTAGGAGGTCTAATCTATCTCAGAGTTAGGAGGTCTTTTTTTTTTTTTTTTTTTTTTGACAAATATTTTTATTGGTTTCACAGGTTACAAAAAAAAAGAACAAATTACATCACGGCTTATTTTCTATCTTCCTTCGAAAGCACCCCCTTTCAACCCCTCCCTCCCTCCCTCCCTCCCTCCCTCCCTCCCTCCCTCCCTCCCTCCCTCCCTCCCTCCCTCCCTCCCTCCCTCCCTCCCTCCCTCCCTCCCTCCCTCACCCCCAGTCAGCCATACTACACTTTCTACGCTGTACAGAGAATGAAAAAAATAAATAATACAAAATAAATAAATAATAACAATAAAACAATATAATGTACAATGCAACATACATTAAATATGACAAAAGCCATTGGGGAAAGACAAACAAAGGGGGGGGGGGGGGGTTCAGTAAAACAAATCAGAAAGGGGATAAGGCAACAAGGTCAGATTGTAACCGAAGTATCCTGAATATGATGACAGTACTCATTTATCTTCAAGGGTTTTTAACTCTTTTATGTATTCCAGTGTTGGGTTCCAGTTTAATTCAGAGTTAGGAGGTCTAATCTATCCCTGAGTTAGGAGGTCTAATCTATCCCTGAGTTAGGAGGTCTAATCTATCCCTGAGTTAGGAGGTCTAATCTATCTCAGAGTTAGGAGGTCTAATCTATCCCAGAGTAAGGAGGTCCCAGAGAGAAAGAGAGAGAGATTGAGAGACTGAGCAAGAGTGAAAGAGAGAGCAAAAGGGAGAGGTAAAGGGAGAGCAAAAGAGAGAAGGAGAGAGAGAGAGCGAGAGAGAGAGAGAGAGAGAGAGAGAGGGGGAGAGAGAGAGCGAGCAAAAGAGAGAGAGAAAATGAGCATATTTCAACAAGCAGAACAGAATGGTGTCTTTGTGTTTGTCTGAAAGCCATGAAATGAGCAGGGTGACTCCCAGCATGTACAGTACTGCAAGCTGAGGACCGGGGGGAAGGGAGAGAGAGAGATATGGAGGGAGGGAGGAATAGAGAGAGACAGCGAGAGAAAGAGGCAGACTTGTTGGTTGAACACAGCCCGTGTCTCCTTCGACACAGGTGAGCGGTTGCTGAGAGTGATTCACACTGGGTCTCCCCACAGCATTGTGGCTCCTCCTACGCCCTCTAAACCCCCAGAGCACAGAGCAGTCAGGGCCTGAACCCCACACATCACCAGCCAGGGTCCACCTGGGGTCTGCCTCGACGGGCACACACACATCAAATGAATGCATGAATGCATGGATGAGCGAGTGAGTCAGCTGTCTCAGACACCTTTCCTGTCTGTCTGGTGTACTGTACACACACACACACACGCACGCACGCACACATACGCACACGCACACACAGGTGAGTGATGGGGTCACACCTAGCTCCAGGCCACCGACATCTCCTCTATGATACAGAGATCACAGAGAACAGGAGACACCTGGACTGCACCTCACACACACACACACACACACACACACACTGTGACAGTGAGAATCAGAGGTGAATACACATCCAGTCCAAAGCACAGCCAGAGGGTTTCTGTCAGTCCAGGTGTGTGTCTATGGTCTAGATAACATCAAAGCCATGGAGACACACTACCTCTCACACACACACACACACACACACACACCTCACCATCTAAGACAGCCCCACCATTAGAGACGTGACCTTCTGATCCCCAGAGGAGGTTTGAGGTCAATAAATCACCATGGCAATACCCCCCCCCCCTTACCCCTACCCAGCCAGCCAGCCAAAAATCTTGGTGGCCAATCCAATGTGAGGCAAAGAATACAGCAGCCAGTAGTCGTAAAGTATCTGCGCTGCCGGGGGCAACCGTTAACAGTGATGTAACAGGATGTGTTTTGGCAGTGAACAGACACTCATCACATGGGCTGACTGGATCTGGGCCCAACACACACACACACACACAGGACATAAAGAAGTGCTTAAACACACACCAAGACTCTGAGACAAACAGACAGTGACACATTCTGCTCACACAGTGGGCTCCTTGTGAGGGAAACTAAAATAAGTATCAATGTGACTGACCCTGGGGGATAGTCTGAAATAACACTGCTAATGGTTGCTTGTTTATGTAAGTGTGTTTGTGTGTGCGTGTCAGTGAGTGTGTGTGTCTCAGTGTGTGTTTGTGTGTGTGCGTGTCAGTGAGTGTGTGTGTCTCAGTGTGTGTTTGTGTGTGTGCGTGTCAGTGAGTGTGTGTGTCTCAGTGTGTGTTTGTGTGTGTCAGGGAGTTTGTGTCAGTGAGCGTGCGCAAATGAGCAGGGCAGACAACAAAAAAGACAAATAAGATTGAGGGGTAAATACGAGGGGGGGGGGGGGGGGGGGGGGGGGGAGAAAGCGAGGAGGAACGAGATGTGGAGTGATGGAGAGCAGAAGTAAAGAAGATGGAGAATTATTTTTAGGGTTGAGCACTGCAGTCTCTCCCAATGGACTAGAGAGAGAGTGAGAGTGAGAGAGAGAGTGAGAGAGAGCGGTTCTCTCTGGGAAAATCTCAGTCTCATCACAAACACAAACCCCAGGCCACAAAACTAAACAGGGAAATTAGTAATCAGAGCCAGACTGCACACACACACACACACACACACACAGTAAACACCCAGAAACTCCATTGTCATCTGTGTATAGCAAGGGGGTGGAGTTAGGACTGTGTGTGTATGTGTGTGTGCATCTCAGTGTGAAAGGGTGATAAGAGGATGAACATGGAGACACAATCCCTGTGTCGAATGAAGTGATGAGTGGGACAGCCTCCAGTCTGACCCACAGCTAACCCCCTCCACACACACACACACACACACACACACACACTATGCTACAAAGCTTCTCTTAGCCCGTTAAATGAAGCCTGTTGGGGCCTGATGTTAGCATAGTCAGTGAGCAGTCTCTAATGGTTTTTTAAGAGGATCTAGATGAAAGGAACTGTTTCTCCCCTCTACCCCTCTGCATGTGTGTGTGTGCGGTGTGTGAAACAGACGGGTCGTTATTGACTTGCATCTTAACAGACTTTGTGGTCTGTCAGTGAAGTCAATACTGTACCTGTTATGTCTTCCCTTTCTCCACTTCTCTCTTCCCATCAAAAATCAATTTTTCCTTTCTCTCTCACATCCAAAAGCCACTATCTGGACTATCTTCTAAAACCATCCCTGCCATTCTCTCATCTGTCTCCCTCCTTTCCCTCTCTACTTCTCAACAATCACTTCCGTGTTACATAAGCCAGTGGTGTTGGCTCAGGCCTCCTCTTCATTACAGCTAGCACGGTAACAAGGCTTAACGAGCCGCTTCCTCTGGACAGACAAACACGGGCAGGAATGTGTGTGTGTGTGTGTCTAAAAACACAGGCTTCCTCCTCACGGCCGATGCTGGGAAGATTCACATTCCTGGGCTGATGTGAGCATGTACACAACAGTGACTCAAGTCAGAACAAACCCAAACAACAACAGTGTCGGACTCAGTAAGACTTGAGACTGGAAGCCATTTTAAGACCGCCCCCTCTTCCATCTCTTATCTCTGAGAACCCCCCTCTCCCCCTCATCCTCTCTTTCCCAGTCTCCTACACCTCCATCTACACCTCTTCCAACCCCCCCTCTCCCCTTCCAGTGAAGGGTGTCACTGGGGTCTACCCCCTCCCAGGGTTCCCTTCTTCCTGCATCAGTGTGACAGCTTCCTGTCCTTGCTGGTGCGTCAGTGTGACAGCTTCCTGTCCTTCCAGCTGCATCAGTGTGACAGCTTCCTGTCCTTCCGGCTGCATCAGTGTGACAGCTTCCTGTCCTAGCTGGGCCCAGGTGGGACATTCCAGAGCACACCTGGGAGCAGGGGGAGGGGAGCTCCACTCTTATGTGTGTGTGTGTGTGTGTCTTAGAATATCCCACTCTCTGGACAATCAAAGCCTAGCCCCCCTTAGCCTAGCCCACCTTGTCTAGCCCACATTAGCCTAGCCCGATGATGGTTTGATGAGTGAGAAAGGTTCTACTGTGCTTCATCATCTGTCTGAGAAGACACAGAGAACGTCAACTATTAGACAGTGAGAACTGTTAGCCCAATAAAACAGACCTGGTGTGTGTGTGTGTGTGTCCCACTAAGCCATAAATAATTCATTCTTCCAGCCAGTAGGCTCTGTAACAAGACACCATCATCACTTTCCCTATGTGTGTGTGTGTGTGTGTGTGTGTGTGTGTGTGTGTGTGTGTGTGTGTGTGTGTGAGAGAGTCAATGTCTAAACATGTACACGTTTGGCTATGTTTGTATCACAAATTAGTATGCATATACATCTATTATACATCTGTAGGTTTTCTGCGTGTGTGTGTGTGTGTATGATAAAGAGATCTGTGTGTGTGAAGTGTGAATAATCCCAGTCTGGCTGTTCTTACAATGCCACACGATAATCTCCAGATTACCAGCCAGTCCTGCCAACCCCCACGGGGCAGCAATGCATGATGGGACAGTTAGTCCACAGGGTGAGAGGGGGCATCACCATGCCAGAGAGAGAGAGAACAAAGACTGAGTGCAAGCGAGCGAGCGACACACACACACACACACACACACAGATATCTCTGTATCACACACACACACACACACACACACACAGATATCTCTGTATCACACACACACACAGATATCTCTTTATCACACACACACACAGATATCTCTTTATCACACACACACACAGGGTCTATCCGTGCATGGTACCCCAATGGTGGTGTGACTGAAGAGTCTGGTCTGGGTCCAACTGGGCTGCTCCACTTCCCACAATGCCTCTCTTCAGACCCCAGCAGGAGGGCTCTGGCCCCCTCTACACCCCCCCCCCCACACACACACCCCTCCCACCCACTGTACCACCCACCCCCCTCTCCCTTCCTCAATCGTTGTTTCTCTCTCTCTCCCCCCCCCTCTCTCTCTCTCCCTCCTTCAATCACACTCCTCAGAGAGAGGGGCAGTTCATCCTGCCTCGCCCGACCACTCTGACACCAGCCACATTCATCCATGCTGACATCACAGTCAAACAACAAAAGAAGGCCATTGTACATTGTGAACAAACACACACACACACACACACACACAAACACACACACACACACACACACAAACACACACACACACACACACACACACAGCTCAGCTAACGGCTCATCACGTGACCTCAATTCTCTCTTTACAACAAACGGAAGGAAACTGAGGTTTCCATGCACCTGTCCTGTGTGTGTGTGTGTGTGTGTGTGTGTGATGTCTCTGTTTAGAAGCCTGCTGTACCAGAAGTGCAGAGTGTGAGGTGCTGACATGCTACTACCCAGATCATCATCATCATCCTCATCCTCATCCTCATCATCATCCTCATCATCATCCCCATCCTCATCATCATCCTCATCATCCTCATCATCATCATCATCATCCTCCTCATCATCATCATCATCATCCTCATCATCATCCTCATCATCATCCCCATCCTCATCATCATCCTCATCATCCTCATCATCATCATCATCATCCTCCTCATCATCATCATCATCATCCTCATCCTCATCCTCATCATCATCCTCATCCCCATCCTCATCCTCATCATCATCCTCATCATCATCCTCATCATCATCCTCATCATCATCATCATCCTCCTCATCCCCATCCTCATCATCATCCTCATCATCATCATCATCATCCTCATCCATCATCCTCATCCCCATCCTCATCATCATCACCATCATCCTCCTCATCCTCATCATCCTCCTCATCATCATCACCATCATCCTCCTCATCCTCATCCATCATCATCATCCTCATCCATCATCATCATCCTCCTCATCATCATCACCATCATCCTCCTCATCCTCATCCATCATCATCATCCTCATCCTCATCCTCATCATCCCCATCCTCATCATCATCATCATCCATCATCCTCATCCCCATCCTCATCATCATCATCACCATCATCCTCCTCCTCCTCATCCTCATCATCATCCATCATCCCCATCCTCATCATCATCCTCCTCATCCCCATCCTCATCATCATCCTCATCCTCATCATCATCCTCATCATCCTCCATCATCCTCATCCCCATCCTCATCATCATCCCCATCCCCATCCTCATCATCATCATCATCATCATCATCCTCATCCCCATCCTCATCCCCATCCTCATCATCATCCCCATCCTCATCATCATCATCATCCATCATCCTCATCCCCATCCTCATCATCATCCCCATCCTCATCATCATCATCATCTGAGCTGCAGAACCACCAACTGACTGGGCTCCACACACACACACACACACACATATATACACACACACATACACTCACATGCACACTCACTCACATGCACACACGTACACAAAAGCTGATCCCCATCGTCCAAACACACCATCCCACCTCTCTTCCACATTCCTCAAATGGCTGACAAAGCTTCTATCATCTGTGCACATGGTGTGTGTACTGTGTGTGTACCCACTCCCTCACCAACCTCTCAATACCATCCCGGGAGTTTATTCACCCATGATCAGTATGAGGAGGGCTCAGAGAGGGCTTTAACAGGGGTGGGGGGCTGGGTGGGGAGCACCACTGTATGGCAGGCCAGGGGGGGAGGGGGGGTGGGGAGCACCACTGTATGGCAGGCCAGGGGGAGGGGGGAGCGGGGCACCACTGTATGGCAGGCCTGGGAGGGGGGGGGGGGCACCACTGCAAGGCAGGCCTGGGAGAGGGGGGGGCACCACTGTATGGCAGGCCTGGGGGGGGGGGGGGCACCACTGTATGGCAGGCCTGGGAGGGGGGGGTGCACCACTGTATGGCAGGCCTGGGAGGGGGCGGGGCACCACTGTATGGCAGGCCTGGGAAAGCCTCGACCAACAGCTGCCACTCCCAGAGTTATAATCCACTTGTAGTTCTTTATGGAGCTGGCACACACACACACACACACTGTCTCCCATCTACACACACACACACACACACACACACAGCAGGAGGTGGACAGAGCTGCTGTGTGATGGCTTCAACTGAGATGCTAACTCAGTGGGGTCCAACCCTGAGGAAACGGAACCTGGTGGAGCAGACACTCTGGGGGCTGGGAAAGTGGAGCCTGTTCTGAAGTTCTGCTTCTGGATGGTTCTATTCCAGAAGTCTAAACAGCTTCTGAGGAGGAAGTGACATACACTCACCCTTCACTAATTATACTCATTATGCAACCTACAATTAGCCTTTTCACCCCCCTCCCCCGACGAAAAAAAAAGAAAAACTTAATTATCACTCGACCCAAAATACACCCAGTGGCCAGGATTGTCCCACAGATCCAGCCAATCAGAAGAGCAGTAGGCTTTTCTTTCTCTACTTCCCTGTCTCTCTGTCACCCCCCCCCCCCCTCTTCCTCCTCACCCCCCCCTCTCTCTCTCTCCCATAAAAAAAAAAGGAGGAAAAAACATCTAATTGTCTGTCACGACCACGTGATTGTCACATTCCACGTGTCGCCCCCCCCCCACCCTCGGAGCACTGCTACAGTTCAGCCCCGCCCCCTCAGACGGCCCTGTGTCAACAAAGCTCACACGTGTATTTAAGGAGACCTCATAAGCTGTACAGCGCTACAGTACCTGGACCTGCCCCTCCACTTCAGCCCTGAACACCCCCAGCCCTGAACCCACCCAGCCCTGATCACCCCCAGCCCTGAACACCCCCAGCCCTGATCACCCCCAGCCCTGAACACCCCCAGCCCTGAACACCCCCAGCCCTGATCACCCCCAGCCCTGAACACCCCCAGCCCTGAACACCCCCAGCCCTGATCACCCCCAGCCCTGACCCCCCCCCCCCCCAGCCCTGAACACCCCCAGCCCTGAACACCCCCAGCCCTGATTACCCCCAGCCCTGATCACCCCCAGCCCTGAACACCCCCAGCCCTGACCCCCCCCCCCCCTAGCCCTGAACACCCCCAGCCCTGATCACCCCCAGCCCTGATCACCCCCAGCCCTGAACACCCCCAGCCCTGAACACCCCCAGCTCTGAACAGGCAAACAGGCCAGCCAGGCATGCAGACAGACAGCCAGGCATGCAGACAGACAGGCATGCAGACAGACATACAGCAAGGCATGCAGACAGCCAGGCATGCAGACAGACAGGCATGCAGACAGACATACAGCCAGGCATGCAGACAGCCAGGCATGCAGACAGACAGACAGACAGGCATGCAGACAGACAGGCATGCAGACAGACATACAGCCAGGCATGCAGACAGACAGCCAGGCATGCAGACAATCAGACATACATACAGCCAGGCATGCAGACAGACAGACAGCCAGGCATGCAGACAACCAGACAGACAGGCAGACAGACAGGATGTTTAAATAAAGGATCTTCTATATGACACAGGTACAGAATAGGATGCCATGTTTTTATGAAGACATTGTGGCTGGTATGAAAACAGAGATGGGGGGGGGGGCTTGGCTCAGAGATACAGAGCTGGCAAGGAACAATATCTGTTATATAACTGAATATGTATCGCATGGGTTTGAACACCATACAATGAAATGGATCTAAAGACACCTTATCAATAAATCTCTAAGAGATAGAACTACTATTGATAATCATTACTGGTTTAGCCCTCTCTTCCAAAGTTCCTTTTGCTGAAACCCTGGGAACTATAGTATCCTAGACAAAGTGTTCAAGTCTTCCCAGTGTTATGGTAACGTGAAGAGTTTGAGAGAAACTGGACTCAGGTCAGTATAATTAGTACCTCCCTTGGGATCTGTTTCACAAAGAACAGCCTGGATCTTGATGTGGGTCAATGTCGCACCAACTGAGAAGTAACCTGAACACACACACACACACACACAGGCTTACACAACACACACACACACACACATCTTCCAATGGCTATACTGAGTGTACTACCGTAGCATAAACCAATCAAGTTGGCTTTCGCCTTTATCACCGGAGTGCAATCTGACTGTAATAACACAGTGCACTGATACATTTCCCCCCATTATAGCGGTACACGGATTCCGTTTCACGGGATAACAAACGATCTAGGGTTTGGATTACTGTCAGACTTCAGTGTTCCACTCTGTAACGGCAGACAACACCGACCTCGACAACACCTCATTCCATCCACAATTGTCTTCGCTATCTAACGTGTTTCTTCTGAATGTTGTTTACTGTCTTCATTATGTTCTAAATGTACGCATCAAAACGGAAGCAAAACCTTTGCCTACATTTTTCAATACGTGACGCAGTGTTTAAACAACATGCGGTGAATAACCACATTTGATAAGTTTAGACAACTAAATGTAGCAGTGACTACAGCCAGTGACCAGCGTTCTAAAGGGGCATTTCCTGAACCAGAAACTTGTGAACACAAACAAATGCAGTTTTACCACCGGAGTATTTACCTATTTGAACCATAACGTGGTTTCTAAAACAAGTTTAACCTTCTATAGACACCATAGAACGGATAAATTACCCATGAGAAAAAACTGTACAGCTCAACTACATACATTTACTGTAGCGATGCTACGTTGCGCTTTCAAGCTGTCTGTGTTGCAATTTCGCAGCAGCGTTAGAGCCGCGATTCCTACTTACAGTGAAATAACGAAACAGACCAAAATAAGCCTAAACAGTAGATGAATTACCAGAAAGATTTAGGGTTATTTCCTCCCGACTACCAGACCTTGCTCTGCTCTTCTTCCTCGGAGGCCGGATGCCGTCTTTCCACCCACCAGCAAAAACAGTTAGTCTTCGTCGCTGTGGCTCTGCTCACCTTACTCCGAGATCAATAATCTCAGGAGACAACTGTTTCCAAAAGGACAAAATGTACTCAATTCCGTAACTGCACTTCTATGGCAAGAGGTGAGTTCATGGAGACTGAAAACGGATAGTGTCGACAGACGAACCGGGAGGGTTGAAATCTGTGGCTGCCCGCATTCTGACGCCTCCGCCTAGTGCTGCTGTTACCGCCGACATACGAAAGAGGATGAAGTGGTCTTTTCGAATGGAGACTGAACAGCGCCGCCTGTTAAAGGAACGACCAAGGGCCAATATGAGATTAGTAGTTTTGTAGCGCCACCCGCTGGAGTGAAGATGGCCTCGCATTCCTATGGATAAACATTTACCATATTCTGACGGTATTTTGAGTATGTGAGTGTATGTGTTGACTTAAATCTCAAATCAAAAGTCCCTTCAAGAATAAAACAAGGGCATTTTGAAACTGAGGAAATGTTCTTGATCCTCATAACTTCAAGTGCTATTTCAAGTTTTTATTTATTTAAATAATAAAATTGCCTGTAACTACTTAACCAACCATTTAGCCTGCATAATGTATCTCTCTATCTCCCCCCCCCCCTCTCTCTGTGTGTCATTGAAGTTGTTATGTATCTTAAAAACTTTGACCTAGTTGGATCGTTGGTAGTCAGATTCACGTTCTAGAACGGGATAGTTCGTGAACGGTTCGTTCCAAGACCCTCAAAGGATACTTCATACACTTCAATCTCTTTACAAAATGTCCCGAGCCGCCGACAGACTGAAAGTGTTGCTGAATCATCTGGATCGGTCATCTTTTATTGTATCCTTTCCAGGGGAGCGAATTCGGTGCATGACGACTGTCTTTGACAGTGTTCGACTCGATGTGCGTCGCTACAGCCATGCAAGACAGACCGGGGATGTGCACCAGTCAAGCTATGAGCGGGCCTCAAAACAAACTCGACATTCAAAATTATTCTAGTTTATTAATTCTAATAGTTATTATCCTAGTAGTTATTATTCTAGTTTGAATCTTTTTTTTCCTGGCTGACATTTACACAATTTGAGCACTGTTGCTTTACAGTAGCGGTACGGTCGCTTGTTGGTAAACATAACAGGTAGCCTATATGCTTGATTTAGGCGGTCTTTAACAGTATTTTAATTATAGCTAATAGCGTATTGTTACAATGTCAATGCCTCTATTATAACACACGTGTCTTTAACCGATTAACGTAAAGCAAGCGTCATCGACTTCTGGACAAAACGTTGCATATTATCACCCACAAGCTCTCAGGTAAGAAAAATATCGCGTCGGCTTTTTTGTTATAAAATGAAATAGGCTAAATTAGAACCAGAAGGAGGCTATAGGCTACCATATAGATATTTAGTTAACTGTCCACTTTGGCACACATTGCACAACGCTGCGATACTTGTTTGGTCATTCAACTTCGGCTTAGCCTGATACCACAGCAGTATAAGATCAATAAACACGTCCTCCCGTTCTCAGGTACACGCTGGACAATGACCTTCTGACCCCAGAGCAAAGGATCTCCTATGAGGAAAATGGCTTTGTCCTCATCAAGAATCTGGTGTCTGATGAGGATATTGACAGATTCAGGCAAGACACGAGTTATAGGCTACTACTGCAACTTGGTAATCAGTAACACATGCCATGATGACAACCAGGTCTGCCGCTTTCAACGAGATCTGGAGGCATTCTTCGACTCCGAATCTAAAACGTGTGTACTTGGATGTGTGTGTGTGTGTGTGATGCAGGAAGGCGTTTGAGAGGATCTGCAGGAGAGAGGTGCAGGTCCCAGGGTTGGTGGTGATGAGAGACGTGGCCATCTCCAGGTCAGAGTTCGTCCAGGACCAGAAAGCCGTGTCCAAGTTGCAGGATTTCCAGGAAGACCCAGAGCTCTTTCGCTACTGCTCCCTGCCCCAGGTACCACACACACACACACAGGAACACACACACACACTCCACGTAACTGTAATAAACATAAATAACACTGTTCATACACACATACGGGCCTACGTGATCCAGTTCACATGTTTAACATGTTTCCGTGTTTCCGCCTTAGATCCTGAAGTTTGTGGAGTGTTTCACTGGACCCAACGTCATGGCCATGCACACCATGCTGATTAACAAGCCCCCGGATGCAGGTGCTGAGCCAAAAACGGACCCCTGACCCCAAGCCAGAAACCACCTCAATCACTCCACAGTGTGTGCAGATCATCAGTACATATGTTCCCCCGACCTCTGACCTTTGACCCTGCTCTCAGGCAAGAAGACATCCCGCCACCCCATGCACCAGGACCTGCACTATTTCCCCTTCCGGCCGGCGGACCGCATCGTGTGTTCCTGGACCGCCATGGAGCGGGTGACGAGGCAGAACGGCTGTCTGGTGGTGCTGCCCGGAACCCACACTGGCATCCTCAAGGAGCATGACTACCCAGAGTGGGAGGTGAGACGCAGCCTGTGGTTGGGTGTGTGTCTGTGGGTGTGTGTCTGTGGGTGTGTGTCTGTGGTGTGTGTGTCTGTGGGTGTGTGTGTGTGTCTGTGGGTGTGAGTGGCACACTACACTCTCACTGGCAGCACACACATGCAAGCACTGCCGTACAATGGGGTGTCGAGGTGAGACACAGCCTGTGGGTGTGTCTGTGGGTGTGTGTGTGGGTGTGTGTCTGTGGTGTGTGTGTGTCTGTGGTGTGTGTGTGTCTGTGGTGTGTGTGTCTGTGGTGTGTGTGTCTGTGGGTGTGTGTCTGTGGGTGTGTGTCTGTGGGTGTGTGTGTGTGTGGCACACTACACTCTCACTGGCAGCACACACATGCAAGCACTGCCGTACAATGGGGTGTCGAGGTGAGACACACACACAACATCACACTTGCACATGTAAACAAACACCCATGCACACACACACAACATGCACTGGTGCTACAAGCACACTCAGATAATGGCACCTGTGTCATCGCCGTCACCTGTGTCATTGCCGTCACCTGTGTCTCCTCAGGGTGGGGTGAATAAGATGTACCACGGGATCCGAGACTTTGACTCCCAGCATCCCAGAGTGCACCTGGAGATGGAGAAGGGAGACACAGTGTTCTTCCACCCTCTCCTCATCCACGGCTCTGGCATGAACCAGACACAGGGCTTCCGCAAGGTAACTCTCCAATCAAACACCTCTCTCCCTAAAACACATCCACAACCCCTTTGGAACGTTTATCCTTGTGTGTGTTAGGCCATCTCTTGCCACTACGCCAGCTCAGACTGCTACTACATCGATGTGAAGGGCACCACGCAGGAGAACATTGAGAAGGAGGTGAAGGAGATCGCAACCAGGAAGTACGACCTCGGCGACAGCATCACCTTCCAGGTAGAACACACTTCTTCAGTGTTGCTGTGTGTGTTCTAGAACACACGCATTCAGTGTTACTGTGTATTCTAGAACGCACACCTTCAGTGTTACTGTGTGTGTGTGTTCTGACTGATTTTATCCTTGCAGGACACCTGGGCAGTCAGGGGTCGTCTGGTGCAAGGTGATAGGACATCTCTGTGATAGAGCCCGCCCACCATAGAGGGACAGCCACTCACAACCCAGAACCGATCAACCACTGCAGATGGACTTTTCTGTCAGCCAATCAGAAGTGTTTCAGTGATTAGGATACACTTAAGAGATAAAAAAGGGACATTTAATCTCAACCCTAACAGAAGTGTAAGACGTGTTTTCTGTAAAACACTAAAAGAGAAGAACGTGAGAGAAAGTGGATGAGTGAAAGAGAGAAGGAGTGAGTGAGTGAGACAGGTTTCAATCAAAGTGTGTAGCATAATAAGTCAAAGTAAGAAGGTAAGACTTAAGAATTGCAGTTCAAGATGCTTTACATAAAATTAACAAAAACAATAATACAAGTGATAAAAGTAATATATCTAAAACATATAACAAACCAGACTAGCCGCACTCTATCTGCGGTCTCTTGAATCCATCCTAGATCCGAGCTGCACTTGCAGTTTCCACACATACAAAGATTTATCTTTCATAAATAAGAGTATGTTTTAGTACGCTTTAGAAATGAGAGGTACTGTGTTGATTAGAACAGTTCAACAGAGACTCAAGAGACTAATGCCTTAATGTTCAAAGAATCATAAAGACCTACATTGATACTGCTGCCTTAATGGTCATATTTCTAATCTTAAATCTTGATGTTTTTTAACCAGGTCTCATAACCCTGTGTTTGTATGATAATAAAGAGACTAATTATAAAATATAGCTCTTGTCGTGATACTGCACTGTTCACCCTCAGAAACACACACACACACACAGTTTTGAAACGGAGAGTGTTTCCTGCCTTGGGCCGACCTTTCTGTGGAGGAACCAAAGAAAACACCTGACGTGGCTGTGTGTCTGTGTGTGTGTGTCTTCATGCATGTGTGTGTGTTCATGTCTTAAGCATGCAGAAGAGAACAGTCAATCCATTCAAAGTCACTGGGAACCTCTCAGTCTCCCATTAATGCAGACACAGGAAATCCTGCAGTAAAGAACACAGTAGAACTGGCAATCTTTTCACTGGTGGCAGTTACTGCACACTTTAGTCTATCCACACACACCACTCCAGGAACCAGAGGATCCACACACACACACTACTCCAGGAAGTGCCAAGCAACATGTCTGCATTCAGTCCAACTGAAAGCAGGACTGACGATAGTCAACAGAGCCACAATCCAAAACAGCGCACTTGCTCCAGTCTCTTTAACATTCCATCTGAGGTAGGAGTCAAGTGGCTGAGCGGTTAGGGAATCAGGCTAGTAATCTGAAGGTTGCCAGTTTGAATCCCGGCCGTGCCAAATGATGTTGTGTCCTTGGGCAATGCACTTCACCCTACTTGCTTCGGGGGAATGTCCCTGTACTTACTGTAAGTCCCTCTGGATAGAAGCGTCTGCTAAATGTAAATGTACGGTTGCACTCGACCGCACAGTATCTACTCAAATCAAATTTATTTGTATAGCCCTTTTTACACGCAAGCATGTCACAGAGGGCTTCACATTCGCCCATAGAACTGCCCCTCAACCAACCTAAACCCTCAATATACTGTATTTAGGCATTAACTAAGCAACACTCCTGAACAAATTCCCTGCCTGCATCGACTTGAACTTAGCATCGATTCATCAAAGCATTCTGTTCCCTTGGAGTTTTCAATAATGACAAATAATAATAATTTCATGAAGCGCAACGAATCCCATAGATGTGTAGGCGCTTCTGCGTTTAGGCACCTCAGGTCCTGAGACGGCCTGGGATCAGAGAGGTTATATTAGTGCTAGATCAAAGCCGTGTTGCTGAACGAGCTGTGCTCATTGGAACAATCGGGTGAGATCATTGGAACCAGAGGAGATAATAGGTTCTGCATGAGCATAGTCCTGACATGCTTCAATCCCACACACACCTGGATGACGAGAGACAAAACACACATTATTCTACACAGGAAAAAAATAATACAAATCAGCACCGATAAATCCGACACACACACACACACACACACACACACAGGGGCAAAGACTTCATGGTCATTTCCAGTAAAATTGTACGATACTTGATTGGACAGTGATGAGAGATTTGTCCTCAATTGCACTAAGTCAGATCCAATGTATTCTTTTCATAATCCTCTGTGTGTGTGTGTGAGTCTGTCTTTTCACCACCACAGTCCTGTGTTTGAAACTGAAATCGCTTCAGGATTTCATTATGCATACTGATCGTACAATGCTTTCAGTGTGCGGTATCCCCAGGTTGTATTCCAGAAACTCCTCTTTCTCCCCTCCCTCCCTCCCTGTCCTCACCCTCTCACCCCTCCCTTGGGTGAGTGAAATTCCAGCTGTCCCCAATTCTGACTGTCCCTCCCTCTCTACCCTCCCACTCTCTCCATTCCTGCCCTCTTCCCTCCCTCCTTCTCTCTCTAGTTCGTTTATTGCAGCTTTCTTCCAGTCGAGTGCCACAGCGATCTACATGATGACCTGGACCAATCTGCTCTTCGTCTCCCTGCTGGCCACCCTCCTCATCCTCACAGGTGCGTTTACCTCATGTGACCTCTGGGTTGGAATAGAGGGGAGGAAACGGAGGTGTGTGTGTGCGTGCATGGGGAGGTGTTAGATTTTTCCAGGCAGTTCCTTTTGGAACTCCTTTGACGTGGAGTTATTTTCAACCATTTCTCTTTCACCATTTCTCTTTCACCGTCCCTCTCTTTCACCATCTCTCTCTTTCTCACTGTCTCTCTCTCCCTTCTCCAGTCTTCAGTGGGGTGGAGGGAGCAGCCGTCAGGGACGATGGCAAAGCAGAGGAGCCCAAAGGTCAGTCTAACAAAACCACACCTGTCCTGCTCGCGCCCCCCTGACCCTCTAACGACCCCTCCCGTGACCTCCAGCCTCTGACCTCTGACCTGCAGGATCGGCAGCCCGAGTCTTCATGCCTGAGGCAGACGCCTCCAGCTTTCTCAAACGCCGCAGTCGTCGCTACGCCAAACACCAGGCGGAGATCCTCGGTGAGTCGGCTGCTCCGTTTCTGTAAAGGGACGTTGCCATGGAGACGAGGGCAGGGCGGTCGGGGGGCGCGAGGGGGGCCGATGATGAGTCTTGAAGAATCGTGGTTTCATGTTTCCAGAGCCCGTTTGAGTGAATGTTTAGCAGGTTTACGGTAGAGTAAACAAAGTTGGTGTTGGTGCTGGTGTGTGAATGACTGTGTGGGAGTCTGCCGCCGGCACTGGCTTGATGAGGATGGAGGGCTGGTGGGGGGGCTGGATGACGATGGAGGACTGGGGGGGTTGAGGTTGTGGTCGTTTCCCACAGGTGCCTGCACAGAAGATGTTTCAAAACGTCTTCAAATCCATCTGCTTTGCTGTTTGTCTGTCTGTCTGTCTCTCTCTGTCTGTCTCTCTCTCTCACACACACATAAACACACCAAGATAGACAGACAGGTTGCTGGAGGTAGCAGAAGGAGTGACAGGGTAGCATGGAGCAAGGGGAGTAGGGCCCCAGATACTAAGCACTGTGCTGGGCAACAGCCGAGCCAACAGGAAAAGTTCATTTTGAAATCCTGTCCGTGTGTGTGTGTGTGTGTGAGGGACTGCCGGGAGGGAGGGAGACGTTCCCAGGAGCCCTGCAGGAGCTGAAGCTGGAAAGTGTGGAACAACTAACCCTAACATTGTGGAGAGGAGAGGAGAGAGAAGAGAGGAGGGGGAGGAGGAGGGGAGAGGAGGAGGAGAGAGGAGGGGGAAGAGGATGGGAGAGGAGATAAGGAGGAGAGGAGGAGAGAGGAGGGGGAGGAGAGGAAAGGGGGAGGAGGAGGGGAGAGGATGGGGAGGAGGAGGGGAGATAAGGAGGAGAGGAAAGGGGGAGGAGGGGATAGGAGATAAAGAGGAGAGGAGGAGAGTGGAGGGGGGAGGAGAGAAGGAGGAGGAGGACTGAGATTGATTCTGAAAGGGCTGCTCACCCGTGCTCGTTGTAGAGTGTGCTCTGAGTAATGCAGAATTATCACTAGAGACTGAAGACGTTGAGTGAAAAGGAGTGAAGGGAATAAGAAGCAGACAGTCATGAGTCTCTCTCCTCCTGAGGCCCATGTCACTAGGCTGCTTGATGAGATAAATAACCGCCCAGACACTGAACCGTGTGTGACTGGTTATGCTCGTGTCTGACTGAATTCATGCCAACACTTAAACCAGGACATTAGATTAGGACAAGCAGGTCCACCGTGCACAGTCCCTGGCATGCGTGACTTTGGATAAGATTCAGGCAAGTGTGCTCAGCCAAAAATTCTCGAGTCGTTATGCAACTAAGGCAAAAGAAAACACTACCTCAATGACCTGACCACCTCATGTCCCCCCTCCTCCTCTTCCAATCCTCCCTCTTCCCCCCCCCCTCTCTCCTCTCTTTTCTCCCCATCACCACCCTCTCCACCCCCCCCTCCCTCTTTCCTTCCCCACCATCACCACCCTCCCTCCTCCCCTCCCTCCCTCCCCCTCTCCTCTTTCCCCACCCCACCCCTCCCCCCCCACTCCCTCTCTCCTCTCCTTTCTCCCCATCACCACCCTCTCCACCCCCCCCATCCCTCTTTCCTTCCCCACCATCACCACCCTCCCTCCTCCCCTCCCTCCCTCCCCCTCTCCTCTTTCCCCCCCTCCCCCCACTCCCTCTCTCCTCTCCTTTCTCCCCATCACCACCCTCTCCCCCCCACTCCCTCTCTCCTCTCCTCTCTCCCCATCACCACCCTCTCCACCCCCCCCCCCCCAGCGGAGCAGAGGGTGAGGCTGACGGCTAACGAGAGGAGGAGAGAGTACTACGACGAGCAGAGGAGCGAGTTTGAGAACTATGTGGAGGAGGAGCGTGACGGTGAGACAGACTGAGGTCCAGCTGCTCGCTGCGGCCGACACTCCAACGCGATTTAGGATGTATTTAACTGAACATGGTGGTGTGGTAAGGGCCTTGACGTAGGGGCCCAGGTTTGATTCCGGCCCAGGGGCATTTCCCTCTAACTTTCCCCCCTCCCTCCAACTTCTCCCCCTCCCTTCCTCGGTGTCCAGAGCAGAACGAGAGGACCAGGGAGAAGACGGAGCAGTGGAGAGAGTTCCACTACGACGGCCTCTATCCTCGCTACGACCACAACCGCCACTATGTCTGAGCACCACCGACACAGGGGCAGGGGGGGCGTGTCCACACAGCTAGCCTTCAGTCATGATTGGTTGGGCCCTAGTCCCGATTGGACGGGCCTCTTAATTCTGATTGGCTGGCCTTGTGACCGTCACAGCTGTGCGTGTACAGAGTAGCATCCTCTGGGGGTGTGAAGCCTTGGGGATACCTCACGTCTAACCACACAGCCTGGCCAAAGCTGTCCACACCTGCTCCTTCCTGCTTTCCAAGACAAAAGCGTTCAGCTAGCGTAAAACTATAAATGCTCTTTTTACAAACTAGAGTCATTCAAATGCATATCTGCAGGCGTGTACAATAGCCGATAACAACCCGCGTGTGGTTATTAGGCGCTTTAAAAACCTCTCGCATGCTTATTTGTATCTTTTATATTATCTTGAATTTGTATTATTATTATTGTATTTTCTGTATACGCTGTATATCCTGTATTCTTTTCTTGTCTGACGCCTGATCTACGACAGACAGCTGCTGTTAGTCTCTCCAGACAGGACCACGAGGAGTCCTTACTCTGCGGAGTCCAGGTTGTCTTTAGTTAAACTGCACACACACACACACACACACACACACACACAACATATCAAAAATCCGACCTGTAACTCTAAAAGAACCGTTCAATAAAGATGATTCCAATTGTAGTGTGTCATCATGATTCTTAAATTTTATGACAGAACTCTCAAGCACAGGCTAGCAGGTAGAACCCAGATTCCTGAGGGGAGACAGAGATAGATAGGGGAGTGGAAAAAAGAGAGAGAAAGAGAGGGAGAGACAAAGCGTCATGGAGAACTCATCAGTCTGAGATAAATGTCTGGATTCCGTGCGAGCATTCCAACATTCCACACAGTGGAAACAGAACACGCTGGGCGCAGGAGAGGAGGAAAGTAGAAAGTATCAAAAAGTATAAAGAAAATACAAACCAGGGGTACACCCTGCAGCGATGCTACCTAACCCTAACCGCTTGGATGGTCGTTACCTAACTTAAGAGAGAGGAAGTAGAGCTGTATAACCTGACTGGACCCATTTGACTGGATGTGAATCACTGACAGGGGGGGGGGTCGGGCTAGGGGCAGTAACTGCCTCTAGATGTTTCTGGGAGCGTTGGATGAAGAAGCAAAGCAGATCACTGGTAAATCACTAAACACGATTTAATAATCCCAGGCTGTGCTGCTGGTAGTCCATAATGACAAACTTTACAAACCACCATCCATTCACATTTCAGTAAAAACACAAGAATTAAAAGTCCATAATCCACTTACAAAATGTAGTTCACAATCATAAAACCTCTCCCTTCAAATAAAATAAAAACCGTAATAAACATAAAACTTTGACACTACCAACACCTGCAGCTGAAGAAGATGATGAAGGTGTTTACATCATGCTGCTGAGATGATGATGATGATGATGATGAAGGTTTTACATCATGCTGCTGAGGAACCGGGGCTGCTCCTCTCCCCGGGGCTGTAAGAGCTCTCCTGCTATCTTAGGCCCCGCCTTCTCCTGCACACAGGAACAGGAAATGGTCATCTTACAGGAAACAGGAAGTCATCATCACCCAAGCAAGCTACAGTGGCCGGCATCCACACCAGAGCTGGGCTAGCTTACCTTCAGCATGCCATCTCTCTCCCACTTGAACAAGCCACAGTTGCTAAAGCAGGGTGGAAACAAAACAACAAACATCAACTCAATATACTGTCAGAAAAAGTGAAGTTGAGGTTGTAGAAAGAAAGGTTGTTGTTGGTGTGTGTGTGTGTGTCCTACCTGCAGTGTTTGTTGGGCAGGCGGTCCAGGGCAATGGCCCTCTGTCCACAGGGACACTTGAAGAAGCGCTTGAGGGCGTCGTGCCACTGGAGCTGGTGGTTCTGCTCTTTGCACCTGTCTGCTGGCTTGAAGTATGTGTACTTACACTGCACACACACACACACACACGCACAGTTTCATCTCTACATATATGAAGGTGTCCGGGTATACAATGTTCATAGGTACTCTCAGGGGAATAATGCCTTGCATGATCAAATGCATTTTATACGTATATGTATTATGCATGTAGAGTGTGTGTTGTGTACAGTGTGTGTTGTGCACAGTGTGTGTGTTGTGTACAGTGTGTGTTGTGCACAGTGTGTGTGTGTTCATGTAGAGCAGAGCCAGGATGCTCTCCAGAGAGGCTTGGGGAAACACTCACGTTCCTGCAGGTGACGGCTCTGCACTTCATCTCCCTGATGTTCCTCATCTTCTCCTCCAGCTGTTCCTTCTTCACCAGGGGGTCGAAGTATCGCTCTTGCAGCTGGTACTCAGCCTGGGGATGGAGGCGGGGCGGGGGACACAGAGGGGAACTATTACATTTGGGTTGGAGGGAATCATTAAATGGTCACACAGGGCAGGATGCTTGCATTCCTCGTCTAATTAAGACAACGTCGAGCTGTAACTTCACTGCACATCTGTGAGTTGTTCGGCTCGGAGGTTGCCATGGTAACCCAGACTTACGGCCTGTAGCTCCGCCCCATGGCGGGACTTGGCGTTGAGGATCTTCTGGAACTCCTCTGATTGGATGTAATCCAGGTTCTCTCGCCTCTTCTTCTGGGCTGGCTCCTCCCCCTCCGGGCCTGGCTTATCATCTGCACGTGTGCGGTCGGGACAGGAAGGAACGGTTCAGACAGGGATTTGGACCTTGGAACTTGTGTGTGTGTGTGTGTGCAATAGTGTAGATGTATGTTTGTAGGTGATGAAGTGTTTGTGTGTGTGTGTGTGTGTTTGCCGTGTGTGAATGTGTGTACATGTCGATAGGTCTGTGTGTGTTGATACTGATGTGTGTGTGTAGATGTAGACAGTGTGTGTGTGTGTGTGTGTGTGTGCGTACCGTCTGGCGAGGCGAGGTTGCTCTCCACCCTGGCGCTGATGATGTCACCGCTCCTCTTCCTCTTCACGGCGTTGGGGTCTTCCTTCGCTAGCCCCTCCCCTTTAGCCCTCAGCTTCTTCAGAGCAGCCAACTGGAGAGAGAGAGGGGGCAGGACTGTCAGGTCAACCTCTGACCTTTACTGACAGACCACAAACTAAAGTCATCGATTCAAAAATAAGGAAATATGAGGAATAAGAGGGAAATTATAAGAGAACGCCCTCTCCAACACAATTCTTAGTCAGCATATCGTCACTATGACACTGACACCACCCCACCTTGGCAGCTGATAGGCTGAGGGAAGAAGGCGGAGGTGGAGGGGTGTGGTCGTAGAACAGGATGTCGTCTCCGTCTGAGAAGCCCCTTCCCAGGGTGGGGGTGGCTGGGCTCTGGGGGGCCCGGGGGGCCTCGGAGGCAGCTCTGGGGGAGAGCAGGGGCCTACGGGCGGGCCCCCCCGGGGGAGCGGCCCCAGAGTTCTGGAGGACCCTCTTCTGGATCTCCTCCGCCCGTCGTTTGCGGTTCTCTAACAACTGCTGCTGCTGCTGCTTCTGCTGTTTCAGGAGGTCAGAGGCCGAGATGGAATGGAGCCCTCCTCCAGCAGAGCCCTGGGGGCCTGGGGAGAGAGAGGGAGGGAGAGACAGGAGAGGGAGGGAGAGAGGAGAGGGAGAGAGAGATAGGAGAGGGAGGGAGAGAGGAGAGGGAGAGAGAGATAGGAAAGGGAGGGAGAGATAGGAGAGGGAGAGAGAGAGGAGAGGGAGAGAGACAGGAGAGGGAGAGAGAGATAGGAGAGGGAGGGAGGGAGACAGGAGAGGGAGGGAGAGATAGGAGATGGAGGGAGACAGGAGAGGGAGAGATAGAAGGGGGAGAGACACAGGGAGTGAGACAGATAGAAGAGAGAGACAGGGAGAAAGAGAAGGAGAGACGTCAAAGAGTGACGAGGGGAGAAGCGAAGAGAGAGAAAGAGAAAGGGGTCGACCAGCGACACAGAACCAGCGATGTGACGTGCGAGGCTGACCTGCGGGCTTCTTGGCTGCGTGGGTGAGGTGCTTCTTCAGCTGCAGAGCTCCAGGGGTGGGCTGACACAGAAGGCTCTTGAAGTCATCTGAGCATCCCGACACCTCGTTAGAGCTCAGCGCTGCACAGACACACACACTTCGTCAAGAGTCAAACCTCCTCTCACTTTCATTCTGTCTCTTTCCCTCACTCTCTAATACCGTCTCTTTCTCAGTGGCATTCATATTTTCCCTCCCTCCCTCTCTCTTTTCTGTGTCTGTTACTCTCCTCGTTCCCTTTAACTCCCTCTCCTTTGTCTCTTAAATCCCCTTCCTCCCTCTCTCCTCCTCCAGTCTCACCCAGCGTCTTGGCCTGGCTGGCCAGCTGGTCGGCGCCCTTGATGAACAAGCTGCTCAGGGTGGTCTGGGTGGGCTTCTTGGGGTGCGAAGCCGACCTGTGGAGCAGGTTAAACACAATCAACACACACCAGGAAATACAATACAAAACGCAGTAACAGACACAAATACAATCCTAAAAGACACAAAAACAACACCACAAAAACGAAATATTGAACAAATAGTGACACACACAGACACTCACAGTGATGCGGCACAGGCAGCAGAAGACACGCCCCCGTAGTGGAAGCCTGTCTGACAAAGTCGCTCCTTCAGGCTGTTTCCCCGACCTTTGACCTTCCCTGGAACCTTCCCGGAGTAGCTGGACTGCAGCTCGGCCCTCTGGGAACTCATCTTCTTGTACTGGGCCTTGACGTGGTACTGGCAGTACTGGCACTCGTACTGCAGTGAGATACAGATTTTTAAAATATATTTGTGGCCTTTCTGGACAGAGACAGCTTAAGTAAAGAAGTTCAAACACTTTGTTACTGTACTTCAGTACACTTTTCTGGTATGTACTTCACTATTTACTTCACAAAAGTTTCAGAAACTTTTTTAGTGTTGTGTCGTGTGTGAAAAAAAGTTTTGAAAAAAAGTTTTGCAAGGTTGAAATCAATAAAATTAAATTGGAAAGAAGGTTTCAGAAACATTTTGGGTTGTGTTGTGTGTGAAAATACGTTTTGAAAGGTTGAAAAAAAAGAAAGAAAAAAAAAAATCCCAGAAAGTTCGAGGTAAGCAGCTAATGTAGGTGAGGGAGAGAGGGGAAGACAGGCCTACCATGTTGACAATCTGAGAGCAGGGGTCACCGTTCTTCTTCATGGCCTGGCAGGTGCCATAGTCTTGAGCCTCCCCCAACAGCATCACCTTCTGGGGGTGGTCTATAGACAGACTGACCTGGGAGGAGAGGGAGACAGAGGGAGGGAGGGATTCAGAAATACCATTCAACCATACACACACATATTCTGTCTCTTTTTTCCTCTGTCTGTATGTCTCTTTTATACACACACACACACAAACATAATCTCTGTCTGTCTGTATTAAACACACACACATATTATCTGTCTGTCTGTCTTAAACACACACATATTCTCTGTCTGTCTGTCTGTCTGTCTGTCTGTCAAAGACACACCCACTGACCCCATCGTAGCCTTCCTTGGGCTTCATGAGGTTGGGGTTGAGGATGCCGATCACAGTGCCAGGCTCAGTCTTCCAGTGCTCCTTGTGCACCTCCCCAAACAGGAAGAGGGACACAAACACTTCCAGGTTATGGAGGTCGGTCAGCTTCCAGATGCTGAAGGTCTTCCCCTGTGACAGGAGAGGAATGCAGGGATATGAGAGAGCCTGTCTGAGAGAGAGAAGGCGTCAGAGGCACGTGTAGTCGGTGTGTCACTGTTCCGACAGGTGAGGATGAGACAGAGATGCACTTCCTCCTACCATGTCAAACATTCAACGAAATAAGAAACTTTACCAAGTTTGACTGTGATTTGAGAATTCAAAGACGTAAATTCAAAACTAAAAATACTCATGGGAGAAAGAGTGTCTTGCCACCGAGTAAGTATTTACATGCCACGTCCTGAGAGACAGTGAATGAGAGAACAGGACAGACGTGTGTATGAGGCCTGTGGTCTTACACTGCTGTTGCTCTGAGGAGTGGCCTTGTTGACCAGCACAGCAAAGGTGACCCAGTCGCTCTCCTCCAGCTTCTCCCTGGCCACACGCTCAGGAAGCTGGGAAAGACGGATCAACCTGCGGTCGGCCATCTTGCGATCCATTTCAGTAGATGACACCCGCGGTCGCCTGAAATCGACCAATCAGATAACGAATTGGAGGCCTGCGCTGGAGTGCGTTTGTGTGTGGGAGTGTTTGTTAGTTAGAGAGGGTGTGTGTAGTTGGGAGTGTGTGCGCTGACCTCAGCCGCAGTCCAGAGTACTTCTCAATGGCCACATCTTTCGGAAGAGCGGGAAGAGATTGCGTTTGTCGAGCTGTGGACGAGGCAGCGGCCATCTTTGTCTGGGAGGATGGCGGGGAACGAGATGTTTTGTTGACCTTACTGCTGGTTTCCACTGGCAGGAACGTGCTCCCCATCTTTATCTCCACCAATGGCACTCGGTCTACCGAAGAAGCTGAGAAGGAACTAACCAATCAAGATGCAACGTTCACAAATCATCAGCATTTAATCAGGAGTCTGAGGGTAGCTCTAGCTACCTGTGGAAGTGCTAGCTCCGGTCTGGTGGGCCATGCGCTGGCCTTTGGGCTTGAACATGTCTGCGTTGCCGAGCTGGGAGGAAAAGTCAGAGGACTCCTGTAACCTGGAACTCTCCCCTCTTCCTGGAACAGGAGGGGCCTGTTTGTTAGGCTTTCCTCTTCCTGGAACAGACAAATTCTTGCCTGCCGACAGGAACAACAAAAAGGACATACATAAAGTGCCACTACTATTACTACTCTTACATAGAGAACAATCTTGATTATCTCTGGTTTTGAGTTCCTTTACAAACGATAGATGGTTCAATCTTCACTGCAACCTCCCTGTTAGACAGTGCTTTATCATCACACATCAAGGTAATACCTGCGTGGGGCGTAGTCTTCAGTGTGTGTGGGGTCTGTGGTTGGCGCTGGGGTGTGGCAACGGGTTTTGAACCTGGAGTTCGGACTGGGGCGGACAGAACTTTGGAACTCTTCTGAGAAGCCTCCAGCTGCTGCTGTAACCTCTGCATCTTCTCCTGCATGCGCCTCAACTCATCTAAGAAGGCACACACGCGCACACACACACGTACACACACGTACACACACACTTATAGGTGAGCAAGCAGCAGGGTAAGGGCAGAGGTGACACTGTGATTAGGAATCTAAATTCTTATCACAGTCAGAATTCTGCTCGTTTACCGACCTTCTAGATCTTCCTTGGACTTGTTGAGGTTGTCGCTAGTTTGTCCTTTAGGCGTCCTGTTCTTTTCTTTCTTGTGCTCCTCTTCCTCAATGTCGTCGACGTCACCGAAGAGAGCAGTGGCTGCTGCTGCGGAGTCTTCCTCGGCTCCCTCTGTGTACTCTTCATCATCATCGTCATTGTCGAACAGGTCATCTAGGTCGTCCTTAGTCTCCTGCTCCTCTTGTTCCTCACACTCGTTCTCAGCCAACAACGCTGTCAGAATGTCCAAGTCGTCTTCCGCTGAGATAAACAAAAACAAAAAAAAATATATAGGATATTGATTATGACGGTAGCCACTCACTAACACCAAATTAAATCGTCATGTTTTAGCTCATGGACGATGACCTTACCTTCCATTGTGAAAACTAAGATCCAATGATTAGATTGGGGGAAAAAAGGATCTGTAACGATAAAGGACACGCTGTTATATGCATCGGGAAAAAAGTATGCTAGCAAGGACAAATCCAACTGGATTTCCTCTCCCGTCTCATGGTAACATTATACTAGAAATCATGCCAGTTTACTGGTTGTGTCTTTAGCTATATGATGTCGGACTCCATCAATAATATGATCTCATGAAATTACCTTATGTGAAAGAACAATTCCTTCGACCCCTTGAACTGACTCACTGTCAGCGAGAATAGTGCCACTGGCAGCGATCTGAAAACTGGCGCTAAATGAAGGCCCCCATTTGTTGTCAAATTTTTACGTAGGTAGCCATAGATTTAGCCTGTCCATAAATGTGCTTAATTTAATGGTGTATATATATATATCCTATAATATACACATTTCATTATTTTATCACAAAATCCCCCAAATAACGTAGAAACTAGAATCATTACACACAACATGAGTCGTTTATTTGTTCAAATTGTTACAGGCATATTCGTGTAGTCCTTAGAACACAGCTATGCTTTATTGTAGTCTTTATTTACAACAAAAAAGTATATCTGGCGCACAACTGGATTATCTGTAGGTCACAAATATGCCCATGAAACACATTGGTGTAGGAAAACCATTTATTAAATTATACTAATGGAACTTTGGTGAAGGATGTATTTGTTACGCTACAGTAGCGATTGCCCACATTATGCGAACTTTCAGTTCTTTATATATCTGGTCGAAACAAGAGACCATGCATCTCGCTCTCTCTATATTAACTTCATAATTAGAATTTTATGTCACAAATTCTTCATCTCATTAACGTCGAACACCTAACGTTAAATATAACGTAGAAGTGTCACGTTCAGTAAGGACTATACCACCTTCCTTAATCGAAATAATAATCACCTATTATTGAATCGCACCCAAAATGCCAGAATGAGACAATTAAATAAACCAAAAAGCATACACGTATAAGAGAATCTCTCATCTGGGCCGTTCGTGTAGCATACTGGAAAAGTAAGGAAACAAATGATCACGCTTAAAAGTCTGCATAAATAAGCCAGTGAATCATCCAACCTCTAAATTCTTAAGCTGATTAAACTCTTGATCCCCCCCTTCTGCAGACATACACATTCTGCATTGGGAGAGGCAGCAAAACTATAACGGTATCTTAAGAGACAGTTGTATTGCTCAGTCCGGTGGAGAGACTGCGTATTAAACATGCTTTAGAGTATGCCCTCTATCTACCCAGACAGATGTTAAATAAGAGCAGGACCCCAGCACCCACTAGGCAGCCCTGAACCTCAGAGCCCAATAACGACAAAGAGGAAGACTCTGAATAAAGTGCTTCATCTGCTACAGCAGAGGATGAAGATGGTGTCGGGGACGACAAGGAAGGCTTTAGATGATGCAGTCCATGATGTGGATCTGAAGACTGTCCAGGTCTGGGCAGATCTCAAAACACTTGGGACAGGCGTGTTCAGGGAGGGTCCTCTGCTGTGATTGGTCCCTGCCATCACCACCTGACAGGAAGACAGAAACCATGTAGGAGGAAGAACCGTTTAGGAGAAACCATCCCTGGTTGAACATCACAGAACACACAAGCTGTACCTGTACTGTACTCCACTTAGGTTAGAATAGGTTGTAGGGTTGAAATAGGTTTTATTTGCATTTAGGGTTAGTATAGTGTAGTATTTATTGTTATCTGTAATTTAGGAAGTTTTAGTATTAGGGTTAGTATAGTCGATTATTTATTGCTATCTGTATATTTAGGAAGTTTCACTTATTTAAGCTCAGCATAGATGTAAATTATGTTCCGTGTACTTATATGTTATGTTATGCCAGGTGTTTGCGTTGTCTTGTCTTAAGAATTTCAGTGCCCATACAAAGGAAAGAAAATAAAAATCATATCTGCTTTATATCAAGCATTGACAAAAACTAAACATTCAACTAAATACATAAAGGAAAAATGGGAATCAGAGTTTAGTATGAAAATTTCGGATGATGATTGGCAAGACATGTGGAAAACACATCAGACGACCACTAATTCGCGGATATGGAGGGAGTTCTCTTGGAAAAATCTGATCCGTTTTTTTATCACGCCCAAGGTCAAGAGCAAATATAATAACACAAATGTATCATGTTGGAGAGAGTGTGGAGTAAAGGATGCTGCAGACCACTCACACATATTTTGGAAATGTAATAAAGTATTTCAGTTTTGGGGAATTGTACATGAAACCGTACAAAATATATTAGGTTATGATATTCCAATGAGCTATATGGTACTATACCTTTGTAATTTCAATTTTACCAAAGAGAATATAAGAGTGAGAGATAAATATTTGATTAAAATACTACTGATAGCTAGTAAGAAGGCTATAACTAGAAAATGGGGTAAAGTGGAGCCTCCTTGTAAGAAAGAATGGGTAGACATAGTAGAAGAAATCTATGTAATGGAGGAACTGACACACCGCCTAAGACTACAACAAGCACAGCTTGAAGAAAAGTGGGAGAAATGGACAATATTCAGAACCAAAACCGGCGACGAGGAATATGGACAGAAACAAATTACTTAGATGAAGACATGAAGAGAAAATAAGTACTGCGAGAAATGTAACTCCCAAGCCGACTTTTTCTGTTTGGTTCCTGTTTTGTTTTTTGTTTATTGTATTATTTTTGATTGTGAACTGTGAATTTTGAAATAAAAATTTAAGTGAAAAAAAAAAAGAATTTCAGTGCCCAGTCTGACCTTGTGTTGTTCTGTGTACCTGACAAATACAAGACTACCTGCTGTATATGTACAATACTGTGGACTCTTGATCTATAGTGCTATATTAACCTCCTTCGAAACTAGCATAAACTAACATTAACAATTAATAGACAATCAAATTGTCCAAAATTGAGCTGAAAGCCCAGTGTGTGCGTTAATGGTTATTCTAATGTCTTCTGTAGGTGTGTACCTCTGGCTCCTTGGGAACCAGCGCCCCCATGTGGATTACTTCCTCGTGGCACGTGTCTCATCTGCATCTCACTTAGCGACATCCTGGGGAAGGAAGACAACAACTCTTTTTAAATGGGGTAGTCATGGGGAGTCAAGTGGCTGAGTGATTAGGGAATCGGACTGGTAATCTGAAGGTGGCCAGTTGGTCATTTGCCGTGCCAAATTACATTGTGTCCTTGGGCAAGGCACTTCACCCTACATTACAATACTGTATCTGTACCATTTGTATCTACTATAATATTTGTGTTTTATATTGTAAATTACAGCAACTTATATTTTATTTTATATTTTATTTTAATTCTACTCCACTTAGTATTGCTAGTTTATGTACCCATAGTATAGTTAGACCACATATTAAAATGTAAGATTCTTATATGTTTATTATATGCACCTTCCTGCCAAAGCAAATTCCTTGTCTGTGCAAACTTTCATTGCGAATAAATCCCTTTCTAACTGGCCGATCTGTTCACGTGACCCATCACGACCAATCAGACCAAACACCGGTGGAAACGTCCGGTGCCAGCCTGCCGTACCTGCCCAGAGAGTCCATCTCGTCCTGCAGCTGGGAGTTCTGCTTCTTGACAAACTCCAGCTGGGTGGCGAGACGCTCCCTCTCCTCGTGGATCTTTTCCCGAGCAGCGCGCTCTGCGTAGAAGTCTGAGGAGTACACCTCTGCCTGCACGGACACACACACACACACGTCACAAAACACACACGTCACAAAACACACATGTCACAAAACACACACGTCACAAAACACACCACAAAACACACACGTCACAAAACACACCACAAAACACACACGTCACAAAACACACCACAAAACACACACGTCACAACACACACTAGTATATGCTCCATGTGTTCTGAGCAGAGCAACAGAACTATTGATGATTCTTCTTTGCTTTCCCTGATTTAATTGATGACCAATCACACATACAGCAGGGGGAACCGCGTGAGCAACAACACGCACAGGAAACGACAAAGAATGACTACGCCAAGGAGAATAACTCATCCACGAGGCTGCTCTCCTGGTAGGTAGGGTCCTACCTGAGCCTGGAACACTGAGATGGTCTCCAGTTCCTTCTCCTTCTGGAAGATCTCCTGCTTCATGACGTCTATTTTCTGCTGCTTGGTGGCCAGGGCCTGCTCTGCCGCGACCAGGCGCACCTGCAGGTCATCCGCCAGCTCCTTAGACGCTGCCCCCTAGAGGTCACACAGGGTCAGAGGTCAGAGAGGGGGTATGCACTGTGTTTAGTAGTAGTGTCAGTAGCAGTGAGGGTTTTTGGAGCCGGGTGATGGGTGTGTGTTCACCTTCTTCCGGTCCTCCTTCAGCTCGTTGTAGTCCTCAAACAGCTTGGTGTAGGCATCCTTCAGCTGGGCCAGATTGTCCCTGAGGGGGGAGGGGGGTTACTGATGACTTAAGTTGTCCCTGAGGGGGGAGGGGGGTTACTGATGACTTTTAATTACCAATGACCAGTGGAAACTGAAAGGGGGGTTTCTAAAGATAAATAGGGGATTTCCAAACCAGCACTGCCACGCTTCAGTGTGTGTGTGTGTGTGTGTGGGTGTATGTGTGTGTATATTATCTATATTCCATAAAGTGACTCCTAAGTATAATTTCTTGAGTTGATTAATATGTCAGCAGAATATTTATATCCAATATGTTACATAATCATATATATATTACCCCGCCCCACCCACCTCACTTCTCCAGACTTCCTCTGCTCCAGCTGGATCTGCTGCTTGTTGCTGTCCACCTGGAGCTTGAGCCGGTCGTTCTCACTCTGCACCAGCTGTTTCTCTACCAGCTGGGCCTTCAGTGTCACCACATCCTGCTCCACATCCCTGCATCTGGGGCGGAGGACGGCGGAGAGAGAGAGACAAAGAGAGGAGAGGGAGGGAGATGGAAAGGACAGTAGAGAGAAGGAGAAAAGTTTGTTTTGTTCCTACTGATGGTCCCTCCCTCCCTCCCTCCCTCCCTCCCTCCCTCCCTCCCTCCCTCCCTCCCTCCCTCCCTCCCCTCCCTCCCTCCCTCCCTCCCTCCCTCCCTCCCTCCCTCCCTCCCTCCCTCCCTCCCTCCCTCCATCCCTCCCTCCATCCCTCCCACCTGTCTTGCAGGTTCTTCTTCATGACTTCAGCCTCATCCAGTTTGCTCTGAGCCTGCTGCAGCTCTTTGAACAACGTCATCATCTGGCCCCGCAGGTGCTCCACCTCAGACTCAGCCTGGGACACGCACGCAAACAAGATTCCATCCTGGGTTACTCTCTGGCTTCGTGAGATGTTGAATATGAAACTAACAGCATGAGCTCTCGTCTTGACTGCTCTCTCAGTGAGACTGAGCATTCCGGATGTGCACTGCCAAGATTCTACATCTAGCCGAGTGGGATGATCTTGTTTATAGATTTTAAATCCAGTTGGACTTGTTTCTAGTGTAAGTGGATGCCCTAGTGACTTCCTTTACGTAAACGACACATTGTTTTAAGATATCTTGTCAGGTGAAATGTTCTTTCTCTACTGGCAGACAAATTGATTTGTTTTCAAGCATAACAACGCAAATTTTGGTAGCGTACCTTCCCGGCTCCAGAATTTTCCTGTTGCGTCTTCTGTTCTGTTTCTGTTGCAGCCCCTGCAGTAGTGGGTGGGACATCCCTTTTCTCCTCCAGCTGGAGAGAGGTCTGAGTGCAGCTCTCTGAGCTCTCCTTCTCCACCAGTTCTGTAATCCTAAACGCATCACACACACACACCACACAAATCAGTAGGTCAGATACAAAGAAAACACACCAACACTTTGAATCATCAAAGGTGACGTGGTAGTGAGACCATGGTGTTAGGCCTCACCTGGCCCTCGCAGCCTGGAGCTCAATTTGCAGCCTCTCCACCCTCTGGCTCTCCTTCCTCAGGGACTGAAGCAGCTGGCTCACCGTCAAGTCCTCAGACTCCAGACGAGAAGCGCTCATGTCAAACCTGGAGGCCAGACCGTCACAAACATCCTTCGCTCCCAACTCTCCATCCTGGAAACAGCCAACGGAAAGAATTAAACACAAACACACACACACAATGTGGTCATGAGAGAGTGTGTGTGTGTGTGTGTGTGGTGTGTGTTACTCACTGATGCAATCCTGATTTCTATGAAAGAGTCCTCAGGTGAGTCGTGGCCAGTCTTCAGCTGCAGTTCAGAGTTCATGGCCACCAGGTCACTTTTCTCCGCCTGCAGACGAGCCACCTGGGCACGCAACGCCACCAGCTCTGCACTCTGATTGGCTGAACCTCCCTAGACGGTACCCAATCAAAACATCTGCATCAGCTGTATAAAACGAAACGATGAAATCAAAACATCGTTCATATGCCAAATCCAAGGGGGCACCTTCACAAACAACATTTTTTTTTACCTGAGGAAATGAATTGCTGACAAGTTAGAAGGAAAAAAAAAAGTTATACAGCTGGTTAAATAAAGCTGTATAAAGCTGACAAAGACAGACTACTGACCTGTCCCCTACCCTCTGCTCCTCCCTCCTGCTCCCCCCTCCTGCTCCTCGGCTCCCGGTCGTCTATGGTGAGCGCCTCGATGCGTCTCCTTGCCTCATCCAGCTTTTCCTCCAGGAAGTCTCTCTCCTCCCTCTGCTTCTCCTTCCAGGTGGACAGGTCCTCAAAGCGCTCCTTCATCGACAGGTTGGTCATTCTGAGAGCCTCTTCAAGGGGGAGACACAGGGTAGGTTGAGTACAGTACACACATGTACCCAGGGTTTTGGGGAGCCCAAACAAAAATAGTGTAGGGGGGCCTTTTGATTGGCAATTTCTTTTTTTTCCTTCTCCTTTTTTGGGGGGTGGGTGGGTCAAATGAATCACGGTGCCCTAAACACATGTTTAGTTTGTTTATTGGGTCGGGCTTGCATGTACCAACTCAGAGACACTATTAAGTATTATCTCTCTGTCTCTGTTTCTCTCTCTGTCTCTCTCTCTGTCCCTCTCTCTGTCTGTCTCCCTGTCTCAGTCTCTCTCTCTCTCATTAAACCACCACTACCCCCTCATCAGTCCCATGCCCTCACCCTTCAGGTCCCTGTTCTCCTGGATGAGGATGTTCATCTGATGCAGCGTGCCTTCCAGAGTCCCCTCCCCTGGGCCGGGGTGCCCTCCTCCCGCGGCGTGGCGGGACACTTCCCCGTTCACCATGGGGGTGCCTGTGGCCATGTTTCCAGACCCTGCACTCGCGGAAAACAGGTTTAAAAATAGATATTTTATTTCTTCTCAGTGAAAATGGAGGCTTTGAGAGACATAGCTTTTCTTGGCGTTGTTGCTCAATAACGAAAGCGCGAGTTTCTAATTCAACATTCTTATCAGAAGTCACGTGTCGGGGAGGACTATAGCCTGATGTCGACGTATTCGGGAGACCAGTACATGTCAAGTCATTCTAAAAGTAGGCCTATCGATAAATGTCTCTATCAGGTAGCACAACACGAACAACTGTAGATAGCCTATACGCAGTTGATGATAAAATATTGATTAACAACAAGTCAGTAATGTTCAATGTCAAAGTTGTTTTTCCAATCGTTTTTTACTTACGTGTATTTATGTATCGCTTAGGTAATTAGAACCGTGACTACCCTAAGTTAGGCCTTAAATATTTTCACATTAGACAGGACACTTATAAAGTTAATAACTTCAGCTGGATCATGTGCGTCACATTTGACATACAACATAGCCTACATGAATTAGTTATGAGATAGTTTGATCTACTTACCGGCGGTAAAGAACACAAATATTTTACAATCACAAATTCGGTTTGATAGCCTAGGTCCAGAGACAAGTCTTCCTAACTGCACAAACGTCTACTGATCTGTTTTGGTTTTGAGCGTTTCCTGTGTAAAGCTTACGTCACAGCAGTATCAGAAACTCTATATCACTTGCGCAAAATAGTTAACCATACGTTACAAGGCTGAAGTAATTCAACCACCGCTTAACATCCAAAGCCTATCCGTATGTGTTGAATGTTAGCGGAAAAAACTGCGCCGCTAACGCCCCTACTGAAGAAATAACATATTTTAGATCAGCTGACAGTGACGTCATGGCCAGTCTTTTTCCACTGGGATTCCCCTTCGGGAATGACCTTGCGCATTTACATCACATTTAATCACTAGACATGCTTAGAAACAAGTGCACATCTCCATTAATCAATTATTTGTTTCCATTTATTGTAGTAAAATATTAAGTGTATTTTTATCATTACGTTTTCGAAAGTGTATAATTTCTCCACACATAGTCTTATATTGAATTTCTGCTGGGTAGAATATGTTACCAAACTTATAAAAAAAAAAAAAAAAAAAATATGATTTGGCCTTCTTGACAAAGTATTTAATGCAGACATCCTACATCCCCAGCAGGTGACGCTAAATGTGGTTTGAAATACATGGTTCGAAACTCATTATCAGAGACTGAACACAATAGCCAAGCTTTACATAGTTTACACAACACTAAAGCCTCCTTTCCACCTATAGATAATTACCTCAGCAACTAGGTCAGTTATTATTAATTTGGTGCCACTATTTGTTACTTTTGAACACATCACAGCAGACATTTTAAATGTTCCTTATCAAAAAGTTTGATATACGGTGTTTCAAGTTTGATATCCGCTAACACAACACATACGGATAGGCTTTGGATGTTAAGCCGTCATTGAATTACTTATCAAAAAGTTTGATGAGGAAAATCTGACCAGTGACTTGATTGATTTATAGTCCACACTTTTGCCTATAAACCGCACACCCGTATGCCTAATAAACGTAGTGATTTCCTAACCGTAACTTTTTTTCCTAAAAAGTGATTCATAGTCAATTGTGGTTCTCAGCTGTAGAATTGATTCATTAAACATTTTCACAGATAAAACCAGAGGTTGGTCAATGATTGGCTGACTAAACTTTTGAGCTGTCTGATTGGGTGAGGTGACATCTGAGGTCTGCAGCTTAGAGAGCCTGCAGGAATGTCTCTGAATGGAGACGGACGATGTTGACTGCCGCTGCTGTTACGGGCATCAAAGTTAGACTTTGGACTCTAGGTCAAATATTGCGCACCTAAAGTAGTTGCTTTTGGATCCATCTGGAGCTATGACTGGTCGTCTTTAACGGGGATGTTATCAATACCAAACAAGCTCTAGCAAACAATAACTTGGATGATTGTCTATTGCACCCTTATAATCTGTCATATAACAAAAATGAAATCAGCATCTCACAAAGGATAATACTGGAACTATTGAAACTAACAGACTTTACTTATGTAAGTATGCATTCCTAAATTGTGATTAAAAAAACTGCTTCAAGCGCGGCTTTCTTGGGTCTATGATTAGTGACGCGTAAACTCGGGGAACAACTAACTGCAGAAGTCACCATGCTCTTTGCGTCCCTGCTCCTCGCGCTGGGCTGCGTTACATGGACGTTGGAGAAGACGCACGGATGTCAGCTTCCTACCGAGTGGCGTCCGCTCAGCGAGGGATGCCGCGCGGAGCTCGCGGAGATCATAGTGTATGCCAAGGTGCTTGCCATCCATCGGGAGCCGTTCGGTGGGGGCGAGAACCTCTACAACTCACTGCCGTTCCCGTTTGGGTACGGGTATGAGGGCGCGGAAGAGGGTCTTCTCTATTCGGCGGAGGTAGAGCTCGTGTGCGACCAGGCGTGGGGCAGTATGCTGGAGGTTCCCGCCGGCTCGCGACTCAATCTTACGGGGCTCGGCTACCTGTCGTGTCAGTCGCACACGGTGATGGAGAACTACTCTTATATCTTTTTCCTCCGGTGAGTGAGTGTGTCTTGGTCTTCCAGTCAATCATAATCACAAGACATCTCCTTTCTAACTTTTTATTGCCCTGGCTCTAACATATTGTGTTTACCCTCCCTGGCATTTGGCAAATTTTGACTCTACTAAACATGTTTGTGTTTCCATGGTTTGCATATTTGCGTGTTATGCACAGGATGGATGAGAACTACAACATCCTGCCCCATGGAGTCAACTTCCAGGACGCCATCTTTCCGGACACCCTAGAGAACAGGCGGACGTTCTCCAGCCTGTTCCAGTTCTCCAACTGCACGCATGGCCAGCCCCTGCAGACCTTCACCCCTGAGTGGGATGCCCAAGAGGACAGCAGGGTAGGACCGCCACACTGAGAGAGGAGGGGGGTGAGGGGTGGGGGCAGAAAGAGGAGGGGGGGATGGAGGAGAGAGGGGAGGGGCAGAGAGAGAGAGAGAGAGAGAGATAGAGAGAGAGAGAGAGAGAGAGAGAGAGAGAGAGAGAGAGAGAGAAGGATAATGAGAGAGAGAGAGAGAGAGAGAGAGAGAGAGAGAGAGAGAGAGAGAGAGAGAGAGAGAGAGAGAGAGAGAGAGAGAAGGATAATGAGAGAGAGATGGAGAAAGAGAGAATGGAGGCAGAGGGGACAAGAATGAGAGGGTAGAAGGGGAGAGATTCTCTGTGATAGGTAAGAGGAAGGAGGAAAAGAAAGAAGGGAGGAGAAAGAAAGAGAAGAAAATAGTGGAGGTAAAGAGGTCTTCAGGTCTGAACAGCTGGAAAGATAAATTCAACCTGCTCGTAAAATGTTGACACACGCATGCACGCACACACTCAACACACACACACGCATGCACACAGACAGACACGCAGGCATGCGAGTTGCAAGGCCAGTTATGGAATATATTCAACTCCATATTTTACTGCCCTGTTGCCCCTGGATACGGAGGGTAACTGCAGTCAAGGTTCCAGATGAACATCTGCAGTCATTTTCCTGAGGTGAAATAAGTGACACACACACACACACACACTCCTTGTGTGTGCCTTGACAACTTTGAAAAGTCTAACTTGCCCTTGGTCCTCTGTGCGGACACGATTCTGATACACAGTTTAGTCTCTCGGTCTCTCCGGGTGTGTGTGTGTGTGTGTGTGTGTGTGAGAGAGACCTCAGTCGTATATGGTACACAGGGTCTGGGTGGAAGACAGGGAATCCTAGTGGCTGTGTCAGTGTTGTGTTCAGGATCCTGGGTGGCTGTGTCAGTGTTGTGTTCAGGATCCTGGGTGGCTGTGTCAGTGTTGTGTTCAGGATCCTGGGTGGAATGTTCCCAAACTCAGTCAGAAACACGTTCCTCCACCCTCTCTCTCCCTCCCTCCTCCTGCAGAACATGAACCCACCATGTCAAAGCCAGCACAACACACACACACACTGTTGTGTGCCTTTGTGTAGTGTGCGATTCGAAGGACCTTGTCCTGGACTAGGATGGAAGCGTTTGACCTCTGATAAGGTCAGGTGATTCTATAGGTTGTTCCTGAGATCAGAGGTTAATCATCAGCTTAGAGGAAAGGGTTAACTGTGGATCAACAGTGATGCCTGGGGGTCAGTCCTGTTTTGGTGTAGAGCCACCTCACCCATCCTAGCCACACAGCTGAGGGAAGGGGCTAAGTGTTGAAATGGTATCTAGCCGTGCCTAAGACAAGCGTTACGGCTTTGGACACTGACAGCGTTGACGTGTGGCACCTCAGAAGTACAGTCGATTGATCGTGTTTTTACCACGGAGTGTGCGACACCACGGGTGTCGGGTTTCAAGCTGAGGATCTAGGGAGTGAGAGGTCAAAGGTCAGGGGTTTAATACCACGGTGCGACTTGAGCCAGAATGTGGACAAGCAGAGGTGGTGACCTCAGGGTCGTGAATAGGTGTGTCACTATGGCTAAGCAGATGTCTCTCTGTGTCTGTGTGTTGGTGTGTGTGTCAGCTTTGTTAGTTGCACAACAAAGTGACTATCCCACACACACACACACACACACACACACGCACACACAGACACACACTCTGGTGTAGACTCCTGTGTGGGGTGGACCCCCAAGATGGGGGATGTGAGTGGCGGGCTGGGAGAGACGTAGGGACAGCAAGGTGGGCTCAGTCTGCTCCCTGTGTGTTCCTGTGAGAACGCTGATGTTCCAGACAGACACACACGCAGCCTAGGGCGGCCCCCGCCACACAGAGCACCTTGACTTCCACACAAACCCCTCAATTAGCATCTAAACCCCTCTTATCCACCACGCACAGTTCCGGAGCACCCTGGAATCTATGGACGCTTGGTTCTTGGAATTCCTCTCAGCGTTCCGGAACTGCTCCGAGAAGAATGCTGCCCGTTTAAGACTTCCTCTCCTTTATTACCGAGCAACTATTGAGGAATGAAAGAGAGGGATGGGGTGAAAGGAAAGAGAGTGTGTGAGAGAGAGACATGGGGAGAGATACAGAGAGACAGAGAGAGAAAGATGGGGATCTAGATTGAGATGGTACAGTTAAGCTGGAGAGAGTAAGAATTGGCTCTTGCTGGTGGTCTTAAGGCTGCCTCCCAGAGACGGCCTCTTAAGGACAGAGGTTTGCTGTCCTGTCTGCTCTGAACTGTGGTAGTAGCCTACCCTGGTCCTACTGTAGGATCTCTCTATGTCTCTGAAACTATCTCTTCTACAAGTGTACAGATGCACCGCCAGTCACTCAGACACACACACACACACACACACACACACAGACGGTGGTTAGTTTAAGGTTTTACAGCTGCTAAGAGTCTGTTAGGGAAATGGCCTCAGGTTAGGTCAAAGGGCAGGTGTGTGTGTGTGCGTGTATGTGAACGTGTGTGTGTGTGAGTTGATGTTTGGACAGATGACCAGCAGGTAACACTCAGATGTTTTGACAGGTGGTGGGGGCGGAGCTTAGTTTAGGCTGATGTCCCCAAAGGGCCCGAACCCTGAAACGCACTAAGGACTTTCACTTTTTTTTTTACCACACACACCCTCACACACACCCTCACACACACCCTCACACACACACACCCTCACACACACCCTCACACAGACCCTCACACACACACCCTCACACACACACATTCACACACACCCTCACACACACCCTCACACACACACCCTCACACACACCCTCACACGCACCCTCACACGTATGCACACTTGCACCACAGTCATTTGGATTGCAGGAGCTTTTTTTTTTGAGTTCTAACAGTACAATAGGCTGAGAAGGAGATTATTTGGATTGAGTTTTCCACAGGCCTGCGTGCACACACAGTTCCGCAGGGGCCCTCACCCCTGTCGACCTGCACATTGTGGCACGGGATTGGGATGGGGGTTAGAAGAGAGGCCATGCGCCACCAATGAGCTGGAAAATTGGGGCCCCTTGTACATGACTAAATCCAGTACTGTAGCCAGGGTCTGGGGACACCCCACAGTCCTTCACACAATAACTCAACACAATAATAAAATGTTCATAACTGGCACCCCTACTAGACACAGTGACCCTCCACAAAGCCATCTCTCCACCCTGTAACCCCTACAGTCTGGGCACACATACACACCACTCACACACACACACACACATCACATGGTAGAAGCAGCAGTAGAGGAGCGTTAGGAAACACATGCAGGAGCTGCGGGGAGCCAATGAGAGGATGATGTCACCGGGCTCCCACGCTCCCCTCTGATGCCAGCACACCAGATAGCAACTGGCAAGCTGTCTGAACAAACAGGCTCACAGCCTTGACCCCCCCTTCTCCCTTAAGAACTCTCCGTCTCTCTCACTTTGTCCATCCGTCTCTGCCCAATCCTCCATCTCTCACCTCCCTCCCTCCCTCCCTCCCCGATGCCTTGCTCCTTCTCTGTCTTTCTGCTGTCCCCTCTTCCCCATCTCTTTTTCTTGTCCTCTTCCCCTCCCCTCCTCCTCCTCCTCCTCCCTCCTCCTCCTCCTCCTCCTTTCCTCCTCCTCCTCCCCCCTCCCTCCTCCTCCTCCTCCTCCTCCTCCTCCTCCTCCTCCTCCTCCTCCTCCTCCTCCTCCTCCTCCTCCTCCTCTCCTCCTCCCCCCTCCTCCTCCTCCTCCCTCCCTCCCTCCCTCCCTCCCTCCCTCCCTCCCTCCCTCCCTCCCTCCCTCCCTCCCTCCCTCCCTCCCTCCCTCCCTCCCTCCCTCCCTCCCTCCCTCCCTCCCTCCCTCCCTCCCTCCCTCCTCCTCTTCCTCCTCCTCTTCCTCCTCCTCCTCCCTCCCTCCTCCCCCTCCCTCCTCCTCCTCCTCCCCTCCTCCTCCTCCTCCTCCTCCCCTCCCTCCTCCTCCCCTCCTCATACTCCTCCTCCTCCTACCCCCCTCTTCCTCCCCTCCTCCTCCTCTCCTCTGCAGCTGCTGTGCTCCTCGGTGCAGGGGGCTCTGTTCCAGGAGGAGGAGAAGGGCAGGAGGCTCCAGGAGAAGCTGGAGCAGCAGGAGAGGAGGGGCCGGCAGCTGAAGGAGCGAGTGCGGAAGGTGAAGCGCTCGCTCCGCAACGCCAAGAAGAGCGCCCGCCGGGCGGAGCAGGAACTGCAGGAGCTCCGCAATAGGCTGAAGGAGGCGGAGAGGAGGGCGGGGCGTCACCTCAACGCCATCTCGCTGGAGGAGGACACGCCCCCCCGGTATGAGGCGGGGCTCCGCCCCCGAGCCAAGCTGTGAGACAGAGCAGACAGAGAGCAAGGCTGCTGGCAGTCTGGAACACATGGCTCACACACACACACACTTATATACACACACACTTATATACACACACACACACACTTATGCAGACACACACACCTATGCACACACGCACACACACAAACTTATACGCACGCCCACACACACGCACTGTACTTGTATACAGTACTTGCTTTCACAGGGAAACATATTCATACTAACAGTCACAACAACATTTGAAGTGAACACCCACATAAAGCAACTGCCTTGGTTCTGCCATAATTGTACTCAAATACTATGATACCATGCATCCATAAGCTGAATGCTGTTGTCTTTCCATTAGTGTGTACAGTATGAATGGAGAGAAAGAGAGAAATGAGAGAGAAATGGTGGGAGGAAGGAAGGAGAGTGTGTGATGAATACAGTGTTGGAATGAATAGACATTAGATCCACATATTGCCTGTCTGAGTCTCTTTGCGTCCTGAATGTGTTGGGATGTAGTGTTTTGTAATTTTTTACATGAATGTATTTCTGATATTCCAAATAAAACATACATTTGTCAGATACTAATGTTAGACTGTTGTTTTATTCAGACTTCAGAGCTTTTTTAGTGGCAAGAGAGATGAGCTTCAGAGAGAGAGAGAGGGGGCAGAGAGAGAGGGAGAGAAAGAGAGAGAGAGAGGAGAGAGACAGAGAGAGAGGAGAGAGAGAGAGAGAGAGAGAGAGAGAGAGAGAGGGGAGAGAGAGAGAGAGGGGGGAGGGGGGGAGAGAGAGGTAGAGAGAGAGAGAGACAAAGAGGGGAGAGGGGGGAGAGAGAGGAGAGACTCTGGAGAGATGTGGGCTGATGTTAGAGGGCTCCTAATGGGTTTCCCTCTCTCCTCCAGGCATGGGGCGTCCAAGCCAGATGTACCTCCCCCACAGACACACAAACACAGTTTCCGTCTCTTTCACACACGCTTTCTCAAACACACACACACTTTGTATTTCTCAACAACACATTCAAACACATTCCAAAACTCCTCCCTCATCTTTCTCTCTCTCTCACACACACACACACACACACACACACTCCGTGTCCCTGTCTTTGTCCTAACTCATGAACCCCATCACACAGTCCCTGCACTCAATCACCGTCTGGCTCTCTGAGGACGGTAAAATAAATATCTGCATCGGACTGCTCTCCTGCCCCCCTTGGACAAGGGGGGACAATACACACACACACACACACACACTCCTAATCTCATTAGCTCTCGTAAGTACGCACAAACACACACACACACACACACACTCATATCTGACCTCCTCCTCTCTCCTGGCCGGCAGGCTACGGTGGTGACACTGAGCAGAATGGAATGTGCTTTTCTGGGCAGGAGAGAAGGAGAGGGAAAGAGGGAAAGACAGCAGGACTACACTGAAGTATTTCTTTAATTCTGCCTTCATAACAACCCCTGGAAGGATCCTTCCGCTTGCTGGATGGTCTGACAGTGTCCGGTCCTGAGAAAATCCTCCTCATCTCTGAGGGAGAGGAGGAGAGGAGATGAGAGAGATGAGGAGAGGAGGAGAGGGAGGAAAGAAGGAGAGTGAGGAGAGGAGGAGAGAGAGGAGAGGAGAGGGAGGAGAGGAGGAGAAGAGGGAAGAGAGGGAGGAGAGGAGGAGAGGGAGGAAAGGAGGAGAGAGAGGAGAGAAGGAGAGGGAGGAGAGGAGGAGAGGAGGAGAGGGAAGAAAGAAGGAGAGGGAGGAGAGGGAGGAGAGGGAGGAGAGGGAGGAGAGAAGGAGAGGAGAGAAGGAGAGAGGAGATAAAAAGAGGGAGGAGAGGAGAAAAGGAGAGGAGAAGGAGAGAAGGAAATGAGGAGAAGAGAAAAAGAGGAGAGAACAGAGGCGTGGTTAAAGGGAGGGTCAGAGGAGGGTTGAGGACATTGTGTGAGTCTCGGTGCATCAGCAGGATGGTTCACCCACACCCAGGCCGGGTCCCACCAGACTAGAGAAGGGCTGGACCCGAGGACAGAGAGGAGGTGAAGTGGAGGGAGGAGGACAGGAGGAGGGAGGTCATTTCAGGAGACTTTAGTTTTTCTGCTTCCTCTATAGGACCCCCTGAAGAGAATGGAGTGGTGAGGTGGAGATTGTGTGTGTATTTCTGTGTGTGTGTCAATATCTATGATGTGTCCAGAGCATTCCTTTGGCCTGAGCAAAATTAACAAATAGTGAGGGTTGTTAGAAGGGGCGTGAGGGAGGGAGAGAGAAAGAGAAAGCAAATAAGAGATCAATAGAGAGAGAGAGAGCAATGGAGAAAGATAAATAAAACTAAAGGAAAAGGAGAATAAACAGTTGAGGGAATGTGCTTTCATCAGACTGAGGATTCTGTAGGTGAAAGGTTAAAGGTGAAAGGTTAGGCTTTTGGGATCTGGGTTGTGCGTTCGTCCGTCTCGGAGGTTTAAGGTTTTCTCAAGCGTCTGCAACAGAGGCCACTATCCAGAAACACTTTTACCAGTTAAGGCGCAAGAGCACTTATCTATAATGACTATGATTAACCTTAACACAAGCAATTCCACAGTGGAAAATACACCATTACACACCGGCTCCAAACCTGCCCTGGGGAGAACACAGGGGGACGGTCTACTTATGTCATTACAACCAGCCAGGAATCCAACCACCAGCTTTGTTGACGCCTGGGGGGAGGGGCTTCATTTAGCCATGAAGGCATCCTGTAAACGTAGGCCCCAAGTGTGTGACCCTCTGTTCTGGCGGACCGGTAGGTTCATCTAGTACTTGACGAGGTTCTGTGAGGAACATCTGCCCAACGTCAGGGGAACGTCTGTCTGCCTCCTGTCTGGGGAACGTCCGTCAGAGGAATCTGGTGTCTGTTGAACATCTGTCATGTGTAGGATATGCTGTCTTTTAATAGGTCTGCGTGTGTGTATTTGTGTGTGTCCTGGGCCATATCATCTCTGATCCGGTGTAAAAGTTAGAGGTCAACCAACCAGACAAAAGAGAGATATTTTTTGCGGAAGCTTTGATCTGTTTGGAGTCTAATCCATGAGTTTAAACACGTCTGAGAGTCTGAAACACACACACACTCAAACAAATAAAAACCCAATTACAATCACTTCATGATCATTCAGGATTTATTTGAGGAGAAGAACAAAATAAAAGTAATACAATCAGTCATTCTGGCCTCTGTTGTTGTCACGGTAACGCTGTTATGTGCACATGATTGTCAAAGGCATACACAAGCACATTAACAGAAGGCCATCTTCATCATCATCATCATCATCATCATCATCATCATCACCACAGCACAGAGAGAGAGGCGGCGACAGGATGGTCGCATGACATGGAGGCCAAACTTGACATTGCCACGCCAACGCCAAACTCGACGTTGCCACGCCAACACACAAGATGAAGGTGGTCTTGGTCTCATGCAGTGAGTAAGTACGGCCCGCCGTAGGGGCTCTTTTCTGGGCCGCGGCCCGGGGAAAGCCCCAGGCTCTGAGGCCTACACAGGTACTCCTTTAGTTACAGATACACATACAAGGACATATAAGGTGATGCATACTTGTGGAGCTGAACTCTCCAAGCATTTTTAAACATGCTTGAATTGTTCTTTTACGAAATAGTTTGCATTTGTATAATTTTTTTTTACATCTTCTCCAGATCTCATGAGGGTTGATCGTGAAAGGGTTGTGAAGTTGCTGTTGTCGAAGCTCCTTCGCTGTGGCAACAGCGAGCTCAGGGCTGAGAAACAGCACAGGCGACAGGCAGATGTGAGGATGGTGAATCGGTAGAGTTTTTAAAACAGTGGCTGTCGTTGCAGCTTTCACGTTTACACATGTTAGGAAACCGAAGCTTGAGTTTACAGAACAGTGTGTGTGGGGAAAACAGATGACTAACACTCCAGTAAAAAAAAAAACGATATTGTTTAGAACACGATGGCAGATCGTCTGTGGTGTGGATGGAGTTACAAGTGTTTTCCACATGCTGTTATAAACAAGCGATTTGGAGGGGGCGGAGAATCTTTTTGAACACAACACAAATTTTCCGCGCGGCGAGATGACATGTAGCGTAAAGTAAATGCAAACACGCGAATTTGCGTCTTTTTCAAAAATTTTGCTTGACGCTGTGTCACTCGAATAATTTGCTTCGCTTTTGGTGTGAACACATTTTAAGAGAATACAATCGCCACCCTCCACCCCACGCCCACAGAAAAACACACTTCCCGAACAGCACAACATTCTTTAAGGTTACCTTGAAAATTATCATTCATATTCACAGTTTATTTACAATACCTTTTTTTGGTGGATACTCATATCAGAAAAAAATACACATAATTTTTGATAAAAATAAATCATGACAACATAAATGCGTTGGTTGGTGGAGCCCTAAAGTCAATTATCTTCCCCATGTTCCCACCACCCCTCGACAAGACACACACACACACACACACACTGTATCAATACACAAGCATTCACACACAAACACAGGTACACTCAGACAAGGGGATGGCATCCAACTAAATGAGGGCCCGTAACTAAGTTACGAGTCTCAGTTTTCAAGCTTCTTGTTGCCAGGTTACTATGAAGACGAACACAGTCATTATGGAGGGTGGGGAGAGGACAGAGTGATGGGGATCAAGAATATGACAGGAAAGAGCGGGGAGACGATTGGAAGGGAAGGAGGGTGAAAAAAGAGAAAATCACTTCCCCTCTGATAGGTTGCAGTTCAGTTTGTGTTCAGCCCTTGGTTTGAGATCCTTTCGCTCCGAAAGGAGTGGCTTGATATGCAGATAACACAGCCAAGGGTCTTCACCTTCACACGGGCAAGACTAGCCGTTCTGTCTGCCCACCTGGAACATCTAAAATGCCTTGAAACTCAACATGTTCCGGACAGGTTCTCCTAGGGACTCCTCCTTGCTGTTGCGTCAGATGGTTCCACTAGTTCAGATCTTCACAGTAGACCTTCCTGACCACAGCACTGTCTTTGGCTCTATTTCACACGGACGGGACATTTTACACTGACGTTCTGTAAAGGGATAGTTAGATTTGCATCAAATAGACACGGTGTGCTCTCTCGCATATCGCATTCTGACATGTGGGGAGCCTAGCTACTATGGCAGATGCTGCAAACTCAGGACGTCTCCAGACTACACACACACACACACACACACACAGGAACCACCAGACCTGGTTAGCCCTACACTTGCTCTATGGCACCTCACAGCCCTATCTGGTCTCTGGCCAACACATCTGTGTGACTCAGTCTGGCTCTGAGAGACCAGAGGATACAGGAGGTTTCTGTCAGGAGGTACAAACCCATTTAGAAACACGATCGACTACAGTTGAGCGATCCCTTTAAACGCGTCGCCGACCAATCACCTGGCCGGAAACGAGCGCGGGCGGTTGCCAAGGAAACCAAGGGTCACGGCATAGCCTGACTGAGCTGAGGAACTCCCTGAGAACTGGAGCTGGGGGCGCAGGGTGATGATGTCATCCCGACGGGCTCACCTCGCGAGGCCATGGCTTCGTTATGCTATTGGTTGGAATTGGGGGAAAGGGGGTGTGGCTTAAGAGCTCCACCGTGGTGGATCCGAAGCTACGATTGAAAAGCAGAGAGGCCCCACTCACAGTCTCCTTCAGATCTTCAGATCAGGGACCTTTACTCAACACATCCAGGTCCTGGGCTAGGAAACACCTGCTGCTTGGCCACTGACGCGTTCAAATGTTAGCGTACGGCTTGCTATCCTAAATCTGCAGCGCATTTTATAGTTTCTACATGTGGTATATCTATACCTGCCACTCTAACGTGAGAGACTATCCTGTCCACGACTCTCTCCACATCTTAAACCTGCGATGCCTTAGAATGACCTGTATTTACGACCCTCAAAGGGCGATTATTATAAAAGTCTTAGAAAGTAAGAAAATAAAGAAACATTCCGCATGTTTCCACAGCAGAGAATTCCTCCGATGCTCTGATGTCAGTCTGGACAGCTTGTTACCATCTCTACTCCCTGCCTGATGAGTCCTCCTGGATGAGGAGGCTAATTACTGCTAGTTCTACAAACGTTATCTGGGTCTGAGAAATCATCCAACCCTCCTGTGCAAATGGGTCAAATCTCCTAACATGACACCACTGAACAGTCATATGGTACTAATAAAGCACTTTCTTAAAACATGTGCACAACACAAACAAGCAAATGGGGAAAAACAATTACTGAACAAGCGAGAGAAAAAGGAGGGGTCTAAATCAGAATGAAAAGTCCCAGCTTATAACTGTCAACCCATGACAGAAACAAGTGTGAAGAATTTGGAGCGTTGCTGATGGAAGGACTAGATCAGATGGAAGCTAAGGGAATTCCATCACGTCAAGGAGTTCCGTTGACGATGACAGACACGACCCTGACCCTATCACTGACCCAGCCCAAGCTCTATGGTCCCACCCCCACCTAAGAGCAGCCAATCATAGCTGGTCCAAGTAAATCGGTTCGGTGTCGATGTCTCAGGTAACCAACATGTTCTCCAGGCAGTGGGAGGAGCAAGGGCAGATGGTGAGAATGCTGTGTTGTGATTGGTGGGATGACAAAGACAGTTTTTTTTTTGGGCCCTCGCAGTCCTCCTTGGTGGTGTGGAGGGGAGGGGCTAGGCTCGGGGGAGGGGCATGGGTTGGAGGGGGGAGGGGTGTTCTAACCTCCCCCCCCCCATCTCACAGCGGGGTGGCCTCCCAGCTTGCTCCCCGAGGAATCTGACGTCACTTTGTCCCAGTCATCACCGTGGCAACCGCGGAGGGGCGTGGCCGGGTAAGCTCCGCCCCGGTGACAGAGGAGGAGGTGGCGGATGCCAGGCTGTAGGAGGGGGGCGGGGCTGTGGCACCTGCGGGGGGGGGGTGTGTGTGTGGGGGGTGTAGGAGGAAGGAGGGAGAGAGGGAAGGAGGAAGGAGAGAGAGAAGGAGAGAAGGAAGGTGGGGGAAGGCAGTGTGAGAAAGAGTTAGAGAGCATTACAAACACAAAAACATACAAGACACAAAATATATTTGATATATTTGAGACTTGGAATGTCTCAAAAACATCAGAAGCATGTTGGAAAGTGAGTCTCAGAATGTGTGTTTTGATGTTTATAGTATGTGTACACACTCCTGTCTACCAAGCAGCACTCACCGTCCTTGAGGGCTAGGATGGAAGTGTCCGTGGATGGAATCTTGATCAGGGCTGCTTTGGGGCTGTGGTTCTGGGGCTGGGTTTCCGTCTGGATTTGGTTGGTGGTCTGGGTCTGGGACTGGGACTGGATTTGGGACTGGGCCTGGGCCTGGGGCTGGATTTGGGACTGGGCCTGGGGCTGGATGCTGGTCAGGTTGGGGCATGCCGGCACAGGAGTCTGAGTAGGTGCCTTGGTGGTGTTATTGGTGGTCTGGCCCTGGCCCTGGTTCTGGCCCTGGTTTTGCCGCTGTTTGCTGAGAGGATTGGAGGCGTCCATGCTGCTGCCCAGCTGCAGTCTACGCATGTGACGCACCACAGCAGTGGCATTGAACGCTTGCTGAGACAGAGAGAGAGAGACAAAGAGTGAGACAGAGAGAGAGAGAGAGAGAGAGAGAGAGAGAGAGAGAGAGAGAGAGACAGAGAGAGACAGAGAGAGAGAGAGACAGAGAGAGAGAGACAGAGAGAGAGACAGAGAGAAAGAGAGAGAGAGAGAGAGAGAGAGACAGAGAGAGACAGAGAGAGAGACAGAGAGAGAGACAGAGAGAGAGACAGAGAGAGAGAGACAGAGAGAGACAGAGACAGAGAGACAGAGTCAGAGAGAGGTTTAAGCATTTTGTGTTTGTAATGCTGAAGAGTTTGAAGCACACCTACCCTCCACTTGCTCTTGGCAAAGTTCTTGCGGATCTGCCTGCTGACAGACTCATGGATGTTCTTGCAGAAGGGCTGTACCTCCAGAGATCCTGACACACATAAATACACTGTGCTTACACTGCATACTGTTATATAACCTATAGTCTGATTATACTGGCAGACTGTTCACTGGACACCTTCTGAAGCTGTTGAGTGTGAGCGTGTTGGAGTGTGTGTGTGTGTGTGTGAGAGAGTCTCTCACCAGGGGTGTCTGAGAGCCTGGTCACAGGTGTAACGTTTGTCTGGATCCTTCTCCATTAGACTGCTGATGAAGTCCTTGGCTGTTCAAAAGGTCACACATGAACATCAGTGAACGCAATACTGCGTTGAATCAAAACTCTCCAGGAGCACAAATCTGACAGAGATCCTAGATGTTGTCAGAGACTTCAGGGTCCTGTGACAGCTGAGACACGTGTCTGGTCAGCTGTCTGGCTCTTCCCTGCTCTCCAGCTCAGCTCCCAGACAGACA
>NC_140367.1:2947500-2972500 GCF_054491055.1 Hypomesus nipponensis
GAGGGATGGGAGGGGGAGGGGGGAGGGGATCACCAGGATCAGACCATTTAAAGTCAAAGTCCTGGAGTTGGTACAGATCCCAAACACAGTGTGTGCGTGTATGTGTGAGTGTGTGTTTGTGTGAGAGTGAGTGAGTGATTGTGTGTGAAAGACAATCACTGTGGAGTCCTTCCATTGTAGACACTGAGCTGTAAATAGCTGTGAGTCAGCTATCCTCAGCCCCACTTGAAAACACGTAAATACAAATACACGGATATGAATACATGTAAGTCCATCTAACTGCTGGCCTTGGTCTGTCACATCGTCAATCTGATTGACTACCAGGCCACACGCCAGCCATAAAGGATCTGTCATGTAATCAGAGTACAACATCTGTGTCTCATGTTCAACACACACACACACACACAAACAGCAAAAACAAACACACACACACACACACACAAACAGAAAAAACAAACACAAACACACACACACACACAGCCATGTCTCTACATCCCTGTCTGCCACAGACATGACAGACCCTGGCATGCCTCTTGGCCCAGACGAACTGCACCCCACCCACTACTGTCACTGGGTACACACTGGGTAGCAGCTAGGGGGGGACTGGGGGGGGGACTGGGGGGGGATTACTGCTGGGGGTGGGCACTGGGGGGGGGATTACTGCTGGGGGTGGGCACTGGGGGGGGGGGTGATTACTGCTGGGGGTGGGCACTGGGGGGGGGGTGATTACTGCTGGGGGTGGGCACCGGGGGGGGGATTACTGCTGGGGGTGGGCACTGGGGGTGGGGGGTACCTGTTGGGGGTGGGCACTGGGGGGGGGGGATTACTGCTGGGGGTGGGCACTGGGGGGGGGGGGATTCTGCTGGGGGTGGGCACCGGGGGGGGGATTCTTACTGTGGGGGTGGGCACTGGGGGGGGGGGGGATTACTGCTGGGGGTGGCACTGGGGGGGGGGAGGATTACTGCTGGGGGTGGGCACTGGGGGGGGGGATTACTGCTGGGGGTGGGCACTGGGGGGGGGGGGGATTACTGCTGGGGGTGGGCACTGGGGGGGGGGTACCTGCTTGGGGGTGGGCACTGGGGGGGGGATTACTGCTGGGGGTGGGCACTGGGGGGGGGGGATTACTGCTGGGGGTGGGCACTGGGGGGGGGATTACTGCTGGGGGTGGGCACTGGGGGGGGGGTGCTTGGGGGTGGGCGCTGAGGGAGGGGGTGCCTGGGGGTGGGCACTGGGGGGGGGATTACTGCTGGGGGTGGGCACTGGGGGGGGGGATTACTGCTGGGGGTGGGCACCGGGGGGGGAGGGCATTACTGGGGGCAGTCTCAGTCAGCCTGTAATAGACCCCATCCTGCAGGATGTGTGTATGTGAACTGCACACTGATGGACTCCTCTTACACACACACACACAATAGTGCAGTGCGCATTCACACTGATCTCACGGTGAATCCCCAAGAACCGCGAAGATCACAAAATACAAACGGCAGTAGAAAAGATTGGTTTATATGTCATCCGTTTCTGTTTCCCAGACAGCTGTCGCAGAGTCACGGTCACTAAGCCATGTGGACCATGACGAGCAGATCAGCTGGTTGGTTAGTGGACTACAGGAACTATGAGGTGGACTACCTTACCCACGTATCCCGGCGTGCCACAGGCTGTGGACATGACATCACCGCTCCCCTCCATCTTGGAAAGACCAAAGTCGCTGATCATGATCTTGGATTCATCCTGGGGGTTGAAATACAGCAGGTTCTCTGGCTGCAGGAAGTGTGCAGGGCAGGAAGGAGGAAGAGGGGGCAAAGAAAATAGACAGGGGGGGAAGGGAGGGGTAGGAGGAGACAGAGTGAGACAGACCAGTAAGACATTCTATTAGTTTGTAAAAGTTCCTCTGTTAAGATTCTTTAACCCCTCCTCCACTCTCACCCCCCTCCTCCACTCTCAGCCCCCTCCTCCACCCTCACCCCCTCCTCCACTCTCACCCCCTCCTCCACCCTCAACCCCCTCCTCCACCCCACCCCCCACCCCCCCTGCCTGTCTGTGTTTTCCCAGAAGCCCCGGCATGTTCCGACCCGCTGAGCAGAGTAAATCACCAGCGCATGCCACCCCTCACAGCAGTGCATCATGGGTCATGACCCTCAGGACGAGCATGCTCAGACACCCCAGCAGGGGGCGGGGCAAGAAGGTTCACGTTGTGTGTATTTGTGTGTGTGTGCACGCGCGTGTGTGTGTTAGAGATGGAGTCTCAAGATCTTGGTCAAGGTCTTAAGATGGTATGTGTGTGTGTGTCTGTGCTGAAGCCGTTTGGGTGTGTGTGCTGAAAGTGTGTGTGTGTGTGTGTGTGTGCCACAGTCACCTTCAGGTCTCTGTGGACGATGCCCATCTTGTGCAGGTAGTTGACTGCATCCAGAACCTGTCTGATGAGGGTGCTGGCATCCTTCTCTGTGTAGAAGCCCTTCTCCACGATACGGTCAAACAACTCCCCCCCAGACACCCTACATACGAGGGGGCAGTTAACACAGGAAACACACACACACTGACAGAGTGAGAGAAAGAGTGAGTGAGAGACAAAGGGAGCTAAGAGATTAGAGACGGGTGAGAGGAATTAGAGAGAGAAGATAAGGGGGGAGAGAGAGAGAGAGAGAGAGAGAGAGAGAGAGAGAGAGAGAGAGAATGACAGATGTTCAGCAGTGGAAGAGAGAGACATTGAGTGCTAAGTCTGCCCTCTTGCTTTATGACTGGAGCCCAAATTAGAGGCTTTTAAACTGTGGGCTGCCCCTCAGGCTGCAGGCGGTACATTCCCCTGCTAGCCCTGGATAAGCATCTCATCTCTCATCCCATCTCTCAATGTTCTTGTTCTCTCTCTCAATGTTTCTGTCCTTATCTCTGTATAACTCTCTCTCTCTTTATCTCTGAGGAGTCTGAGACTGTGTGTGTGTGTGTGTTTGACTTCATGTTCCAGCACGAGGTGGGTTAGAGATGGAAGAAGGAGGGAGGAGAGAGAGAGAGAGAGATGGGGGAGGGAGGAGAGAGAGATGGGGGAGGGAGGAGAGAGAGATGGGGGAGGGAGGGAGGGAGAGAGAAGAGAGAGGTGGGGGAAGGATGGAGGAGAGAGAGAGAGAAGATGGGGGAGGGAGAAGAGAGAGAGAGATGGGGGAGGGAGGAGGGAGGAGAGAGAGATGGGGGAGGGAGAAGAGAGAGAGTTGGGGGAGGGAGAGAGAGGGAGGAGAGAGAGAGATGGGGGAGGGAGGGAGGAGAGAGAGATGGGGGAGGGAGGGAGGAGGAAGAGAGAAGAGAGAGGTGGGGGAGGGAGAGAGTGGGGGAGGGAGGAGAGAGAAGAGAGGTGGAGGAGGGAGGGAGAGAGAGAGAGAGATGGGGGAGGGAGAGAGAAGAGAGGTGGAGGAGGGAGAGAGAGAAGAGAGGTGGAGGAGGGAGGGAGGAGAGAGAGATGAGGGGAGGAATGAGAGAAGGGAGGAGAGATATGAGAGTTGGAGGAGGGAGGGAGGGAGAGAGAGTTGGGAGAGGGAGGAGAGAGAAGAGAGGTGGAGGAGGGAGGGAGGAGAGAGAGATGAGGGGAGAAATGAAGGGAGGAAGGAGAGATATGAGAGTTGGAGGAGGGAGGGAGGAGAGAGAAGAGAGAGATGGGGGAGGGAGGGAGAGAAAGATGAGAGAGATGGGGGAGGGAGGAGAAAGATGAGAGAGAGATGGGGGAGGGAGGAGAAAGATGAGAGAGAGATGGGGAAGGGAGGGAGAGAGAAAAAGGGGTGTGGGGGGAAACGAGACCGATACAGGGAGAGAAACAATATTGTGTAGCAGAGAGACCAAGTATTCAGATACACAGCTCCCTCTCCTGGTTTAGAGTGTCTCTCTAGTCCATGTACAACGTGCCATACTGTGTACACCATACTATATACTGTGTACACCATACTATATACTGTGTACACCATACTATATACTGTGTACACCATACTCTATACTGTGTACATCATACTATATACTGTGTACACCATACTCTATACTGTGTACATCATACTATATACTGTGTACATCATACTATATACTGTGTACATCATACTATATACTGTGTACACCATACTATATACTGTGTACACCATACTATATACTGTGAACACCATACTCTATACTGTGTACACCATACTATATACAGTGTACATCATACTATATACTGTGTACATCATACTATATACTGTGAACACCATACTCTATACTGTGTACACCATACTATATACTGTGTACATCATACTATATACTGTGTACATCATACTATATACTGTGTACATCATACTATATACTGTGTACACCATACTATATACTGTGTACATCATACTCTATACTGTGAACACCAGCCATTCCCGACCTGTCCCACTTTAAGGGCCACTTGCATAGATCTAACACATCCGTTCACTTAATTTGAACTTATCACATGTTTAACAACAGCACAGGAGCCAAACTCTGGAAGCAAATCAGTGACAATGTTGGGAATTTTAAAAGGCATTGAATACTTCGTAACACCATCGAATTTGTTGTTTTGCGCCTGCTTAATGTGTGTGTGTGCGCACATATGTCACTTTGTGTGTGAGTGCATGTGTGTATGTCCATGTGTGTGTGAGTGTGTATGTCCGTGTGTGTGCAGGGTGTGTGTGTATGTGGGTCTTCCCTCTCAAGGACAGATGGTTGCTGCAGGAACCAGAGGGGGAGCTGTCCTCCTCCTGTCTTCCTGTAGAGGGCGCTGTGTCCACAGCCACTAACCACAGCCCAACGGAACCCAGAACAGCTACAACCCTTCCTTTCACCCACTCACTCCCTATACAGATCTAGGATCTAGACTACAAATCCCATTCCAAACGGGAATCCCATTGACACCATAAACTGACAGATCAGTGAAAGAAGGAAATCCAGTTGAGCAGCCTGATTTGAGTTCTGATTGGATACCTATAAATGCTACACATGTATGCAGATGAAGTGCAGCACAGTCAGTTAGCTAGACCTCACAATTAAGGTCTGGGGAAGTAGCCATACAGACACACACACACGCACGCACGCACACGCACACGCACACACACAGACTCACACAGATACACCCTTGCACACACACAGAGAAACACACATACACAATGTGAATCTGGGGGGCATCGTCACAGTGACAGATCAAATTAGAGCTTGTGGAAAGTTAAATTCTAATGAAGTTCCTTAAAAAAAGACGGCAAATTAATTGCTAATCCACCCCTCACTCACACCCTACTGACTCCCTCTCTCTCTCTCTCCCTCTCTCCTTCTCTCTCTCCCTTTCCCTCTCTTTCTCTCCCTCTTTCTCTCTTTGTAGACGACAAAGACTCATGTTATTTTCCAGGGGATGGGCATGGCTGGGAATGACAAGCAAAAACCATAGGAGACCTACACACAGATGCACGTAATCATGCAAACACACACACACCAGACGGTGGGAATAATAGCGTGCTGGCTGGTGACGAAAGAGCCAGGCCACCAGGCTGCAGGGTTGCATAATGCTTCTGTCTCTCTCCTACATTTATATTTAGTCATTTAGCAGACACTCTTATCCAGAGCGACTTACAGTAAGTACAGGGACATTCCCCCCTCAAGGCAAGTAGGGTGAAGTGCCTTGCCCAAGGACACAACAACATTTGGTATGGCAGGGAATCGATCCGGCAACCTTCTGATTACTAGCCCGACTCCCTCACCGCTTATCCATCTGACTCCCATCTACTTTCCTGTCGTGTTCTCGTTCCCAGTCTCTCCCTCTCTCCTCGTCTAAAAACAGTATTGAGCTGTTCTTTTATCTGTGTAATCTGAGTTGTGTGGAGAGGGGAAACTGGGCTGAGGGCCCTCTGATGGGCCAGTCTCTGTGATGTTGCTACGGAACAACAAAATAAGGAGCCACATGAGGCAGGGTTACATGAAGCAGTTACATGGTGGCAGAGCGACACGGAGGCAGGGTTACATGGTGGCAGAGCCACATGGAGGCAGGGTTACATGAGGCAGTTACATGAGGCAGTTACATGAGGCAGAGCGACATCAAGGCAGGGTTACATGAGGCAGTTACATGAGGCAGTTACATGAGGCAGAGCGACATGGAGGCAGGGTTACATGAGGCAGTTACATGAGGCAGTTACATGAGGCAGTTACATGAGGCAGAGCGACATGGAGGCAGAGCGACATGGAGGCAGGGTTACATGAGGCAGTTACATGAGGCAGTTACATGAGGCAGTTACATGAGGCAGAGCGACATGGAGGCAGAGCGACATGGAGGCAGAGCGACATGGAGGCAGGGTTACATGAGGCAGAGCTACACGAGGTAGATACATGGTACAGTATTATACCTCACTCTCTTCTCATCAGTTGTTAAGGATCAGGTCTCTCCTGCACATAAGCCCTGCTGTCTGGTGATCTATCCACCTCTCACCCTTCCTCTACTCTTTCTCTCTCCCGCCATCTCTATCTATTTCTCTGTCTTCTTTCTCTCTCCATCACCCTTTATTGGCGTTACATCATAAACCAAATACATCAGAGGCCAATCTAGATGATAAAATGATCCTCTGGGAATGGAATTCAATCTAATTTCTCTCTTCCTCCCCATCCCTCCCTTTCTCTCCCTCTCTTTCCTAATCAACACCCTCGCCATCCATCTCCCCCTCTCTCCATCTCTTCGCCACAGTGTTCCTTTGGAGTCCTCGGAGCAGACCGGGTCTGGGTGATGTTTGGCTGGGTATCGCCTCCGACGGGAGGGCTTTTATCACGACTCAGATTGAAGCATCAGGCTAGACCTGACTAACTGATCACAGACAGATCAGACATGACCTGTCAAATTCGGAGCACAGGGAGGGTTTCATCACACCAGCCCTGTCAGCACAGATCACAACTTAGAGGATTATTTATATTCAGTCTTGGAGTGTGTCTGTCTGTGTGTGTGTGTGTGCGTGTTTGTTAGGCAGGAGTTAAGCTATACTTTCCCAACTCTCACTTCTTGCTTAAGACAACACCCTGACTTAACAGGACGAAACAGAACCTTTTAGCACGCTAGCTTCACTGCAGCACCTGTGCGATTAGAAGTAGTCGATACTGATAACCTGCTAAGTGGACACACTAACAGACTAGTCACGGTGATGTCACAGAGGGGGTGAACTTTGACATCTGTAACCGTGCTAACGGAACCTCGTCACCGAACACCTGAGGCCTTCAGAGAAGCTTCGGTCACCTTCCGGGGGTGTAGATGGGAAGGGGGCGGGGGGTGAGGTGAGGAGGAGAGAGATGAGGAGGCGAGGAGAGAGGTGAGGGGTGAAGGAGAGAGGTGAGGGGTGAAGGAGAGAGGTGAGGGGTGAAGGAGAGAGGTGAGGGGTGAAGGAGAGAGGTGAGGGGTGAAGGAGAGAGGTGAGGGGTGAAGGAGAGAGGTGAGGGGTGAAGGAGAGAGGTGAGGGGTGAAGGAGAGAGGTGAGGGGTGAAGGAGAGAGAAGGAGAGAGGAAAGATGGTGAGAGAAGTGAGGAGACAGTGGTGACCTGAGGTGTAAACAGATGGGAGACAGGAGGGGTGAGAGAGGGCTGAGGGAGGGAGGAGAGGAGAAGGTACAGGAAGACTAACAGAAAGGAAAGGTGAGAGGAAAGAGGGTTAGGAGAGAGGTGGGGGAGGGAAAGAAGCCAGGAGGAAAGTGAAGGGGTAAAAATGAAGAGAGAGGGAGAATGGCACCCGTGTCTCCACTACCATAAGTTAAAACTAAGTTAAAAGTATCCCACTGCAACGAGCACACATAATATGGTTAGATCAATATGATATATGTAACTGATTCCAATGCAGAATCCACGTGACTAGGTTAGCGTGTTGCATAGCAATAATCTGTCTTATTAATGTTCATACATTACTGCAGCACTCATGGGGCCCACTTCAGGTCTTATGCCTTCTTCAGCCCTCCATCTTAGTGACGATTTAATTGGAGTAATGAGGGCTTAGCGTCTGTAAGAGTGTGTGTGTGTGTGTGTGTGCAGGGTAGTGTGTGCTTGCGTGTGTGTGTGTGCACGCATGTGTGGTAGAGCTTAAACTGTCACCCCTGGTTCAGTCACCACCACAAGCAGTCTGATTAAAGTATCAGTATGAAAGAGAGAGAGAAAGATATACAGAGAGAGATAGCTGCCTACAGGGAGAGAGAGAGACAGAGAGAGACAGAGAGAGAGAGAGAGAGAGAGAGAGAGAGAGAGAGAGAGAGAGAGAGAGAGAGAGAAGAGAGAGAGATAGAGAGATAGTTGCCTACAGAGAGAGAGAGAGAGAGAGGGGGGAGAGAGAGGAGATCCAGTTAAGAGAGAGGTGTGGTGTTGGTGTGTGTCTGGCAGATACTCACAGCTGCATAATCAGGTAGAGATGGTTGGAGCTCTCATATATATCTTCCAGGGCCACGATGTTCTCGTGCTGGATCCTGGGAACACAGATCAGACACACAGGACATTCACATCCAGTCCTGTACAGCTACACACCTGTACAGCTACACACACCAAAGATCATCCTATCTTCATATCCATCCTGTTTCAAGCTCTCCATCTTCTCCTCCTCCTTCCTCCTCCTGATTCCTCTTTCAACCCCTCCATCTTCCCATCTTAAACCCCAGATCAGTATCTGCCCAATACCGCTCTTGCCATGGTTACGGCTCGTCACCCAGGGAGAGCACACACAGGGGATATGCGTGTGGAGTGTGTGTGTGTGAGGTCTGTGTGTGTGTGCGTGTGTGTGCGCGTGTGTGTGTGAGGTGTGTGTGCGTGTGTGTTTGTGTGCGTGTGTGAGGTGTGTGTGTGTGTGTGCAGGTGTGTGTGTGGGGTGTGGGTGTGTGTGCGTGTGTGAGGTGTGTGTGGGTGAGAGGATACTAATCTGTGCAGCTGACCTCTTCACAATGGCAATCTGCCCAATGACGTTAGCGCAGCGGGAATAATATGCACACACGCACGCGAGCACACACACACACACACACACTGTCAGAAAAGGTGGGGAGTTCAGAGCATCCATTCTGAGGTCTGATCACTGATGGTGGTGGATGCAGCGGAGCATAGACTGGCACCCCCACACACACACACCCACACACACACACACCCACACACACACACCCACACACACACCCACACACACACCCACACACACACACACACACACACACACACACACACCCACACACACCCACACCCACACCCACACACACCCCCACACACACACACCCACACACACACACCCCCACACACACACACCCACACACACACACACCCACACCCACACCCACACCCACACACACACGGTCTCTGGTCTGCATAGTGGATGCCTGCCCTGGGCTTAGCAGGATAGAGTGTTTACCTGCCGTCTCTACGGGCAGCAGACAGAAGGGATCTTCTCCTCTGGACCCTGGCAGGCTCTGATTGGTAGATCTAATCCTTCACAGACCAGGGACACGACCAGAACAATGCCCTCAAACACACGGGGCCAGGGCTGGGACTGATCTGTTTAAACCTTGCATTGCGTGTTACTGACCGTGTGTGTGTGTGTGTGTGTGTGTGTGTGTGGTAGTGTCCTTGTGGTAGTGTGTGTGTGTGTGTGTCGCTCAGAGAGCCCTGAGGATGGCAGACCAACAGGACCAGAATAAACCAGGGGAGAGTGGGCAGAGACTGTGGCACGACACATCATCACTATATCATGAGGGGGGGGAAAGAGAGAATTAGAAAGAGAGAGAAAGATGGAAAGAGAGGGAGCAATAGAAGAGTGAGAGGAGAAAAAAAGAGGGAAAGAGCGAGAAAGAAAAAGACAGAAAGATTGCAACACTTCCTGGTAACCCTGAAGAGGCGTGGCTCTGCACGGCTATAAGTCGGCCAGGTTAAACCTGTCAATCACTTGGTTGCCAGGCAACGCTGACAGAGGCAGAAAACTGAAGGACAAAGGAATTGAATGGGAGGAGCTAGTCGAATTGAACCACGCCCCCTGCACTGACTGACGCACTATGACCCTACATCACTGCCCCACCCCCTATCCCTCCAATCACAGAGCAGGAACACACTCTGGTACACTGACATTCACCTATAGTCTGCATCACGCTCACTGCGTGCGTCACGCGGTCAAATCCTGAGGGACGCAAACGTTTCGATAAACACAAGCTCACGTTCACGCATACACACAAGCACACACACAAGCATTCTGTAAGGGGATAATACGGTAATCTCTGGTAACCTGTGTGTGTGTGTGTGTGACCTCCCCCGTCACACTGCTGCTGTAGAGGAGCCTGCTGGGAGCTGCTCAGACACCTGGAGAGTTCACCTGGCCGCCCGCTCTGACCCCGCCCCCTCACCACACGTCTCTTCCTGCTCTGACCCCGCCCCTCACCACACGTCTCTTCCTGCTCTGACCCCGCCCCCTCACCACACATCTCTTCCTGCTCTGACCCCGCCCCTCACCACACGTCTCTTCCTGCTCTGCACCCCGCCCCTCACCACACGTCTCTTCCTGCTCTGACCCCGCCCCTCACCACACGTCTCTTCCTGCTCTGACCCCGCCCCTCACCACACGTCTCTTCCTACTCTGACCCCGCCCCTCACCACACGTCTCTTCCTGCTCTGACCCCGCCCCTCACCACACATCTCTTCCTGCTCTCTACCCCGCCCCCTCACCACACATCTCTTCCTGCTCTGACCCCGCCCCCTCACCACACGTCTCTTCCTGCTCTGACCCCGCCCCTCACCACACGTCTCTCCCTGCCCTGACCCCGCCCCCTCACCACACGTCTCTTCCTGCTGGGTGACAGAGCGGGGTGACAGAGAGCAGAGGACCACATCCCCGTTCTCTTGACATGAGGGACAAGTGAAGCCAGGACGCCCTCCTTGCAGACACACGCTCAACAGAGATATGTTCTCTGGTGTTGATAGGCAGCCGTGAAAGTCACTGTTGAGTGGGGGGGTGGGGGCCGGGGGCCGGGGAGGGGGGGGGGAGGGCGTGGGAGGAGATGAAAGTGGCGGTTTGTTTTGGTCTGGGCTGCTGTAGGCTGAGGTTTCAACATGTCCGAGGGGGGAAAAAACCGACAACACAGAAGTAAAGGGTAGCGGGCGATCCGTTTCCACGGTAACAGAGGGGCGTGTGTGGAGATGTAAGGGAGGGGAGGAGGAAGGGGAGTGATGAGGGCGGGGCCTGGACGAAGAGACTCACTTGCGGAGGACGGCGATCTCGTTCTCGATGCTGCTCTCCTTCCCCTTCAGAGCCTTCTTGGGGATGCACTTGACAGCAAACATCCGTCCTGTGGCCCTCTCCTGGGCCAACAGCACTTCTGAGAAAGCCCCCCTGGAGAGAGAGGCATGGGGAGGGGGAGAGAGGAGGAGAGGGGAGAGAGAGGAGAGGGGGAGAGAAGGGAGAGAGGGAGAGAGGAGAGGGGGAGGGAGAATGGAGAAGAGGAGAGAGGAGAGAGAGGAGAGAGAGAAGAGAGAGGAGAGAGGAGAGAGGAGAAGGGGAGAGAGGGGGGAGAGAGGAGAGAGAGGAGAGGGGGAGAGAGGGGGGCAGAGAGGAGAGAGAGGAGAGAGAGGAGAGGGGGAGAGAGGGGGAGAGAGGAGAGGGGGAGGGAGAGGAGAGAGAAAGAGAGGCATGCGGAGGTGGAGAGAGAGGAGAGAGAGGAGAGGGGGAGAGAGGAGGGGGAGAGAGAGGAGAGGGGGAAAGAGGAGGGGGAGAGAGAGGAGAGGGGGAGAGAGGAGGGGGAGAGAGAGGAGGGGGAGAGAGAGGAGGGGGAGAGAGAGGAGAGGGGGAGAGAGGAGGGGGAGAGAGAGGAGGTGGAGAGAGAGGAGAGAGAGGAGAGGGGGAGAGAGGAGGGGGAGAGAGAGGAGAGGGGGAAAGAGGAGGGGGAGAGAGAGGAGAGGGGGAAAGAGGAGGGGGAGAGAGAGGAGGGGGAGAGAGAGGAGGGGGAGAGAGAGGAGAGGGGGAAAGAAGGGGGGAGAGAGAGGAGAGGGGGAAAGAGGAGGGGGAGAGAGAGGAGAGGGGGAGAGACAAGGAGAGGAGGGATAGACAGAGATAGGGAAGGGAAGGGATGGATATATATTAATTGCATTATTGTTTATTATTATCCTGTAACAAGAGGTTGAAAGAGAGTGGTGGAGAGTGGATAATTCACTGCTGTCTGATCATTCAGTTATAGGTTGTTCACCTGAGAGACTTTAACCACACACTCATTGAATTAGCTTCCATCTCCCCCCTCTCTCCCCCTCTCTCCCCCTCTCTCCCCCTCTCCCCCTCTCTTCCATCTCCCAATTTCCCTCCCTCTCCCTGCTTTCCATGTAAACGGTGTGTTCGTCAGTCTGGAAATCTAATTTCCTATCTGGTTGTCCACATACTTTAGCAGACTGCTGGTGTGTTACTATGTCAATCAATAAGACATAACCCCCCCCCCTCTCTCCTCCCCTCTCCATTTTTCATAGCTTTAGACACTGCAAGCAATCGCTGCACAAAATGTACCATATTCAAAACAATCTGTATTTGTTTGTTTATTTGATGCATCTATGAAACCGTGTGTGCGTGAGAGAGAGAGAGAGAGAGAGAGACAGAGACAGAGAGAGAAGAGAGAGAGAGAGAGAGAGAGAGAGAGAGAGAGAGAGAGAGAGAGAGAGAGAGAGAGAGACTGTCTGTGTGCGTGTTGGTGTGCATGTGTGAGTTTGTGGTATGGTCCAGATAGCCCTGCAGACATTCAGAAGAACCCATTTACTGATGAAGCCGACCCAACGAACCATCTGTCACACCAGAGTGAAGCACTGAACAACAAAAACAAACGTGTACACACACACACACACACCCTTACCCTAACTCTCTCTGCCTCCACGCTCACTGCCTCCACCCACTCTGCCTCCACGCTCCCTGCCTCCCTCCTCTCTGCCTCCACGCTCACTGCCTCCACCCACTCTGCCTCCACGCTCACTGCCTCCCTCCTCTCTGCCTCCACTCTCTCTGCCTCCACTCTCCTCCCTTTTTCTCCTCGTCTGGAATCTTTCCTTTTTTCTTCATCGTTTTACTCTCCTTACACCCCCTCAAATTTTTTCTCTCTCTTTCTCCCTCTCATTCTCCCTCTCTCTCTCCCTCTCATTCTCTCCCTCTCATTCTCTCTCTCTTCCTCCCTCTCTCTTTCGCACATGCATTCACACATCGTTCACACACCAGGCTGATATCATCAGTGTTGGTGTCTTAATATGAAGAGGATTTATTTTCAATGGCAGAGCCACCACAACACTGATCCACACTTCGTAAACACACACACACACACACACACACACAACCGCCCTCCCCCACAGCCATGCCCCTTCTGCGGTGATAAAGGCTGCCTAGCGATGACGTCAGCACAGGCAGTGTGGTGATTGGTCCATCCTGTCTCCACTGGAGCAGACCTTTCATTCATGTCTCTCTCCTCGTGTGAATGAGAGAGAGAGAAAACAGAGGGGGGGCAGGGATAAAGAGGTGGGAGGTGGGGGTGATCGGGAAGAGAGAGAACACAACAAAAACACACGCACTCACTCACACACTAACATGCACAAACAGACATGGTGATACACACACTTTGTATCTCCCCTAGTGAACCCTGCTACCCAGGTTGAGCTGAACCAGGTGACACATATCCCCCTAGGCCATCTAAGCCAGCTGGTCCCCCTGCCCAGGGCACGCAAACACACACACACACACACACACATCTGTGTAAGCAGGCGTCCCAGAGGGAACAACAGCAGTTGAACGCTCTCTTTCACACGCGAACACGTCAATATCAACGGCTTAACGACTCTCCACTACAACATGAGAAACAGCCAGAAAAGAGATAGAGGGAGAGAGAGGGAGGATGTAGGTGGTGGGGGAGGGGAGAGAGAGAGGGGGGTGGGGGGTCACAATACTGAATGAACGGAGACGTGAGAATGAACTGAGACAGACAGAAGCTTTGAATGAGGAGACATGATTGTGAGGGGGTGGTTGGGGTCGAGTACGTGTAGGTGTGTGTGTGTGGATGAAAACCACGCGTGGGAGGTTGCTGAGACCTTGATGTTCCCCCTGCTGCAGAACCTGTGTGTGACGGAGTCTCACTGGCCCCGGGATGGAAGGAACACTCAGTGTGTGTGTGTGTCAGATTGATTGGTCTCTCTCTTGAGCATCAGTCCTAGACAGCTTGCTGACAGGTCCTGTTGGTTACCAGAGAGTCAGTTGAATAACGTGGTTCTGGAGCGATCTCCCAACAAACAACCAAGACACACACACTGGAGCAGAGCACGAACACACTGAGGCAGAACACACACACGCACACACACACACACTGCGGGCTGTGAACTACTAACAGTCTCGTCGAGAGGAGGGGTGTGTGTCTGTGAGTGAGTGAGTGTGTAATGTTATTCCCCGGGGAAGGGTTGACAAATTAGACACACATCGTGCATTTCTCCTCTGAAGTGAGAAAGACAGAGAGCTGCTTAGAGAGAGAGACAGAGAGATGGAGCGAGAGGAAGAGACAGAGACAGAGACAGAGACTGAGAGAGAGAGAGAGAGACAGAGACAGAGACAGAGACAGAGAGAGAAGAGGCTTTAGAGACTGAGACTAGAATAGAGTGACAAGGTGACAGTGACTTACTTTCAGATGTCCTGATGAGAAACCTCAGAGCCCCCCCCCCTCCCACACCACACACACACCCTCTCATTCCCAAGGGAACCCCAGGCACACAGTTCTGACTACACAACTCTAATCCTCGCCGCAAAGATCAGGAAAGCATTCTAGAATTCTGATCTTCCACCCCCTACAGTTCACCAGGAGCATTCCTCCTGCATCACCGCTGCTTCATCAGAGGATGAGAGCAGGGGAGGAGAGTGCACAGACACAATCACACCTCCGTCCTGCGGAAGCCTTTTGGAGCACAAGACAAAACGACACGTTCTGCTGGTGGTTTAAAGGAAGAAAGGGGCTCGTGAACGGCATTTCAACTGAAACGTCGGCTCCTTTGTGGAAGTGTGATTTGGAACTGAACAATGCAAGGGAACACACGCACCTACATGCACATATTATTTCTTGCTCTTCCATTCACACACACACACACACACACACACACACACACACACGTCAGCAACTGGGTCCTTGGTCTAGGGGAGTCAGTCTGATCAATTACCATTTTAATCAAATATAAGAACGTGGCGTTTGCTAGCGTTTTGCTAGTGTCAGTGGAGCCTGACCACGGAACACCCCACACAACCACGGAGAGGGAGAGGGGGAGGGAGAGGGGGAGAGAGGGGGAGAGAGAGGGGGAGGGGGAGGGGGAGGGAGAGAGAGAGAGATAACCAAACACCCTAGAGGAGCCTGATAATGACAGAGCATGGACAAGGACAATTATACACCGCATAGCAGACGTCATCCCTGAGCTAGACACACACACACACACACACACATTTTGGGATTAGGTTAGAGTTGATTGTAGAATGGAGGGAGGAGCAGAGAAAGTGAAAGGAAAAGAAGAGGGGGGAGAAAGGGATTAAAGAAAAGAAATAACAGGCATGGGGAGAACTAAGCAAGATGTGGCAAGAAGGATGAAAGCGAGAAGAAGAGATGTAGAGTTGATGAGAGAGAAGAAGAAGAGATGTAGAGTTGATGAGAGAGAAGAAGAAGATATGTAGAGTTGATGAGAGAGAGAAGAAGAGATGTAGAGTTGATGAGAGAGAAGAAGAAGAGATGTAGAGTTGATGAGAGAGAGAAGAAGAGATGTAGAGTTGATGAGAGAGAAGAAGAAGAGATGTAGAGTTGATGAGAGAGAAGAAGAAGAGATGTAGAGTTGATGAGAGAGAGAAGAAGAGATGTAGAGTTGATGAGAGAGAGAAGAAGAGATGTAGAGTTGATGAGAGAGAGAAGAAGAGATGTAGAGTTGATGAGAGAGAAGAAGAAGAGATGTAGAGTTGATGAGAGAGAAGAAGAAGAGATGTAGAGTTGATGAGAGAGAGAAGAAGAGATGTAGAGTTGATGAGAGAGAAGAAGAAGAGATGTAGAGTTGATGAGAGAGAGAAGAAGAGATGTAGAGTTGATGAGAGAGAGAAGAAGAGATGTAGAGTTGATGAGAGAGAGAAGAAGAGATGTAGAGTTGATGAGAGAGAGAAGAAGAGATGAGCTGAGTTCTTGGCAGGTATGAGTGGTAACACCTCTAAATGGTGTCATAGCTAACTGGCTCTGAATCCACACCAAGCAGACTGCTTAGAGGGAGCAGAGGACAGGAGAGAATCACAATAAAAGGAGAAACAGAATTAGCTCAAACAAATGGCTTCAGTCACATTAAACCAACTAAATATATTTTTACGTTAAAGGGTTGAGATATGATTTTGTATTTTAAAGATATATTAGAAGCTGCTTCGGTTCTCTACTCATCTACCATGCTTAATAGGTAACAAAGCAACGACTCCATTTGAAATGACAAAGCAGAATACATTCTGGAATGAGAGACAGAGAAATAGAAGAGATAGACAGAAAACAAAGAGTGGATGTGACAGTGTTCGTTCCTCCAAAAATATCCCTTTTCATGAGGCAGCAGGGACTCTGTTATCATCGTCATCCAAATCCCAGACTTCAGATTAAAATTGTCCCAGATAATCCAGGCCTCTCATAGCCTGTGTCTGGAGAGTTTGTCCTCAAACTCAGATCTCTGCGCTGCTCTGCCCTCTCCAAACACAAACACAAACACACACACACACAAACACACACACACACAGATTAAACCAGTAACTACGGCACATCGCTGACACACACTGTCCTCCTATCGTCTCTGTATCAACTCCACTTACATTTAAAGTGCATCAATTTGCGGAACACTAATGCTGCCTGCTGTCGTTACAAAACTGTATTTATGTGCTACGTTAAGATACTGTATCTAGCTAGCCAATTGTTGTTGTCCTCATATACTGGATGGATAGATGGATGGATGGATGGATGAAGGGATGGGCGATGGGTTGGAGGACTGAGTGATGAGGAGATGGATGCGTGGAAGAACGGATGGGTGGACAGATAGATGGATGAAAGTGTAATAATGGATGTTTTACTCTACAGTCTATTGGCTGTTCTCATCAAGCAGTAGACCACTGAGGTTTTTTTGTTTTTATCTTAGAGGGGATTAAGAACCACCAGAAGGCTCTTGTATGTATGTGTGTATGTGTTAGTGTGTGTATATATGTATGTATGTATGTGTGTATGTGTGTATGTGTGTATGTGTGTGTGTGTGTGTGTGTACATTTAAACAGGCACCTAGCCCAAATCCAACAGCATCACACTCATCCGTGCCTCGTCCACACAACGCCTTTGTTGCCTGGCGTGTGGGCTTAAATAGCACTGTTGCCACGGCAGCAATTAACTGCCAATTATGGTCTGTATTCATGCTTTAAGAGAGGTAGATGTTTCTGAGAGCTGTGGATGTCTGAACAGATACAATGTGTGTGTATTCCACCAGTTGTGTGTCTGTGTGTGTGTGAGTCCAGTTTCAAAGTGACCTTGAGGGGAACAGGATAGCTGGAGACAGAGTCAGATGGCTGACCGATAGGGAATTGGGCTACTAATCAGAAGGTTGGCGGTTCGAATCCCGGCCATACGAAAATGACGTTGTGTCCATGGGCAAGGCATTTCATCGTACTTGCCTCGGGGGGGAATGTCCCTGTACTTACTGTAAGTCGCTCTGGATAAGAGCGTCTGATAAATGACTACATGTAACTTGAGGTGTGTCACATGACTTTCTTCCAGGGCAGCAGAGAAGCACGTCTCTTAGGGCCTGCTGGGTTCAGAGAGGCCCTCAAGAACAAACACCAACACAACACACAGCCCTGTTGCTCAAAATAGCCTCCCTTTGTTCAGTAGTTGTGGTGTATGGAGTGTGTATTGTACGTGTGCATTGTGTACATTCACGTGTTCGACAGCCGATGAGCAGGAGGAGGTGGACACATGCATGCCTCACACACCACGCCTTCTGTGAGCTGTCAATCCACACAGCTTCAGATGAACAGAGCTGTCAAGTCACACACACACACACACACACACATCCATGTTTGTGGAAACATCTGTCATCATCCTCATGTCGTAAAGTCCAACGGTTATGTTTTCCCTCCAAAGACGGTACTGTTGCCATCATTCTGTTTTGTTGCTATGAAGTCTATGGGACCTCGGATAAGTGACAACACGCTTACATTTAGACAGAGGGATAGGGGCTGTCGTTTTTAGAAAGGCAGAGCAGTCCAGCTTAACCTCAATTATATTGGGGGGGGGGGCTCAGGAACGCATCATTTCCTGTTGACCCTGGAAATAAATGAATGAAAAGGCTTGCTGTCCTCCTCCCCTCATCTCACTCCTGCTTTGAGCTTTTCACCGCTGCTCGCGCACGCGCACACGCACACACACACACACACGCACACACACACACACACACACACACACACACACACGAGAGAGATCAAGGTTATCAAAGCGAAAGCGAGAGGTTTTCAAACCACAGTTTCTATCTTCACCATGGTTACGGCGGTGGTGATCATTAGGGACTCGGCCTGTATTTACATATCCACCGCACCATGGAAACCAGCAGGTTAACCTGGAGACACAGCAGAGTCAGTCAACCACATTACTAAATCAATCTGTGGATGTGTGTGTGTGTGTTCCTGAGAGTGAGAGAGAAATACAGAGAGCCAGACTGCGTGTGAGTGCGTGTGTGCTGGTTAAATGGAGGCTACAGCAGGTATTTCCGTGCCACACTGTAGCAGTATTGTGATGAAAGAACAGGGAGAACTTCCAGTGAGGAGATGACTCAGCCTACACACTCACCTGGGTGATTCCCTGGGAAACCCATCGACTTACAACCGCTGATAAGCTTTCTCTCTTTCTCTCACACGCACACACCCTAACCCAACACACTCACACACGCAACAGACATAAACACACACACACCCTGGCTTACAGCTGTGGAAACAATGTGTAATGTGGCAACGGCCCACATGGACCAATCAGCTTTGATCTCAGCTTCTTGCCTCCACCTGCTGAGAGCACGTCATGAGATACACACACACAGGCACGCACGCACACACAGGCACATACACAAACATTCAGTACACACACACACACACACACACACTGGTGTGCCTGGCCTCGCTGTAGGGGGTGGTGAGACTGACTGCAGCTACATGCCCCCCGCTGGCCCTCCACATGGTGTGTGAGAGGGGCTCAGACTAAACGGACACTCCCTGTCAATCACACACACACGGGCTGGGCAACCTGCTAGCCTGTTAGCCTACGCCTACCATCTGGAGGGAGGGAGGGAGGGAGGGAGGGAGAGAGGGAGAGAGGGAGGGAGGGAGGGAGGGAGGGAGGGAGGGAGAGAGGGAGGGAGGGGAGGGAGGGGAGGGAGGGAGGGAGGGAGGGAGGGAGGGAGGGAGGGAGGGAGGGAGGGAGGGAGGGAGGGAGGGAGGGAGGGAGGGAGGGAGGGAGGGAGGGAGGGAGGGGGGAGGGAGGGAGGGAGGGAGGGAGGGAGCAAGAGTATGTGTACTAGATGCCAATAAGCACTATACAAATCTGTCTCTAACCCGCTCTCTTACACACACACACACACACACACGAGTGTTCAGCTTTAACGAAAACCCCAATTAATTCAAAACACAAAACAGAACCTGTTGCTCTGATATACAGTGGCTGACAACCACTGGCAATTATGCTAAGCTTGCTAACAAGGCCATTATAGTGCAGAGCGGGGAGGGGGGGGGGGTGGAGGGGTCTCCTTTGAGTCGGTCATTCATCAGACTCCGGTTCTGATCTCTGCCATGACGCAGACGAACACACACACGAGCAGGGGGCCGTCGACAAGCAGGAGGATGTCCTCTTCTATTCATATCAAGTCCATGTCCAAACTCACCCCCAGATCCCTCCCTCCCTCCCTCCCTCCCTCCCTCCCTCCCTCCCTCCCTCCCTCCCTCCCTCCCTCCCTCCCTCCCTCCCTCCCTCCCTCCCTCCCTCCCTCCCTCCCTCCCTCCCTCCCTCCCTCCCTCCCTCCCTCCCTCCCTCCCTCCCTCCCTCCCTCCCTCCCTCCCTCCCTCCCTCCCTCCCTCCCTCCCTCCCTCCCTGCCTGCCTGCCTGCCTGCCTGCCTGCCTGCCTGCCTGCCTGCCTGCCTGCCTGCCTGCCTGCCTGCCTGCCTCCCTCCCTCCCTCCCTCCCTCCCTCCCTCCCTCCTTCCCTCCCTCCCTCCCTCCCTCCCTCCCTCCCTGCCTCCCTGCCTCCCTGCCTGCCTGCTTGCCTGCCTGCCTGCCTGCCTCCCTGCCTCCCTCCCTGCCTCCCTGCCGCTGGTGTTCTCTCTCTCCTTTTCTCTCTGCCTAACTGCCTCACCTGGGGGGGTAGGGGAGGCAGGCAGAGGCAGGCAGGCAGGCAGGCAGGCAGGCAGGCAGGCAGGCAGGCAGGGAGGCAGGGAGGCAGAGGCAGGCAGGCAGGCAGGCAGGCAGGCAGGCAGGCAGGCAGGCAGGCAGGCAGGGAGGCAGGCAGAGGCAGGCAGGTAGAGACAGGCAGGCAGACACAGGCAGGCAGAGACAGGCAGGCAGACACAGGCAGGCAGAGGCAGGCAGGCAGGAAGAGGCAGAGGCAGGCAGGCAGGCAGAGACAGGCAGGCAGGTTTATGACTGTGTGTGGAAGAGCAGGTTATGGAGTCTGGGTGAGGCAGCTGGATCTGACTGAAGGAGGAAAGAAAAGGAAGATGATACACCCACAGAGAGAAAGAGATGAAGATAAAGACACACAGAAGAAGGAGAAAGACATGAAAGAGAGACAGAAAAGAGATAAGGGTAAAGATAGATGGCAAAGAAAGAAAGAGAGAGAGAGAGAGAGAGAGAGAGAGAGAGAGAGAGAGAGAGAGAGAGAGAGAGAGAGAGAGAGAGAGAGAGAGAGAGAGAGAGAGAGAGAGAGAGAGAGAGAGAGAGAGAGAGAGAGAGAGAGAGAGAGGGAGAAAAAGACGGAGAAAAACAACACCTAAAGGCACTCAAGAGACTTAAAGGAGTAGGTTTATGTGTGCAACCATGACTTTGGCCTCAACTTATCTTTGCAGTGTGTGTGTGTGTGTGTGTGTTATAACAGCAGTTGCTGACCAAGACAGAGACAGAGCCAGTTTGCAGCTCAAGGACAAACTAAATGTCCACCTGGACAACTAGGCCAAGCTATTACTAAAATATATATTCACCGTCTCACACAAACACACAACCTTCTGAAGTAGACTGCTGTCATTGGAAATACAGTGTTTGCAATGAGACTGTGTGTTTCAGTTGTCATTATTGACCTTACTGGCTGACCAACCTTATCCCTGAGGCCTGTATGTTTGTGTGTGTGTGTGTGTGTGTGCGTGTGTGTGTGCGTGCACGTGTACCAGATTGACCTTGAGGTAAATGTATCTCCCTTCACTTATCTGCTGGACCATAGCAATCTCACACCAGCCAGGAACTCTCCAATCACTAACCACAGCACTCTGGATCAGAGTCAGACAGACAGCACTCTGGATCAGAGTCAGACAGACAGCACTCTGGATCAGAGTCAGACAGACAGGACTCTAATCAGAGTCAGACAGACAGCACTCTGGATCAGAGACAGACAGACAGCACTCTAATCAGAGTCAGACAGACAGCACTCTGGATCAGAGTCAGACAGACAGCACTCTGGATCAGAGTCAGACAGAAAGGACTCTAATCAGAGTCAGACAGACAGCACTCTGGATCAGAGACAGACAGACAGCACTCTGGATCAGAGTCAGACAGACAGGACTCTAATCAGAGTCAGACAGACAGCACTCTGGATCAGAGTCAGACAGACAGCACTCTGGATCAGAGACAGACAGACAGCACTCTAATCAGAGTCAGACAGACAGCACTCTGGATCAGAGACAGACAGACAGCACTCTAATCAGAGTCAGACAGACAGCACTCTGGATCAGAGTCAGACAGACAGCACTCATCTCTCTCTCCATTCCTCTCCCTCTGTTTCTCTCTCTCCTTTCCATGGCAACGCTTGGTACTTTCCAGAAGATAAATTGTGCAATTACACACATCAAATAGGCAAATTCGCAATATACAAGCGGATCCACACACAGCTCCACATGGCACGCCCATAGAAGAGACACGGATCCACCCAGGCATATATCCTGGGTGTTTTCCCAGTAAAGAGTAAACTATGTGTTGACTCCGGGGAGAGAACTTACATTTCTGGTAATAACATTCTACAGCTGCTATTGCTTACTTTGACACTGAAAGGTAGAGATAAGGAGATGAGGTACAGAGGAAAGCTTCCAAAATGACACAGAGAGGCAAGGAGTGATTACACAGAAGGAAGAGGAGTGAGGAAAGATATTGTACCGTGAGCCTTAACTAGAAGAAATGGGGATTATAGATTATATATCTATAGGGATTATCAGATCCACTCTGTGGATCTTAATGAAAGAGTTAATACAAAGGTCGGGTCAGGGTGAACAGAGGTAAGTTTCTATATTCTTTTAAGCGCATAGATTGACCCTCTGAGTCATAGTGACCCAAGGATCTCTCTCTTTCCATATAGATGGTACATGATTGTATCTTCCCCTCCAGTCCTCTCCTCACAATCACCCCTATTTGTCAAGTTTCCTCCATTGAGGAAATCTGATTGGCTGTCAGAAGGCAGGAAGTGGTGGTGAGTGGAGCACACTGTTGATAGGGGGTGACAGGCCAGGGAGAAGTGGCCTCCATGGTAACTGTAGAAGCCAGGTCACATCCTGTCCTGGGTGACCCCTGCACACACACAGGGTCAGCCCACCTGTCACTGGGTATGAGAGCAGATCGACGAGGACTGGAGAGAGGAGGAGAGGAAAGGAGGAGAGGTAGAGAGAGAGATGAAGAGGAGAAGATGGAAGGAGGAGGGTGGAGAGAGGGATGAAGAAAGGAGGAGAGGTAGAGAGAGGGATGACGAGGAGAGGAGGGTAAGGAGGAGAGGTAGAGAGAGGGATGAGGAGGAGAGGAGGGAAGGAGGAGAGGTAGAGAGAGGGATGAGAAGGAGAGGAGGGTAAGAGGAGAGGTAGAGAGAGGGATGAGGAGGAGAGGAGGGAAGGAGGAGAGGTAGAGAGAGGGATGAGAAGGAGAGGCGGGTAAGAGGAGAGGTAGAGAGAGGGATGAGGAGGAGAGGAGGGGAAGAGGAGAGGTAGAGAGAGGGATGAGGAGGAGAGGAGGTAAGGAGGAGAGGTAGAGAGAGAGATGAAGAGGAGAGAAGGTAAGGAGGAGAGGTAGAGCGAGGGATGAGGAGGAGAGGAGGGAAGGAGGAGAGGTAGAGAGAGGGATGAGCAGAGGAGAGGAGGTAAGGAGGAGCGGTAGAGAGAGAAACGAGGAAGAGAAGTGGGAAGGAGGAAAGTAGAGAGATGGATGAGCAGAGGAGAAGCACAGGGAAGATTATGGAAGATGAAGAGAAAAACATAAAAACTACACACACACACACACACTGCAGGAACGAAACACTCTACTCTCACCACTGATCTCTACCCTGCTTCAGGAAGTCAAGAGTCAGCCCTCTCCTCATTCTGGCAGAGCTAGGGAAATCCCTGGAACCAGGTTGTACTGGTTATGATTCAACAGAACTCAATTATGCTAAGCAGCTTATGTGGCACTTCCAGTCAGTGGCGGGTTCTGTAGACGTGTTCTCACTTCTGGGTAGGTGGCCTGGCAACCCTATGGCTCTCTATGCCGCTGGGTTAGGGAAGGCTGAGGTAGAGGATGGAGCCATTAAAGGAGGGGTCGGCATGCATGCCACAGGCAGACACAGATCCGGTGGACGGCCAGTCTACCTGGGACACACGGATCTGTAGGATCCAGTGGCTCTCTCCTGATGCCTGCTGCCTGGCCTGACCGATCTACTGAGGACTCACAGACTCACAGAGTCCTCAGTAGAGGGCGTTAGAGAGAGATTACCCTGGGATACCGGCTTGTAGAATGCAGGCAGCTTTTATGTACACACCACCATGAGGGTGGTAAGAATCTGTGTCTGTGTCTTCGTGTTTGTGGTTGCAGGTGTGTCTTTACGCTTATGTGTGTGTGTGTGTGTGTGTGTGTGTGTGTGTGTGTGTGTGTGTGTGTGTGCTGCTAACAAAGCCAACAATGCTGCAGGAAAACAGTTTCTTCAGACGAGAGGCACTATTTACCAAGTCAGTTTCCTCTGTTGCTCCAGATATCCTGGCTGCTGTGACATTCATTTAGTCTGCAATTACACTTTCTCCCTGCAACATCTCCTGAGCCTGGTGGAAACTGTAGCCAAGTGCGCTGTGAGTGAGTGTGTGTGTGTGTGTGTATAGACAAGTGACCATCAGTTGCAATGCATCCCAGTCTTAGTAGCTCATATCCTCCTAGGGATGGGGATGTTGGCAGGCTGGTTGTAACTGTCGAAGCCGACACGATAATGGACGAATGTTTATGATCATAAATACTCACAGCTAAATACTCACAGCTCTGATCGTGAAACATAGGCCGGAATGAGAGTCCACATGTCTGGACCTTCCTGGCAAGCCTGAACAGGCCTGAACAACAGGTACTGAAATAGCCAATCAGGTGGGACACACTCCTCCCTCTTTCCAACAATCCAAGCAGAGGAAATGATGATTTGTTTTTATTAGATCTCAGAGAATATTAAGATGGGAAAAACTGTGGAGAAACATTGACTTCACTTTCCTACTACCGTGGCCAACAACCACTGGTTTGAAAGACTGTGTGTGTGTGTGTGTGTGAGTGTGAGTGTGATTGTGTGCGAGTGTGCGTGTGTGTGTGTGAGCGTGTGTGATTGTGTGTGTGTGTGCGTGTGTGTGAGAGTGTGTGATTGTGTGTGTGTGTGTGTGTGTGCGTGTGTGTGTGTGTGTGAGAGTGTGTGTGATTGTGTGTGTGTCAACCATGGCTACTGAGATACTGTCAAGGTAAATTGAGATTAAATCATTCAGTCCTTATCCAGCCTAAAGTCCCAGGATCTGTTCATGCCAGCAGACG